>NC_058081.1:694134725-694501907 GCF_014858855.1 Bufo gargarizans
CGAAATTCGGATTATAGAAAAATACTGACGTGTGAATGTAGCCTTATTGCAGGACGTGTCAGGAGAGGTGTGAAAGGTCCTCTTTAGGCCTCATTCACACGACCGTATGTGTTTAACGGATCCGCAAATATGCGGATCCGTTGTTCCGTGAAAAAACGGAACGGATGGTGTTCCGTTTTTTGCGGATCCGCTAAAAAACGGAAGGTGTCTTTGTAATTTTTATATAAAGTTCTTTGTGCTGAGAAAAAAAAAGGGATATAAATAATTCCTGTCAGATAGCTAGAGTGACATTTTGTCTGGCTTTGATTGCACCAAGAGCTTAGTGTGAGACTTGTGCTTGGTCGGCATCTGTTTCGTGCTATATTTCTGGTCTATCATGGCTAATCATCGAGAGGTTCTTCTTTACTGGCTAATTTCTCGCAGATTTGGACAGCAGCCAGCAATGCTGTCTGAAGAACCGAGGAGGAGGCGGTGGGTTCATCCCATTGTCTCGCAGCGTCTCCAGAAGGGCCACTTTCACAAATTATACTTCGACTTACGGCAGCACCCTGATAAATTCCAGGGTTACTGCCGTATGTCTGTACAGACATTTGATATGTTGCTCGCGTCTCTCCGTTCTGGGCTCACTTTCCAGGACACCAACATGAGGCGCAGCATCTCACCTGAAGAAAGACTTCTAGTCACGTTGAGGTAAGTTTATTAGTCTATCCTTTATTATTTATTAATTTTTTATTTTATTTTTTAACCAGAAACTTAATAATGTAATTTTTCTCTTCACAGGTTCCTTGCGACTGGGAACTCTTTTGCATCTTTGCATTATGAGTATCTGCTGGGAATCTCAACGATATCTGGGATCGTCTGTCATACATGTCAACTTATCTGGCAGCGACTCAGAGATGCGGTGATGCCCCAACCCAAGGCAGAAGATTGGCTTAGAATTGCTGATGGGTTTTATCAATCTGCGCAGTTTCCAAACTGCATTGGGGCATTGGATGGAAAACACATACGTGTTAAGAAACCGCCTCACTCAGGGTCCCAGTATTTTAATTTTAAACAATATTTTTCTATAGTGCTGTTGGCATTAGTTGACAGTAATTATAGATTTATTTTTGTTGATATTGGGGCCTATGGAAGCACAGCAGACGCCCGCATCTTCTGTTCTTCCAGAATGGGTGAACGGCTTCGCTCCAACCAACTTGCCTTGCCAGAGCCCAAACGACTACCCGGATCTTCTGCTTCAGCCGCTCCATTTGTAATCGTGGCAGACGAAGGGTTTGCATTATCTCCACATGTAATGCGAGCTTTTCCTAGACGCGATTTGGATGACCGAAAGCGCATATTTAATTATCGTCTGTCTCGTGCACGTCGATATGTAGAATGTGCTTTTGGGATACTGTCCAATAAATGGAGAGTGTTCTTGTCATGCTTGCAAATGAGTCCGCAAAATGCCACCCTGGTGATACAGGCATGTGTGATTTTACACAATTTCACCAGGATTCATGATGCACCCTCCGAACCTGAAGTGGCCCCTTATCCACCATCCACATCTGTTGGATTAGACCATAATCCGCAAGGAAGGCCTGGATCTGCTGGACTAGCAGTTCGAGAACTCTTTGCCGATTACTTCATTAGTAGAGAGGGTGCATTATCATGGCAGCTGAACAGCATCCGTGGTACTCGTCGTTAATTTTTGGGTTATGGTTATCTAAATTAATTTAAAATAATTTTCTAGTTAGTTAGTTCCCATATTGTTAGATTAGATTAGGGACTCGCAATATAATGAGGAGCCTTGACGCTGGCTTGCGAGCTAAGGTATTTTGGAAAATCATTCAAACATTTTTAAAGGAATGATTTTGCAAAAAACTGACTAATACCTCATTGGGATATAGAATGAAAGTGTTAATTACGTAGTCTGAATTCCATGGGGAATAGAGTGTGGAAAATAGTTTTAAGGTTTTTTCAAGGGTCAGCCCACTCCTAGCCAGAGCTCCCTAATGCTCCACTAAATTTAAATTGGATTGCACAGCGCCTGCCCAGCAACATTAGTAATTCTTTACTATGAGGTGCACAGACATAGAGTATGCTATGACCCATAGTAAAGATTTCAGAGCTGACCCCTGCTCTGCGGCCATTGGTGGTCCACAATACAGCCATGGCCGCCCAATGGCCGTGTGTAATTATAGGCCTCAAATTACCAAATGGCTAGACCATGGATGGCTAAACTCGACCCTCCAGCTGTTTCAAAACTCCAACTCCCAGACAGCCTACAGCTAACAGCCTACTACATGACATGGTGGGAGTTGTAGTTTGCCAACAGATGAAGGGCCGCTGTTTGATGAACACTTAAATTACTATAAAAAACCTGCTGAGATATATTTTATCAAATAATGTAGTGTAAGAGCTTACATTACCTTGCTCTAGCTCATTGGACACAGTCTAGATTTACCTGAGTTCATAAAAGAATATGAAAAAGGCCTAAATGTTTTTGAAACAAAATCTTTTTATAAAGAAAAAAACAAATTATAACTCATATAGGTCTTGGGTAAATGAGTAACCCTCACATGTTGAGGAGGTAGAGGCGGGGGGATAAACACGTGTGACCCTTTGAGGCTGGCTCAATACAGGCTCAAACGTTGGCTGGTCAGCCGTTACATGCAACTTTTTTCTTGCATCATTTAAGAAATTAAAAATGTTCATGGGCATTATTGGCCCAGCAAATAATTCCAGGACAGCAGTCAAGGACGACACGCACATATGCTGCCTTGACCGTGGAACTCGCTGCAGAAAAGGTCCCAGTCCTAACATTATCGAGTCCTCCTGGCACTCCGGCCTGTTCCTGGATAAATACTCGAGAACGTGAGTATCCACCAGGTCTCGAGTATTTGATCCAGAAATAGGCTGGGGAGGGGGACTCTGTCGTCTCCTCTTCCTGGATGGTTGGCTGGTCTGGGGTTCATCTGGAAAGTCAGGTGGTGGAGTAGAAGGCTGCGGTGGTGTATGCGCAGGAGAGCTGGGGTCCGGAGGTGACATTACCGGATTACTTTCCGCAGACCGCGTTTCTGATGGGCCTTCATCCAGACTGTCGACAGTTCTTAATAAGGAATAAAACAAGATTTTGTAATTAATATCTTCAAATTTTTTTTTATTTTTTATTTTCCCAAAAATAAACGTGAATATACTTACGGCCGCAACTCAAAAATGGGCTTCAGGAACTGAAGCTGCTTGGTGTAGATATATGGCTTTTTTTTTTTTCCACCACTATCGCCACTGCGTCCTTTGTTAGTTGTCTCCTCCCGCCGAAATTGATCCCGGCAAGAGTGCCATCTGGTTTTCAAGTTTTGGACTGTATTTCAATAAAATAAATATAAAAAATAAAAAAAATTAGTGTCAATTCTTTAAGCTCACAATACAAATTCAAATTGTTAAAAAAAAAAGCACTTGCAAGTACACTAAAAGCAAATGACATGATGCAGGTGCACTTAGATAACATGCTTTGGATGCTCAGGGAAGTTTGCAAAGTTCTCTGAGCATGCAGATCATGCTAGACAGTACCTGCAAGTACACTAAAAGCAAATGACATGATGCACGTGCACTTAGATAACATGCTTTGGATGCTCAGGGAAGTTTGCAAAGTTCTCTGAGCATGCAGATCATGCTAGACAGTATGGATGCATATACATTTTTGGGTAACTTACCAAGTTTCTTATGCACCTTGCCATCGCCCTTCGCCCATTCCTCAGGCAGAAGCTCCTCCGCAATTTGGTACCATGACCTATCCTTACGGACACGGTCGTGGTACAAATCAGAGCGTGTATCCCACAGCTCTGGCCTTTCTTGAATTAAAACTATTAAACGCTCCACAGAGAAAGACATCTTTGCTTGCTGTCTGACAAATATGCCTCTTCTATCTGATGTTTGTGAGGGGCACATAGACATGTCTGGAAAAAGTATCATTTTTTAAAATAGGGGCAGGGATATGTAAATAGCGGACATTCATCCGTTTTTTCACGGATAACATACGGAAACACTCCCGTATGATCCGTTTTTTCACGGACCCATAGACTTGAATGGGGCTACGGAACGTTTAATGCGGACAACTATAGGACATGTGAGTTTATTTTAGCGGATCCGCGGAACGGAACAACGGAATCGGACAGCACACGGTGTGCTGTCCGTATGTTTTCAGAGCCCATAGAAGTGAATGGATCTCCATACCATACGCAAAAAAACGGAACGGATGCGGATCCGTTCATACGGTCGTGTGAATGAGGCCTTAGGCTGTATTCACACGTCCGCAATGTGTTTTGCGGATACACGGAGACACGGATCCGCAAAACACGGAAAGCGGCAATGTGCTTTCCGCATTTTGCGGACCGCACATTGCCGACATAATAGAATATGCCTGTTCTTGTCCGCAATTGCGGACAAGAATAGGACATGTTCTAATTTTTTGCGGAAACGGAAGCACGGATGCGGAAGTGCGGATCCGCAAATGTGGATGCGGACAGCACATTCCGTCCCCATAGAGAATGAATGGGTCCGCACCCTTTCCGCAAAAGGATGCGGACCCATTTTGCGGACGTGTGAATGGAGCCTTAGGCCTCTTGCACACGTACGTGTGCGCCCCGTGGCCATGCTGGGGCCCACAAATTACGGGCTGCAATGCAAGAACACCCACTGTGGGGCAGCCGCGGATGATCGCGGACCCATTCATTTTAATGGGTCCACGATCCGGACGTTCCGCAAAAAGATAGGACATGTTCTATCTTTTTGCGGAATGGAAGTACAGGACGAAACCCCACGGAAGCACTACCGTAGTGCTTCCGTTCCGTGCTACCGTTCCGCATCTCCGGATTTGCGGACCCATTGAAGTGAATGGGTCCGCATCCGTGATGCGGAATGCACATGGAACGGTGCCCGGGTATTGCGGATCTGCAAATGCGGTCCGCAATACGGCCACGGAGCGCACACATTCATGTGCAATAAGCCTTAAAGTGTTTAGAAAAATAAATACCATTTAACTTGCCCTCGGTTCCAGTCTCGTAGCTCCCGGTAGTACCCACCAGATCAGAAGTGACACAAGAGTCCCATTCTTGGCTACCCACTGATGGGGACTGCAGGAACCACGATTCTGGAGTCGTGGATGGTTTGAAAATTGTGTTTGTTTGGCTTTTTACCCACAACCGTCTGGATATTTGTTTTTTTAACTCGTCTGGACAACCCCTTTAATGGCAATAACCCTGGTGGTCTAGGCTAGTGAAGAGGCTAATATCTGCACCATTTCTAGTCTAGGATTGTGACGGGATTAAACCCAGCATGCATGGTGCTCTATAGTAGTAAAGGTTAATGTCAGTATCCCTGGTGGTCTAGTGTAGGGGCAGGGGTTGTTACCAGCATCCTTAGTGGTCTAGAATATGCCATACATGGGGGGATTGGGAAGAAGGTCGAGGGACCCCCATTCTGGGGATAGGTGCTTGTCCTAGAGATGACTTTGCCATAAATGTCTTAAGATAGAAATGGGCAAGCGTTCATGTGTTCTCTATTGGGAGAGGGGAATAGGCCACCGACGGACTGTCCCTCTGGTAGCAGCTTGTCAACTTTGAGCCCAAAAGATTGGGCATGCTGAAACTCAACATGCCTGATCCTTCTTCACCTATTGGAGGAGAGTCAGCACAACCACATTCACATAAGATAGAGGGCTGACATTGGGGGGTTTGGACAACTTTTCTCTTATGTATGTGGGTACCTTAGAGTTGTCCAGGATTTGACTATAGATGGCCTATTCTTCAATATCTGATTGGCGGGGATCCGACAACCCGCACCCCTGCCCATCAGCTGTTTTGGGGGTAACTCTGGCACTGGAAGTGAATGGGAGCAGCGCTGCCGGAACCATCCCCATCCAAAACACAATGAACAGAGCTACTCTGAAACATCTGATCAGTGGGGGGTGAGGGGCGTCGGACCCCTAACTCGGGTTGAACGTTCCAATGTTCCTGTGCACCGCTGCTGCCGCCAGGTCCAGCCTCTAAATAATACCCCAAATCATACTGAGAAGAAGGGGAACCAGACCTTCTGTGTCCAAAAAAGTAAGTGTGCAATCATCGAGGTTGTGTCTCCTCGGAACCTCTTCCAGTCTTCAGGACAGGGGAAATACTTACCCTAGTGTGAACCGCGGCTGTACGGGGAAGTGTCTGGAGTGTGTGACTTATCAGCCGGGGACAGTAAGCAGACGTCCTACAGTTTACATTGAAATTCCTATTTATTACAGCCTGATCACCATCGCTCTGCCCCGTTTACAAACCGTGCCTCTCCTGTCAGAAGGTTGGGGGCTCTGGTTTTTTCCTACTACGGTGGCGTTCATTCACAGCTTTGTCCTTTGTGCATTCAACACCATTCACAAATAATTGTAGAAGAAGCATCTTCTAAGAGAGGAGACCTGAAAAAGAGGAGTGCAGGAGGAGCATGGGTGCACAGAGTGGCTTGGGCCCGCCCTTGGTGCACTTAACTACTCATTTACATATGAAAACGTATTTTTCTCCAGAATGAAGCAGTAAAAGGTATCATTAGATAGGCGATAACTATCTGATCGGTGGTGGTCAGACTGTGAGGACTCCCACCGTCGATTCCGGAGTCCCCCGAGTGAATGCAATGACGCATGTGTGTTGCCCCTCCATTCATTTCTATGGGACTGCTGGAGATAACCAAGCACTACCATTGAGTCCCATAGGATTCAATGGAAGTGGCAGAGCGCATGTGTACCCGTCGCTTCGTTCACTTGGGAGACTCCAGGACTTTGGTTATCGTGATCGATGGGTTGTCCCAGCAGTTGGCCCCCAACTGATTAGTTGTTATGTTGGGACAACCCCTTTAATACACCTTGTAGACACTGCGTTACGTCTCTGCACCGCACTGTGGACTGTAACCATTATGGGGTGTGACCAAGGTAGTGTATGTAATGCGGACTCCTGGACTGTCTGCTATGTGCAGGATCAATACCACAGAGGTGACCTCATGATCAAAGAACCTTAAAGGGAAAGCACTTCAATCTTCCAGAGCTTGGTAATCAGCCCTGTGATGAGTTTTCTGGATATTTTGCATTTCTGTGATCTCCATTGGCGTTGGAGGTTAGCAATGGAGAATGGTGGACACCTTAGACGACTCATTTAAGCCAACTCATTTAAGTCCGATTTGATTGGCCTTCCTGATGGGTGTTATGTTGGTGGTCCACATCAACCAACGCCTCTCTTCTCCTGATGGGCATGGCTGCCAGTATGCTCACCTTGTTTCCAAGGTGGTTTGTCCCCGTCGGGGTCCTCCTGTTCCTTCCCAGCAGGTATGGCTGCTGGGAAGGCTGCACACAAGCTGAGGCCTGCAGTTCTCCTGCTCTGCCTCTCTCCACCAGTAGGGTGCGCACCTCCTATGGCTCTTAAAGGGCCAATGTCTATCCTCCCCAATCTTTCCCTGACAATTGAAGGCTACCTCAGGGTATTTAAGCTACCTTCCACTGTTGGAGGGTGCCTGGACAATAGGTTCTACTTCTGTTGTTTCCTGCTAAGGTTCGTGACTTGTCTTGTTGACTCTCCCGTGTACTGACTTCTGCCTGACTCCAGAACTGACCCTTCCCTGCCTGATCTGACTGCTGGCTGATCTCATGCTGATGTGGAGCGTCACACCCTGACCTCTGCCAGATCTCTATACTGACCCTGATCTGCTTGCCCTGACCTTGGACTGTTTATCAGATCGCACAGTCTATGCCTGCCCTGACCTCGGCCTGCTTCTAACTATGGTTTTGCCTGATCATTCGGTGCTCCACGCTGGTGTCCCCTGGACCTTGATGGATTAGCAGTCCACTGAACAGAGACAACTCCAAGAGGTAGCAACCTGGTGTTTCCCCTGCAGTGGAGTAAAGATCCCTGTACAGGGGAAGACTAGGGTGGCTACTTAGATAACACCCTTAGGCCCAATGCACATGACCATGTCCGTTTGGACCGTATTAATATGAATGGGGTCCATGTGCTGTCTGCATTTTTTGGGGGACCCATTGACTTTAATGGGTCCGTGGTCCGCATTTTATAAACATATTCTATCGTTTTTCAGTACAGACATACGGATGAGGAAAGCACACAGATACTCCATGTGCTTTCTGCATTTGTATGTCTGTCCTGCAAAAATATAGAACATGTCCTATACTTGGCTGCAAAATGTGGACCACGGCCTATTAAAGTCAATATAACACGTACAGTATCTGTATTTTCCGGAACCGCAATTTGTAGATTGCAAACTACATACGGTCGTGCGCATGAGGCCTTAGGATTAGCCCCAAGCCAAATCTGTTCAAGTGATGCAGAGGATCCACCTCCACTTCGTAACACTGTGCAACTCTGTGTTCTTGTCTGGAAAACCTGCCATATGCATGCCTCCATCCAGGTTTGCTCTTGGACTACATTTTTTAGGAATCGTAACCCATATACAAAAATTTGCATTAAATTGTAAAACAATGGCTAAGTCTGCCCTGAAAATAAATGAAGATGTTGGTGGACAGTATACTTATACGAACTTTGGCAATCAGTGCCAGGCAGCGGCTGCCAAGGCAGATAAAACCATGAGATCTATGAATGCTGATGACAAGAACATAGTTTTGCCTCTATACAGATCACTGGTCAGACCACACACAGAGTACTGTGTACAATTCTGGACACCTGTGTATGAGAAGGAAATACACTACTCACAGGAAGTTAGGGATATTTGGATTTTGGGTGAAATTTATGGAAAACGTAAAAAGTTCACTCTACAGTGATATTATATCATGAAAGTCGGGCATTTAAGTAGAAACAGCAATGGGGATTTCCTCATCTTAAACAATTTATTGAAACAAAAGCCAACACCACTACTGGGTACACCCCCACATGTATGTCAGTGTCTCAATAACTTGTCATGTGGCCTTGAGCATCAATTACAGCTTGACCACGACGTCTCCTGCTGTTCACAAGTCGACTTATTGTTTGCTGAGGCATGGCATCCCACTCTTCTTGAAGGGCGGCCCTCAGGTCATTGAGGTTCTGGGGTACAGAGTTACGAGCCTCTACATGGCGACTCAGCTGATCCCATAGGTTTTCCATGGGATTCAGGTCTAGAGAAAGTCCAGCCTGCTCCATTTGAGGTCCCCCAGTCTCCAGCAGCCGTTCCCTAATGATGCGACCTCGATGAGCTGGTGAATTGTCCTCCATGAAGATGAAATGAGGCATGTGTTGTTCGTGCAGAGGCACTATGACTGGATTAATGATGTTCTTCAAGATGAATGGGCTTGTCACTGTAACATTCACATAGTGTAAGGCAGTTCTGTACTGACTAGAAACCTGCCCACCCTGTAACACCACCACCACCAAAGGCACTTCTGGTGACAACAGTGGCTGATGTATAGCGCTTTCCTTGACGTCTCTAACATTGTTGGCGGCCATCATTTCAGCTCATCGTGAATTGACTTTCATCAGTGAACAGCACTAAGGCCCACTGGTCCCTCGTCCAGCATACATGCTTCCTGACCCATGCAAGACGATGACGCCTGTGCCTGGTGGTGTGGTCAGGAACCCTTGCAAGTCGTCTAGCACGCAGACCATGCTGATGTAAATGGTTTCGACTGGTCTGACATGACACTTGGGTGCCTCTCACCTCCATTAAATGTGCATGGAGTTGTGTGGCATTCATCATCCAGTTCTGCAGGGCATTGTTCACAATGAAGAGGTCGTCAGTGTGGGATGTGGCCAAAGGACGTCCACTTCTCTGCCTTTCTGTGACTCTTCCAGTCTCTCTTTTGGAACCGGCTGATGACACTCTAAGCTCAGTGGCCACTTCTGTCTGAGAACATCCTGCTTGAAGCCTTGCAATGGCGAGGTAATGTTCATCAATTGTTAGATGTCGTCTTGGTCTCATGATGTCAAAATGTGAACAGCATGATGAGGAGGACTCAAACACCTGTTGTGAATTTTGTCGTTAAAGGGTTTCTGTCATGAGAAATAACCTTCTGTAGCTGACTGACATTAGCAATACATAACAGTATGATTAATAACTGCCGCCGTTCTCTTAAAATAAAAACTTTTAGAATATGCTAATGAGCCTCTAGGTGCTACTGGGACGTTGCTTCAGCACCTTGAGGCTCTGTCTATGCACCCTTTGGCACGCCCAGGTCCCATTGATTGACTGGGCTATCCCGTTTAGTATTCAGCGCAGGCGCAGTGAGTGAAGGATACGCTCCTGGTGCCGGCTTCCTTCGGCACAGGCGCAGTGAGGAAGTCGGCAGCAGGAGAGCGTCCTTTACTAACTGCGCCTGCGCCGAATACTAAATGGGACGGCTCAGATGCGGGACTTAAGTGATGATGAGGAGAACTCGACAGTCAATCAATGGGACCTGGGCGTGCCAAAGGGTGCGTAGACCGAGCCTCTAGGTGCTGACACAACGCCCCAGTAGCACCCAGAGGCTCATTAGCATATTTTAAAAGTCTTTATTTTAAGAGAACGGCAGCAGGCAGGGAGTTATAAAGCACACTGTTATGTACTGCTGACATCAGCCCATTGCTAATGTCAGTCAGCTACAGAACGTTATTTCTCATGACAGAAACCCTTTAAGCTCCTGCTCCTTGTTAGAGAACAGCAAGTTGTGCAAAAAGTACTGAAACATTGAACAGTTAGACATGTGCATTCAGAACTTTAGAGAAGGTCACATTAACTGCAACTGTAAAGGTTAGATGCGTTTTAAGTTCATCCTGAAATTTAACCCACAAGACAAATATCCCTAACTTTTTGTGAGTAGTGTGGGTGAATTAGAGTGGGCAGATCGGATCGCAATACCAAGACATGTTATCAAACTTGGGTTTGATTAGTCTGGAAAAAGACAGTTTAGGGGAGATCTGGTTACAATATAGAAAACTATAAATGGACAGTACATAGATCTCTTTATACCCAGGCCTGTAACCATGACCAGAGGACATCCTCTACATCCAGAGAAAATAAGGTTTCACCATCATAGAAGAGGATTCTTTACTGTACGAGCAGTGACCCTATGGAGCTCTCAGTCGGAGGTGGAGGTGGTGGATGATTCATTGTACAAGTTCAGGAAGTGTGCACCAGTACGCTGAGCAGCATCCTGTCCTAGAATGTGTCTTATTCATAATGATATATTTATTAATTAATATAAATATATATATATATCTATTCAAGGAAAAGGAGCTGATCTGCAAGTGTTATATATATATATTTGCTTAGAAATAGAATATATATCAGTAGATGTCTTATTAGGTGGAAATATAAGAAGATAGACAGACGGACAAATAGATCAACAGACAGGCAGATAGATTTAAGACATAGATATTAGATAAATGATGCATAGATGTATATACATAGATATCAGATAAGAGATAGATAGATGGATAGATAGATGGATAGATATTAGATAGATGGATGCTTCAGACGATATAGCAGCTCGCTCAGCTCTGCAGTGCAGGGATCTTTCCCGGTAGCAGGTCGGTAGATGATAATTATATTATATTAGATAAGATAGATAATAGATAGATAGATAGATGGATGCTTCAGACGATATAGCAGCTCGCTCAGCTCTGCAGTGCAGGGATCTTTCCCGCTAGCAGGTCGGTAGATGATAATTATATTATATTAGATAAGATAGATAATAGATAGATAGATGGATGCTTCAGACGATATAGCAGCTCGCTCAGCTCTGCAGTGCAGGGATCTTTCCCGCTAGCAGGTCGGTAGATGTAAGGAATTCTCTGTACCGTCAGGGTGGACAGATCAGGGTCTTCCTCATTCCTTTCCTCCCTGGCTTGTTAGTACTTGTAGTCTTCTGACATCTGAGGCCCCGGTGACATTTTTCTTCTGCAGACTTCAAACATTGTTTTCCAAAGAAGAAGAGAGACATGAGGGAGATAAAATCTGCGGCGACTGATTTCCATTCCACAGCACGAGGGCCGGTGACAAGCGCAAAACATAACGTATTACACAATGTCACAGCTTGATTTTTGTGAGATCTGAATCTATAATGGTCCTTAAAAGTTTGTGAACCCTTCAGAATATTCTAGATTTTTTCATTAATTTCATCATCAGATTTTCACACGTGTCCTAAAGGTCGATAAAGATAACCAGATCAAACAAAGGTCATTTATTCATACAAAAAATATCACATGTCTCTGAGTGGTAAAGTATGTGAACCTTTGGGGACGCGTCACCGCTGAGACCAGTCACTGGCTGCAGAGACACTGCTGACCCCATCCATGCCGGAAGTTTACATGTGGGAACCAAAGTGCCGTGGAGACAGCAGTGGAGCCAGAAGTGCTCCAGGTAAGTATGCCTCCCTTCACCAGTCCGTCGCAGTGGTCGGGGATCTTTCAAAACCGTGGAATATCTTCAATGGAAGCAGATCACGCGACTGCTAAGAGCCCCTAGTGCTGAACTCCAAACTACTGCTTCTCTTTCCTATGTGCAAACATTGCATTTTCATGCAGCTACCACTAGGGGGAGCTCAGTGCAAACACATGATTGCAGATTCCATTTCAGTCAATGGTAACCTCATAAATTCCTATGCACTGAGCTCCCCCTAGTGGTGGCTGCAGGCAGTGTATTTTTACCAGTACTCTGGCTTAAATACACTGAGATATATGCTGTTCAGAATGAGCACCTGACATAGTCGATAAAGCGGGTGAGGCAAAGGGTGCCTTTTTTATTGTGATGAGTGATTGACACTCATGTACTGGCAAACTGGGTGGGGCAGGGGGGCCCATACTAAGTTTTGCTATGGGGCCCTACGAGATCTGTGTTGGACATCTCCCTTAATCCCATACTTTTACATCCTCAGACCTCATCCACACAACTGTATTCTCATTCCGCATCCAATTCGCATTTTTTGTGCATCGGCTGAGGACCCATTCATCTCAATGGGGCTGCAAAAGATGCGGACACCCCACAGTGTGCTGTCTGCAGCCACACGTCCGTTCCGCGGCCTCGGATAAAAAAAACAGAACATGTCCTTTTCTTGTCCGTTTTGGCATTTCTATCATAGGGCTGGCCGTTCCGATTTGCAAAATGAGGAGCGTAGACGGCAGGTATCCGTGTTTTGCGGATCCGCAATTTGTGGTTTGCAAAAACGGATACAGTCATGTGCATGAGGCCTTATTTCTGCAGTATTATAAAAACAGCAAAAAAAAGTCAATCAATGTAACAAAAAATGGAACTAATACAGATGAAAAACAGAACACAATTCAGAACAGAAACGGATACAAAACGGAAACAAATTGTAAAGTAAACTAATTAATTCATCCATATATAAGGGGTTGGGCCATCGGTGGCGTGTCGCTAGAATATGCCACCAATGTCTGATAGGTGCGGGTCCCATAGATCCACAATCCGCAAGATACAGTGAAAGATAGGGCACGGCGTGGTTCACACGGTCAGTGTTCGTGTTTTGCGGACCCGTGGCCCTACGGTTCTGTGTAGGAGGCCTAAGGGCTCGTTCACACAAACGTTTTTTGCATTCCGTATACGGACCCATTAATTTCTGTGGGTCTGAAAAAAAAATACGGAATGTACTCCGTGAGCATTCCGTTTCCGTATGTCTGCATTTCCGCTCCGCTACATTTTGAGTCTTGTCGTATTATTGTCCGCAAATCACGTTCCGTGGCTCCATTCAAGTCAATGGGTCCGCAAAAAAAAAAAAAATGTAAACATACGGGAATGCATCCGCATGTCTTCCGTATCCGTTCTGTTTTTGCGGAACCATCTATTGAAAATGTTATGCCCAGCCTAATTTTTTTTCTATGTAATTACTGTATACTGTATAGGCCATTCGGAAAAACGGAACAGAAACGGAAACGCAACGGAAACAAAAAACGGTCCGCAAAACACTGAAAAAGCCATACGGTCGTGTGAACAAGCTCTAAAACTGTAAGGGTGGCGGCACACGATGTGGATTATGTGCGGTTTTTCTACACGGATTTACATGCAGAAAAACTGCGGCGAAATACAGCAAAGCGCGTGAGATTAGACAAATTCCTTGTACGCTTTGCTTTTTTTTTCATAGGGGCAGAAATGATTGCTGCGTTTTGATTGTGTGGATTTTTTTACCCTCTTCAATGGAAGGGTGAGATCTGCAAAAATTCTGCACCAAAAATGCTCTAAACAGTGCGGAATTATGTGCGTTTTTTAATGTGGTTTTTGGTGCGGATTTTCCAGTATCTATAATAATGCTGTTTCTCGCCCTGCATTTCGCGCCCCGCTGGGCGGTGGGATCCACTGTTGACCCCTGGATAATTTTATATTTCCATGTAGGGACTATTGTACCAGAGGTGGAGGAAACATTTCGCCCCTGCGCCTGCATTTTCCATCTCTCCAGCAGGAAGGACAGTGAATATTTATGTTCTGACTCCAGAATAAGCTGCTCCTTGTTCTTGGCCTGTGGAGGGATGAGGGCGGCCTCATGCTCCGGGCTCCTAGCTTGTCATTGGTGAAGGGAGCGCAGCCAGCTGTAGGAGGGAGCAGCCCCTCATCCCAGATGGGACAGTGAGTCTTCTGTCTGCTCACAGCTGCCTGCATCCCACACTGCATTCTGTGTAGACGTGGTACAGGGAGGGGGAGCGCAGGAGAGGCTGCACGGCGGCGGACGGACCACAAGGTAACGGGGGTGCCACCATCATGGGGTGATGAGGGAACTTTGGGAATTTCTGTTAGATATCGTTCACACTTTACTAAACCTAAACATTGATATTATTATTATACGTACAAAATTAGTGGTCTTCTTCGGGCGGTCTTCTCCGAGAAGGTACCAGTATGCATAATATATGGTGGAACTGGAAATCTGCGCTTTACTGTGTATATTCTACTATATGGAATAGTTTGTGGTGTGGGATGGTGTCTCTCTGGTCTGTTCGAGGTACCTGCCCCAATGTATATAACGATATGGCGGTGCATCCTCGGCTCCCGTACATGTGACGGATGTGGATGCTGCCTTTGTACTGTTTTATGTTATAACTTTACATTCCTTTGTACTTTGTGCCACGTTCGCCGCTCGGCTTCCCCCACCCAAATTCCTACAAAACTTTTCTTCCTGCAAAGTGTCTGTCGTCCGCCGCGCAGGGTTGGTTAATATTTCCAGAGGTAAATCTACCGGAGAGGGATGAAAGTACGGTAAAGGCCCCCCTCCTCCGGAGGGAACGTTTAACCGGGATAAACATGGAGGGATGCAATTTCGTTGAGGTACAGTCATTTCTCAGGTTATACAAGCGGCTACTTACCGAGGAAGCCGTGAAAATCTCAGGAATGTTCTGTGATCCTCTTCTTTATTACTGAAGTCTAAAGCTGGCCAGACTTGTATCAGGTAGGTAGGTGGGAGCGGGTGGCCATCTGATGGGTGTTTGGTGGTTCCCAGACTGTCCCCGAAGACTGATGGGTCAGTATGTTAGATCTCAACATGCCCGGCGATTGTTTTGTTCTCAGGAGATAAGCCGCAGGAGGTGTCTGCCTTGTCTCTCTCACTATAGAGAACACATGCATACTCGGCTGAGCTGGGGGGCGTGCATGTGTATGGGGAAGGAGGATTGGACTGTTGGGTTTGAACATGTCCTGTTGTTTTGTTCTCAGGAGATAAGCCGCAGGAGGTGTCTGCCTTGTCTCTCTCACTATAGAGAACACATGCATACTCGGCTGAGCTGGGGGGCGTGCATGTGTATGGGGAAGGAGGATTGGACTGTTGGGTTTGAACATGTCCTGTTGTTTTGTTCTCAGGAGATAAGCCGCAGGAGGTGTCTGGCAGCAGCTTACTCCCCCTCTCTCTACAGTGAGCACATGCACCCTCAGCTAAGCCGAGTGTGCATGTGTATGGGGAAGAGGGTTTAGGCTGTTGGGTTTGAACATGCTTGATTGTTTTGTTCTAAGGAAATAAGCCACAGGAGGTGTCTGGTAGTGTCTTACATAGAGAACACATGCACCGTCAGCTGGGCCGAGCATGCATGTGTATGGGGAAGCAGGATTAGGCTGTTGGAAATGTCTGGCAGCAGCTTACTCCCCTCTCTCTGCAAATAACACATGCACCCTTGGCTGAGCGTGCATGTGCTTGGGGAAGGAGGATTGGGCTTTTGGGTTTGAACATGCTTGATTGTTTTGTTCTCAGGAAATAAGCCACAGGAGTGTCTGGTAGTGACTTACTTCCCTCTCCCCATAGAGAACACATGCACCCTCAGCTGGGCCGAGCATGCATGTGTATGGGGAAGGAGAATTAGGCTGTTGGGTTTGAACATTCCTGATTCTTTTGTTCTCAGAAGATAAGCCGCAGGAGGTGTCTGGCAGCAGCTTACTCCCCCTCTCTCTACAGTGAACACATGCACCCTCAGCTGGGCCGAGCGTGCATGTGTATGGGGAAGGAGGTTTGGGCTTTTGGGTTTGAACATGCTTGATTGTTTTGTTTTTAGGAGATAAGCCGCAGGAGGTGTCTGGCAGCAACTTACTCCCCTCTCTCTACAGTGAACACATGCACCCTCAGCTGGGCCGAGCATGCATGTGTATAGGGAAGCAGGATTAGGCTGTTGGGTTTGAACATGCTTGATTGTTTTTTTCTCAGGAAGAAAAAAGCCACAGGAGTGTCTGGTAGTGTCTTACTTCCCTCTCCCCATAGAGAACACATGCACACTCAGCTGGGCCGAGTGTGCATGTGCTTGGGGAAGGAGGATTGGGCTTTTGGGTTTTAACATGCTTGTTTTGTTCTCAGGAGATAAGCCGCAGGAGGTGTCTGGCAGCAGCTTACTCCCCCTCTCTCTACAGTGAACACATGCACCCTCAGCTGGGCCGAGCATGCATGTGTATGGGGAAGGAGGATTAGGCTGTTGGGTCTGAACAGTCCTGATTCTTTTGTTCTCAGGAGATAAGCCGCAGGAGGTGTCTGGCAGCAGCTTACTACCCCTCTCTCTACAGTGAACACATGCACCCTCAGCTGGGCCGAGTGTGCATGTGCATGGGGAAGGAGGATTGGGCTTTTGGGTTTGAACATGCTTGATTGTTTTGTTCCCAGGAAATAAGCCGCAGGAGGTGTCTGGTAGTGTCTTACCTCCCTCTCCCCATAGAGAACACATGCACCCTCAGCTGGGCCGAGCATGCATGTGTATGGGGAAGCAGGATTAGGCTGTTGGAAGTGTCTGGCAGCAGATTACTCCCCTCTCTCTTTTATTCCCAGGGGATAAGCCGCAGAAGGTGCCTGGCAGCGGCTTACTCCCCTCTCCCAATAGAGAACACATGCATCCTATGGCTGGCCGAGTGTGCATGTGTATGGGGAGCGGATGTCAGTGTAATGTGTCTAGTCAGCCTAACACAGGGTAAAGACAAGCTCTTACTCCACTGGATTTCTCAAGAGATTTTTCTCGCCCGCTTCCTCCAGTCCCAGGACATAAAACATCTGTCATCCTTTCTGACAACTGAACTGAAGGAAGCCAGCAAAGATCTCCGAATGGCAAAGCCAGGGAACGTAAAGGTGGCCATACATATTAGATGAAGATTGACCAAAGGTGTTCTGACTCCCCCTCGATGGCACATGTAGATAGAGATAAGGATTGTGCTTTTGGATTTCCCTGTTGAGAACACATGCATACTCGGCTAAACCGACACATGCATACTTGGCTAAACTGAGCATGCATGTGTATGAGAGGGGAAGTCTGGAGGAATAGTGTTTTCTAAGGTCTTTGGCCACATTAAGAAGTTTCCCTTTAAGTGACATCGTCTTGGAGTCCTGGTGACCATACGGACAGTGTGTCTCCTGAACCTCCTGTCTTCTGCTTGTGTCTATACAGCTTATATTATCCCACATCCTGCTGTGCATTAATGTTTAAAGGGGTATTCTGGAACTCAGATATTGATGGTCTGTCCTCAGGATAGGTTGTCAATATCAGACCGGAGGGCATGCTGACACCTGGCATCCGCGCCAATCAGCCTCTGGCGTGGGAAGCTATACAGTGGATGGACCCAGAAGCAGACAGCTCCGTACACCGTGTAGTGGCCATGCATGGGTACTGCAGCTCAGCTCCCAGACAAGTGGATGGCAGAAACAGAAATTACTCACTGTATAGATTCTGTCTCGAAACAGCTGATCAGTGGGGGTGCTGGGTGTCTGACCCCCACCAATCTGATATTGATGGCCCCCTTAAAGGCCCCAGAGTCTATGGCGGCACTGCTTATAACGGAGTAATAACTGGAGTGTAGAAGTATACGTTGCCACCAGGGTGGAGTGGCATGGGCGGCTTCCTGTTGTTTCTCCCTCCTGGCTGTTTCTCAATGTGATCCCACAATTATAACACTATTTCCATGACTTCTGCCTCTGCATGTGGTTTTTCTTAAAGAAATGGTGCTTTCCTTCCCGAATCCCTGTCGTCTGGCAATGAATAGGGCCGGCCGCTGGAGGGATCTCATCTGGGATACGGGTCTCAAATCTATTATACAGTATGTGACATCGTCCCACCCCCCAGCCGATTATAATGATCCAGATCGTTGCAGCCGGTATTTATTATGTCGGCTGGTATGATGGTTCATACTGACATAAAATAGATCAAGGTATGGCAGAGGGTGTCTGCAGCTGATTTCAAGACCCGGGATATCTCTGCAAGTCATTCAAGAACCGCAGGATAACCATAGTGCACGGCCTATTCGCAAGGGCTGATGCAGAGGGCAATGATCAGGAATGAAATGTCGTTCCCTGATTGTTCAATTGCATTTACATGCAACCATCATCTCCTATGTATGGGGATGAATGATCGCTATTATGATCATTCATCCCCACATGATAACCATATTGCAGGTGTTTATCTAAGGGCCTAATTTAAAGAGCTGATGCACAGGGCAATGATCAGGAACAAAACGTCATTCCCAATTGTTTCCTGATTGTTTAATTGCATTTACATGCAGCCATCATCTCCTTTGTATGGGGATGAATGATCGCTACTATGATCATTCATCCCCACATGATAACCATATTGCAGGTGTTTATCTAAGGGCCTTTTTGCAAGGACTGATGCACAGGGCAATGATCAGGAACAAAACGTCATTCCCGATTGTTCCCTGATTGTTTAATTGCATTTAAATGCAGCCATCATCTCCTTTGTATGGGGATGAATGATCGCTACTATGATCATTGATCCCCACATGATAACCATATTGCAGGTGTTTATTTAAGGGCCTTTTTGCAAGGGCTGATGCACAGGGCAATGATCAGGAACAAAACGTCATTCCCGATTGTTCAGTTACATTTACATGCAGCAATCGTGTCCTCTGTATGGGGATGAATGATCGCTACCATGGTCATTCATCCCCATACGAATCATTGTTTGTCGACGTACTGCTGGAAAACGATCATTTTAGGCACATGCATAAAGGCGCCCCCTTTACATGGGGCAGTTATCAAGAATGAGCTTTTCTCCCCAAGAATTGTCCCAATAATCTAAGATACACAAATGGCATATAGTTGGAACTCACTCCCAACTTGTATTATAATCAATGTGTGTTTCGCATGTGGCAATAAAACATGATAAAACATCAAACTTATCAGCAGGGCCCTTGCTGTGTACTAAAATGATAATAAACTAATAAAATAAAATGATCACATGTACATATGGTTTCAACCGCACATGACATGAAGTTGAGGAATAGTCTGTGTATCTGAATACCTGCGTCTACTTGGTAGGATATCCTTAATAGACAGAGGTGGGTATAATGTTGCAGAAGTAGTTATAATGTTCAAAGCACAAAATATAAGGACAAAAAACGGATTTCAGCTCACCCACCGTCCTTTTTTCGCCATTCACGGATCCCGGACCCGGAATCAATCAAAACAGTAAAAAAAAAATCCCGCAGCAGGCTCAGGATAAAATCCAAATACTTTATATCTTCATTATAAAATCCATAGGCTGATCAGAGAGACCTTGCCGGCCTAATCCGCCTATGGATTTTATAATGAAGATATAAAGACATTGGATGTTATCCTGAGCCTGCTGCAGGATTTTTTTTTACTGTTTTGATTGATTCCTAGTTAAAATGTTGCAACAAAGTCCCAGTATATGTATCAGAGGATAAAGTACATCATAATCTCCCGTAGAATCGGTCAATAATGTTTATATTGCCTACTAGTCTTGTCCCTGCCTACTTGTGTTGTCCCTGCCTACTTGTGTTGTCCCTGCCTACTTGGGTTGTCCCTGCCTACTTGTGTTGTCCCTGCCTACTTGGGTTGTCCCTGCCTACTTGGGTTGTCCCTGCCTACTTGGGTTGTCCCTGCCTACTTGTGTTGTCCCTGCATACCTGTGTTGTCCCTGCCTACTTGTCTTGTCCCTGCCTACTTGGGTTGTCCCTGCCTACTTGTGTTGTCCCTGCCTACTTGTGTTGCTTCATCTTCTGTCAATCTGGATCCGCCTACAACATGGGGCCACTTTTAGGCTTTTTTTCCAGGGCTACTTTAAAGTTCCCAGACCGCCCCTGCTCATGATTTTCTGCAGTCAAATGTGGCCCTAAAGGTTTGTTATGCCTAGTGCTGGGCCTCAGTATGACAAGGGGATCCAAAGACCACCATAGAGAGCATCCGTGTGTCATGCACGGCCCCTCAGCTCTGCACAGGGAATAACAGTGTATTCATTGTGCCCGGAGTGCTCCTTTAAAGGGAACCTGTCATCAACTTTATGCTGCCCATACTAATGGCAGCATAAAGCAGAGACAGGCGAGTTGATTTCAGAGTTGATTTTCAGAGCAGAGAAGAGTCATGAATTCCCGCTCTCCTGCCCACCTGCTGATGACTGACAGTCTTCTACCGAGTTTTCTCCCTTTCTCTCTCGGAGAGAACTGAAACATCAGTAGATGGGTGAGAGAGCAGAAGATATGAATAACCAGGACTCTTCTCAGGTAGATTTGAGTCTTCTCAAGGCCTGGGCTGCAATGATTATGATGCTGGTTCTCAGCAACCACTTACTTTTAGCTCATGAGTGACACACCGCTGACATCAGCATTTCTGTCACTAATGTATGATGCCCTCAGTGAGATCACCTTTATGTTGATAACAGGTTCCCTTTAAGTAATCAGATTATTCAAAGCCCTACAGAAGCAGGTTATGATTGTATAGTCTGTTTATACAAGTGTCGTGCTTCTGCTGTGTCGTGAAGGCTGTTCAGGAAGATCTGGCGCATGAGCAGTGACATTACAGCGCACCGGTCAGCCGGTAACTCTACAGTAAAGTGACTCTGTCTCTGCACAGCACACCTGCAGCATGGCGTTCAATGACCACAGCACTATGCTATCTACACAAAGCCATATAGGAAAGGGAGGAAGGCACGCGAGACTTCAAAGAGTCCCACATCTTTTTACCAGATTTTCCTCAATGACGTATCATCCATATAACTGATAGCACACAGCTCTGATCTTCTAGTGAGCGGCCGGCTATCACATGCGCTCAGTCAAGTGGTCACTTCCTGTCTCTGCCTTGAAAAGGACTGGAATTCAGATGACCTAAAGGACTTTGAACCATTGTCCTTCAGGGAGCAGCCTCCTGATATTCAGTTACAACCTGCTACATACCCCCTGTGTGAAATGCCTTTCTTGGATCTTCTCCCCCCTCTCTAACGTACAAACAAAAAATCTATTCCACAGATAGGTGATAGCTGACAGGAGCGCTGTATTACACTCGCTGAGGATCGGCCAGATCATCGCTAACAAGCATTCGTAGAAATACTCGCTAGCGATGACCCGCTAGTATAAAGGTGCCGCCGATTACCCGATGAACGCCCAATCATCGGGTAATCACATCTTTCATATGGTCACAAAATATAATGATTCTGTACGGCGATGAGTGATGGCATCAATGATCGCTCCTCCCTATACTGTGGAGGAGATCGCTGCATGCAAAAGTAGCGAACTCCTTTACTGAGGAGCAGGCGCTTGCTGGGACGGAACGTTTCCTTCCCAACAATTGTCTGCCAAATCTAGCAGTGTGATAACGCCCTCAGTGTCGGTCTTTTATATCTAGCGCTATATCAGCTATCCAGAAATCTCAGAGAAGGCCTCGTAGCAGATAGTGCCCATGATGCGGCCTGCATACAGCGGGTTGCAATATACGGGCACCGGCCGTGTGTGCGCCGTATCACTTAAGAGGGTCTGCAATCTGGAAAATACCGTGCGAAACTGAGGCGCGGATCGGAAGCACTACGGAGCGCTTCTGTGGGTTTTCTGTCTGTGCCTCCGCACCGCAAAAAAGTAGTGCATGCGCTACTGCGGTGTGAGGCCTTAGTGGTCTTATTTTAAGGTAGTCACTCTACCCTTCAATGGAATCCGTCCTCGAATGTAGCAGCTGCATTTAGGGTGCCTGACGGAGCAGGCAATTATCATGAACGTACCGTTCCTTCCCGATAATTGCCTGCTCGTCAGTGGAGATTAAAGCGGATGCCCATAAAGGCTGATTTAATGCTGTATTACCCGATAAACGAATGTTTTGCTAGTTCCTCAGGTGATCGGCGGCACATTTACACAGGCCTAATATCAGGAAGGAGAGTTCCTAGTAATGTTTATTCCTGATAATCTGCCGACAATTGGGCCGTGCAAACCCACCTTTAGGCTGACCAACTCAGTAGAAAGTATTCATCAGACAGCTATTCCTCCTGCTCCCGCCATACACATACACGCAGACTCGGACTGGCCCACCGGGGAAATCCCCGGGGGCCCCCTGCCTAGTTACAGTCTACATATTAATCAGCAGCGGCAGGCAGCCACAGCTTTCTGCTGGCAAGTGCTGCTGCCTGCCGCTTCTCAAGGAAGAGCAGAGCTACACAGACATACAGAAGGTGGTGAGGTGATCTTGATCATCTCTCCACTTAACTTGCCCTGCAGTGATGCTGGTGTCTGGCGCTGCCATCTTTCAGTGGGCGGCAGGACCCGCCTCTTGATACATGTGGTGCGGTGCCTGCGCTTCCTTCTCGCTCCCTGCTCTCCACACACAGCCCACATTCTAGAGTCTGCAGAGCGCGGCGGGGGGCTTTTACTGCGCTCCCGAGTGTGCAGACGTGCTGGTGGTGGTGCTGCTGTGTCCCCCATGAAACAGAAGCTGCCTGTGACTCAGTGGTGGACATCACCGGCTGCCGCTAGTCCCCCAAGACAGTATAAAATATAAGTAAATCTATGGTTTAATACAAATACAATTTGCCGTCCCCGCTGATCGCTTTACTTTGTACTCGGGCAGATTCCAGCTTGTCAAAAAAGGGTCTCATAGAACATTTGTTCAGGCTATGAGGCAGATTATACCGCGCCGTTGGAAATCATCAGCTAGCTTGCGGAGAGTCACATGGGTACGTGCCTTAGACGAACTGGTCTGAATGGAGGAGATGGGGGCTGAGGCCCATAATCAAACCCAAATGTTTACAAATGTTACAATTTCGGAGCTCCTCTCGCTTTCAATCCTGGTTGGATACAGGTGATTTCACCTGACGACACCTTTGACAATTTCTCTAGATGTCCCTCCCTCTTTCCCCAGATGCCTCTTTTCCCTCTTATCTCCCCTGGTATTTTGTCTGTCTTTGTCATGTTTTTGTTTGTTTCTTCGTCTTTGTTTGTGGTTTTTTCGTGTTTCTTACCAAGAGTCACTATTTTATTTTTGCCTTACCATTTTTTACGTAAATTAGGAACCCGACTTGAGTGCTTATTCCATCTACCTCCAATATTTTTGGATCTATAACATGTATTTAATGTCTCTCTTCTGTGTCAACTTAAGTGATATCACTATATAGCACTTGGGATGACTCACTTCCCTCAGTCATGGGGTTATTTTGTTCCCTAGCCAGATTCTACCGTTTTCAAATGTCCTCAAGCTTCCAGGTGGGCTCGGCCCCACAATTCCTGTTATTTTTTGGGGGTTGTTTCTGGGTTACCTTGTCCCATATCGTGCCTTGAATTGTTGATTATGCTGTAATGTGTTACTGCCAATGCCAAATCACTGATGCCTGTGCCTAAAGATGGAAATGAGCATTACTGTTTATTTTATCTATAAGGCTATGTATCACTTGCGTAGTCCTTCCTTACAATAAAAAGAGATTTAACAATAATACAAATATAATTTAACATTTTACTGCATTCCCCTCTGGAAATTACAACTCCTAGCATGCCCTGTGAGATGCAAACCTCCAGGACCTGCTGGGAGTTGTAGTTTTCCTGCAACATGCTGTCATTTTATATCACAATTATGATTGCATGCTACAAAAATTTGAATAAACACTGCTAAAAAAAAAGTCATACACACTCCAACATACGGTATCAATATAGTACAGATCGGCCCCTCAAAAGTCCTCACAGCTCCGTACACGTAAATGTAAAAAAATACTGTATTTTTTGTTTAATTTTGTGCTTTAGTTTGTTTTTATTATTAACCTGTAGGATACCTAGGTTTCAAGTAAATAAAAAAATGCAGCTTTCCCATAATAAAGTCATATAAAATTATAAATAACTAATAAAAAATAAGAAAAACAGACATATATTAGGTATCGCTGCGTCTGTAACGACCTGCTCTATAAAAATATGACACGATCTATCCCCTCAGGTGAATGCCATAAAAAAAAAACTAATTCTTAATGGCTGCACGTCACCTTTAATACCGCGCAGCCATTAAGAATTCAGACCGCCTATAGTGTGGTCTCCTTTAGTTAAATATCAGGCAGCTGCAGCCTAATTGGCTACGTGTTTCTTGACGGCAGCTAATTGCGACCTGAATGAATCGGGACCGCACCATGTGGTTGAACCCTTAGATTAGACTATTTTCTTTGGTAAGCTTCACTAGAAAGGTGCGCTGCAGTATAAAGTAGGCAGGTCTGGTGGAATCTGACCTCCTGGAGTGAAGGAATTGTCCTAATAGAAGCTGTCTGTGCATGCTCACCCACTCATTGGGTGGCGCAGGTTATCTGGTTATCAAGTGGGACGTGTGCAGATTCCTTATGCCAGTACAGACTACACAAACTCTCATAGAAAGCCAGACATGAAAGGGTTTGTCTGCTGACACACACCCTTTAACAGCCAGAAGAACAGACACGTGGCCTGCACATTGCTACTGAGCCTGGAACAAAGGAAAGATGGAGAAACAGGAGCTCATAGATGGAAGTAAAGCGCTGGTAGGGATGACCCCTGTACTAGTGAGCGGTCTGTGAGAAGAAGAGGGGCATTATTCTATTGTATGCACTTATATAGCGCTACTATATTCCGCAGCGCTTTACAGACATTAGCATCACACTGTCCCCAATGGGGCTCACAATCTAAGTTCCCTATCAGTATGTCTTTGGAGGGTAGGAGGAAACCGGAGAACATACAAACTCCATGCAGATGTGTTGTCCTTGGTCGGATTCGAACCTAGGACCCCAGTGCTAACCACTGAGCCGCCGTGCTGCCCGGTGCTACACTATCCAGGTATGCCGGATCCAGAGAAATGAATTGCTGTGCCGCTTGTGTGAAACTAACTGTAGCTAAGTCAGTTCTCTCTGCTCTGCACTAATGAAGGACAATCCTGAAACAGCTCTCTGCAGATGAGATACTGGCTTAGCTATAATCCTAAATTATGTCTCAAGGCTTGTTTAAACAGGTCGAACACTGACTTCTAGGAGAACTGCCTTACAACTCCATTCACATAGGATTGAAGTGCTCACCAACATTAACTTACAGTATAGGCAGCATGGTGATAAAAGTAATCTTTGTTGCTACTAACCAATACCACCTTCTACATTGCACCCAGCTGTACAATGGCCCTGTCTCTGAAATTTATGGTGGACTATAAAAGTCTCCTGCAATCACATGACCGTGTACTTTTCATGGTCAGCAAAACACGGACACAGGCCATGTGTGTTTCGCGTTCTGCGCACCAGCATGTCCTGCTCTTTCTTAGACATGACAATTCTTGTCTGCAAAACGGACAAGAATAGGACATGTTCTATATTTTTTTGTGGGGCCAAACGGACATACAGATACGGATAGCACACGGAGGCACATTTATTAAGCTCACCTTTTTTCGGAGTAAAAAAAATATATATTGCGGTCCCCAATGCACAGGCAACATCCGTTCGGCGGGCGGGACGGATCCAGACCCATCCAACTTAAATGGGTCCGTGATCCGTATGGACCGCAAAAAAATAGTTCTATTTTGTGCTTCCATGGGGTTCCGATCCCATTCACGTGGGCCACAATACGACCACGGGCACACAACAGCCGTGTGCATGAGCCCTTAAAAGAATAAGATAGTCTAAAACAGCTGTTTTACTCCTGAAAACGGGCGCAGACACTATAGTGAATGTGCCCCACGGTGTGCTGACCAGATCTTTTGTGGCCCCATTGAAATGAATGGGTCCACATCCGATCTGCAAAATATGTGAATCGGATACGGACAGAAACTACGGTCCTGTAAATGCCACCCTAAGGGCTCATGCACTCGAACTTATTTTTTTTCCGCGTCCGTTCCATTTTTTGCAGCCATTCACTTCAATGATGCCGCAAAAAAATGGAAATGACTGTGTGCATTCCGTTTCTGTATGTTTGTATTTACGTTCCGCAAAAAATTTTTTTATATGTTCTATTATTATCTGAATTATGGACAAGGATAGGACTGTTAGGAGCGAGAAGTTCCATTCTGCAAAATACAGAATGTGCATGTGTTTTGCGGATTCGCCATTTACGGACCGCAAAACATCCAATGGTCGTGTGCATGAGCCCTAAGTGTATGACCCAGGGGCGGACTGGGAACTTTAAGTGGCCCTGGAAAAAATACTAAAAGTGGCTCTGTTTTGTAGTCGGGTCAAAACCATATTGCGGCACATTATACCATCCCAAGAGCGCCAAATACCACAGTCCACCACAAAATACTGCCTGCAGCACAAAATATATCTCCAAAAACTTCCACCGGCCGGCCGTGAGGAGGGCTCAGTTGGCCCCCTGGGGCATCGGCCTACCGGGAAATTTCCCTGTAAGGTCTATGGCCAATCCGCCCCTGGTATGACCACACGATTAGGTTTGTTGATGCAGTTTTGGAAAAGCCAAAAGCAGGTGTGAATTCGAACAAGAGGAGAAGTCGTCTCTGCCCTTTATACTTTCTCTCCTGTTATGACCCACTCCCGATTTTGGCTTCCAAAACTGCATCAGGAAACTGGACCGTGTGGTCGTACCCTAATGGACTTGGTCTCCATAGTGTCCAGAATCTGTGATTTCAATTAGACACTGGGGTGCTTCTGGTTTTGGAGAGAATGATAAATTTCCTTACAAGATCGTCACACAGGACGTACACAGATTTCATAGGGCCCCATAGTATAACCTGGTATGGTCCCCCCTGCTTCACCAAGTATGCGTGCATCAAACACCAGGTAACATGAAACACAGATTTCTGATGCGGACAAGAATAAGCATTTCTACAATGGGCCGCCCGTTCCGCAAATTGCGTAAGGCACACGGGCGGCTTCTGTTTTTTTGCGGATCCTCAATTTGCGGACCGCAAAAAAAACGGAACGGTCGTGTGCATGAGGCCTAAAGCTGTTTTCCAACTTCATCACAAGGTCTGGACTCAATTTATTACTCCACTCCCTTCATAAACAACCCCCCTTTTCATTGCTTCGGAGTCAACGCCTAGGGTCCAGAGTATCCAGGTAGGAGCACCGTGACACGTGCACCAACATTAAGGGACATTTATTCCACCTTATACCACTCTGGCATTCCTACACCTGGGTACCATCTACTACATCACTAAAAAAGGGCCCTGTGCCCTTGTTGCGTCACTGCAACTGGCGTCAAGAAAACAAGTACTTTTTCCTCTTAAAGGGCCCTGGGAGGGAGGCGCCCGCTGCACATGCATGTCCTAAGCTAGTTTTCCTTTATACCAGTTTGGATAAATCTCCCCTCATTGATCTTATTTCCCTGTAGTAAATGCAGGGCTGTTATTGGCATTTGTTATCCACTATTGGGGTAATTTATCAAACTGGTGGAAAGTAGAACTGGCTTAGTCGCCCATAGCAACCAATCAGATCCCACCTTTCATTTTTCACAGCTCCTTTGGAAAATAAAAGATGGCATCTGATTGGTTTCTATGGGCAACTAAGCCAGTTCTACTTTCCACCAGTTTTATAAATGACCGCATATATCTCGGATCAGCATCCTCCAGCTGTTGTGAAACTACAACTCCCAGCATGCACACCTGCTCTCGGCACGCAGCGGCCTGTCAGGGCTATTCCCTTTCTTCGTCTCCTAGGTTTAGGAGCAGCCAGTCAGTCTGCAGACAGTTGGCGGTGGAGATTTATATTTTACCAGGCCACTGGGCACAAATAATGAAAGGAGCGGATGGCCCTGAAAAATGCTCCTTTGTTACTCCCTTGACATTTTGCCATCTGTGATCCTGCGGGAAGGAGCAGCGCGCTCGCCGTTATCGCTGACAATAGGAAAGACCTGACATTGGTTTCTTGGTTAAACTAAAGTTAGATGAAATATCAAACTCTAAAGAACTCAGACAACAGTGCAGGAAAGGATTCTTTACAGTTAAAGGGGCATTCCAGGATCTTTACATTGATGGCCTATCCCCAGGATAGACCATCAATATCTGATGGGCTTCAGTCCGACACCCTGCACCACCACAGATCGGCTGTCACCGAGCAGCTCCAGAATTGGAATTTAGCGCCGGAACTACACAGCTCCGTCCATTGTGTAGTTGACGGAGCTAATTACTGCAGTATTCACTACAATCGTTGCAGCAGTGGACAAAGCTGCGAAAGACCCATTTCAGACGAGCGCGTTCACTGCCTGAAACATGCTCCACGTGGGAACGTGAATTCACATACTGAACTCTGCTACTCTGACCGAACCGCACGGCATTATAACAACTGACCTCAACTGTAATGATTTGTACTCACCTAATGCTGTCATTAAAGCAGGGGTGGACTGGGAACTCAAAGTGGTCCAGGAAGGAAAAAGACCTAAAAGTGGCCCCATGTGGTAGGCGGGTCCAAATTAACAGAAGTAGGTAGCCCCAGCAGAACCAGTTACCGCAGTGCAGCACAAAATACTACAAATTAGATCTTTATGTAAATTTATTATGTTTATTAAAAATGTAACATCTATATTAATGACATAAAATATATCTAAAACTTCCTGTGTGAAAAATACTCCTAAACACTATGGGGCACATTTATTAAGGCTGGCGTCTAAAAAGCCCCATCGCTGGCGGTAGAATGTCGAAGTTATGAAGAGACGCGAACTTCTTCATAACTTCTACATATCCAGCGTCGCTTCTAAATGTAGGACAGCTTCCGGGCTGTTTTACATTATTTAGACCTTTTTCTATGCCTGAAACAGGCATAGAAAATGATAAATGAGAGGGCCTGCCAGCCACCCCCTTCCCCGCCCACACCATGCCCCCTTTTTAGACATGGCATAAGCGGGGCAAGGTCGCAGATAGCGGCACAACTAACCGTTGCGCCGCCATCTGCACCTGAAATGGTTTAGACGGGAAATTGTCATAAACTTTCTGTCAATATTTTACCTAATGACGGCCACCCAGGGTGAAATCCTGCCGGTCAGCCTTGAAATGAATGGGCAGGATAAGAAAACAATCTGAAAGCTGTAAACATACCTACAGCTGGATCGTCCCGCATCAGCAGGCGCGCAGGCTATGGACTCCTGTGCACTGGTTTTTCTTTTATTTTTTTATTTTGTTCATTTGCCTCCAAAATGCAAAAGTAAGCAACTTTCTACGAAGTATTCGTTAAAAATTAGCTATCATTCTGCTCCCGCAGAGTGTGTGTGGGTCCTGTACCGAGCTGTGACATCTGACATAAATCCTCTCTCTTCTCTCCCCCTCCCTTCTCCAAGTGTTACAGTGAGCAGAAGCAGACTGTACAGAACAGATGTGTGTGATAAGGGGGAGAGGGTCCAAGGAGGGCAGATCACACAGGCAGGGGCAGATTTGGCATTGCCCTCTCATGTGCCCTCACAGTATAATGCCCCCTTATGTGCCCTCACAGTATAATGCCCCCTTATGTGCCACCACACAATATAATGCCCCCTTATGTACCCCCACACAATATAATGCCCCCTTATGTGCAGTAGAATTCCCACCTATGGGCCTCCACAGACACAATATAACTCCCCCTAATATGCCCCTCTCACACAGTATAATGCCCTCTTGTGTGCCCCCCACTCAGTATGATGCCCCCTGATGTGCCCCTCTCACAGTATATTGCCCAGTGCTGTGGCCCTCAACACAGGGCATACTCACCAAATGCACATCTACTGTGGTCTGTTCTGTACCAGGGGCAGCAGGGGCCCTCCTGATCTAAAGGGCCCACTGTAATTGAATGGTTCGCATAGTGGACAAAACTGCCACTGCACACAGGCTGTAGATGGGGAGGACGCACGCACAAGGCAGTTTGCAGGGTGATGGCGGCACAATCCTGCACTGAAGATGAAACTCAGTGCAACTTTTCTTACTCAATATAACCACTAATATACATAAAAATCTGGGGGGGGTTTTCTATGTCAGAGGTGCCCGCAGCCTTTAAGGGATTACCATGGTCAGAGGCTGAGCGGCCAAGTATCAACTGGTATCAACTGGTATTAACTGGTATCAATTGGCTTCACCTAATGTCCTGTAATGATGGAATTATAATGCACAAAGCACATCGCTACAACAGTTCACCTGCCCCAGACTTTAGGCCTTCTGCTTAAAATCCAGACAAAAGGCTTAGATTTAAAGAACGTTGGTCGGCAGGATCAACCCTAGTAAATCAGGTAGACTGACCGGTTGGGTTGATCCTGACGATCAAACTGATACCTGTCTCATGAAAATCAGTGGAACTGTTCCCAAGAAAGAAGATTTTTATCCTTTATGCAAATGAGGACTTCGGTGCACTGAGGGCGGGGCCAGCCCTTATTTGCATAAAGATTAAAAGCCTTTTTTTTTTTTAAACCGCTGCAACCGATTTTCACCAGACAGGTATCATTTTAATCGGGAGGGTGAACCCTACCTGGCAGCATAGTGAAAGCCAACATAAAATGATGCCAGCATATGCTTTTATTAAGGAAGCAACCTCCTTCATGTTTTACACACTATTCTCTTAGGCCTCCTGCACATGACCGCATCCGATTTGTGCATCACAGATCCGCAAAATACATCAGTGGTCCGCGTGGATCCCGCAACGTTCGTGGACCCAGTGTAAAAAAACTAAACTATTCTTGTCCACAAAGTGGACATCAATAGGACACGTTCTATCGTTTGTGGTTCTATCCTTTACTGCGCATGTGCTGATGAAATAACTTACCAGCAGGCACGAGATTAAGGTTCGAGGGGAGAACAGAATTGGCCAATGATACAAAGAAAGGAGGGTCTCCATTTGCTGAGAGACAGAGGTTGGGTGCACCGAAGGACTCTGCCCCGCCCTCTATGCACTTAAAAGCTCATTTGCATTGGAATAATGTTATTTTTGGTGGAATGCAGCAACAGCTTTACAGAAGTAAAGTACAATCTACTCAATCCCTACCAGGCATTATACTTACTTACATAGGCAATACCTTACAGGGGTTCTGTACCTTTTTATTACTTATCATCTATTGTTTTGATAGAACATCAGCATCTGATCTGCGGGGGTCAGACACCCGGGACCCCCGCCGATCAGTTGTTTGAGAAGGCAGTGGCGCTCACAGTAGCGCCGCGGCCTTCTCGCTGTTTCCCGCAAGGCCAGTGACATCATGACTACTATCACTGGAAGTGAATGGGGCTGAGCCGCACCCAGGCCAGTGATTATAGCCCTGACGTCACTGGGCCTGCGGGAAACAGTGAGAAAGCTGTGGCGCTACCTCGAGCACTGCGGCCTTCTCAAACAACTGATTAGCGGGGGGTCCCGGGTGTCTGACCCCAGCAGATCAGATGCTGATGATTAGTGTCGAGCGAAGCGAGCTTCGGATGCTTCATCCAGAGTCACTTCTTTCAAAACTTCGGAATAATACTGTACGGTGATCCGTTTCCATACAGTATAAGAATATATGGACTCCGATGATAGGTCATTAATATCAGATTGGTGGGGGTCCGACACCTGGGACCTCCGCTGATCAGCAGTTAGAAGAGGCTGGCGCTCTGCGAGCGCCGGCCTCTTCTTAGGTTATGTGACGTCACCGTACATTGGTCACATGGCTAGTTGCAGTTAGGCCCCATTGACTATATAATTGTACTTGGAGTTCTGCCGGGAGCCGCTGCGCTCACCAGTGGCTCCCTGGAACAGCAGATTGGCAGGGGTGCCAGGACTCGAACCCCTACTGATGTTATATGATGGCCTATCCTGAGGATAAGTCATCATTAGCATTTCCCGGATAACCCCTTTAATGAATAATTCCCTTTAATATAAATAGGGATGTGGAAAATGTAAAAAAAAAATCAACAACAATTCTTGAAAGAAAGGTGTAACGGAAAAACTTGATTTAGAAAATAGGTCATTTTAGGACGACACATTTTGGAGGGTAGACAATATGCAAGGGAGGTATGGCCTGGGTATTAGGATCAGTGATGGCCAGTTTGCCGTGTTCGCCTGCGAACACATGCGGGCTGCCATCTTAACTGACAAGTCCAGCGATGCACAGGTAAGTCCTTACCTGTGCCTGTGCGCGAGCCGGTCTGAAATCAAATGGGGTCACCGGTAGCAGGCAGTTCCAAGAACAGCCCGATGAAGGCCCCCGGCGGCTGTTCTCGGAACTGCCTGCTCCCGGAGACCGCATTTCATTTCAAACCGGCTCGCGCACAGGCACAGGTAAGGACTTACCTGTGCCTCGCCGGACTTGTGAGTTAAGATGGCAGCTCGCATGCGTTTGCGGGCGAACACGGCGAACTGGCCATCACTGATTAGGATATTTAGACATCTGATATTGGACCTCAGTTCCAGAACAGGTCATTTTCAGTGAGTGTGGAGGTTTTATGGCGCCACGGCTCAGTGTGACATTAGACGAGACCCTTCTGATAGACAGTAAGTGGTCTACAATGAGAATATTGTCTGTCACTGAGTTCATAAGGAGCCTTCTAAGAAGGGCTTGAAGTAAATGCTCTTATCCTAGACGCCATCATGACAAAAGGGGTCTTCCAGCAATCCAGTTGTGATTAGACCCTACAAGGCTCATACATGTTCCCTGTGGTGGGCTTAGGGGGTCTTTGAAGTGCTCATAAATCAGGTTAAGTTGCTGCTCTGATAAGCCATCTTCCGGTGGTGTCCCTGCAGACCCAGGTAGCAGGAGACTTTTATAGTCCACCATAAATTTCAGAGACAGGACCATTGTACAACTGGGCGCAAAGTTACCTAAGTCAGTGGTCTCTACTGTGCTCTGATGGGAGTATAAACAGTGTCAGAGACACTTAAAGGGGTTATGCCATAACCGATGTATAGCACATGATGACAATACCTTTCTATCAAAGCTAGGACCAGCCCTGTACCTCACATGGATCCAGAGAGCTCCACATTCTCTGCTGGATGATCTTCAGCCTGGCAGCTCAGGGAGTGTGTCCTTTCTGCTGCAGCTCTCCCCCTGTAACTGCCACAGCCTCTAACAGAACACATGGCTGGCGGCAGTTGAAGATTAAGGCCTCTTGCACACGAATTTACTTTCCGTGTCCGTTCCGTTTTCTTTTGCGGACCGTATGCAGAACCATTCATTTTAATGGGTCCGTAAAAAGAAGGAAGGTACTCCGTGTGCATTCCGTTTTCCTGTCTGTCGCAAAAAAAATAGAACATGTCCTATTATTGTCTGCATTACGGACAAGGATAGGACTGTTCTATTAGGGGCCGGCTGTTCTGTTCCGCAAAATACAGAATGCACACGGACATTATCCGTATTTTTTGTGGATCCGTTTTTTGCGGACCGCCAAATACATACGGTCGTGTATACAAGCCCTTAAACTGAGCACATTCAACCTACTCAGTGAGACGGGCAGAAAATAAGGAAAAGAACAAACAGCAGGTGGCGCTATACAGATACATTTTATTGAATAGCTCACTGTCTAAACTAATTACATGCAGATATAAAAATATTCAGATCCAGATGATGGTTTAAAAAATGTAGACACAACCCAGTTAACCCCTTCCCAACCGCCCTACATAAATTTATGTCGGCGGTTGGGCATCTTAAACACCAGTCACCTGAGACTAATGTATGCAATCGAAGATAATGTTGATCGCGTACATTTAACCTCTCAGATGCCGTAGTCAAATGTGACCACAGTATCTGGGAAGTTAAAGACGTTCTCCGGCTCCCCCTGGCGAGGACTGGGATAGCCGGATGCAGTATGCGGCCAGGGCTCCATAGGAACTTAGTGTAATTGTCATAGACTAATGATTACTAATGATTGCTTGTTATAGTTCCCTAGGGGAACTATATAAAAAAAAAAAGTGTAAGAAAAAAAAAGTTTCAAAAAAATATATATAAGAAAAAAGTTTCAAAAAATATAAAAATTCAAATCACTCCCCTTTCCCCAAAATAAAAATAAAAATACATAAATAAAATTAACATCATGGGCATCACCACATGCCAAAACTCCCATACTATTAAAGTATAAAAATATTTATCCGTACAGCAAAGGCGAAATAGAAAAAAAAATTAAAATTGCCAGTTTGCCTTTTTTGGGTCACATCACCTGCCACAAACAATTGATTAACAAGAGCTCAAAAAAGTCATACATACCCCAGAATGGTGCAGACAAAAAGTACAGCTGGTCCCTCAAAAAATGAGCCCCCACATAGCTCCATACACGTAAAATTAAAAAAGTTATGGTGCTCAGAATATGGCGATACAAAGGAAAGATTTGTTTTTTTTCGAAATTTTAACATTTTTTTTTTAGTATTAAAATGCAAGAAAACCTATACATATGTGGTATTGTTGTAATTGTAGTGACCCAGAGAATAAAAGTTACAGGTCAGTTTTACCACAGAGGAAACGGTGTAAAAAACCCCCATGAAACTGTGGTGGAATGGTGTGTTTTTTTTTTTTATAATTCCACCCCATTTAGAATTTTTTTCCCGCTTCCCCACCACATTGTATGCAACCATAAATGGTGCTATTAGAAAGTGCATCTTGTTCTGCAGAAAACAAGCCCTCTCATGGCTATGTGAATGAAAAGGATAAAAAAGTTATGGCTTTGGGGGTGCTCGGAAACGAAAAAAAAACCTGAAAATCACCCGGTCTTGAAAGGGTTAAATGTGGCACACGTACACGAGCACCAGAACTTGGACTCAATTTGAGCCAGACTTAAGGTCCTATTATCGTTGAGATGATCGCTAACAAGCGTTCATATTAACGCTCATTAGTGATCATCTGGCAGTGTAATACTGCCGCCGATTACCCGATGAACATGTTAAAGAATCCTGGTTTGCCGGTGGCAGATTGCTCTCTGTAATAGGTGCTCTGCTGCCGGCAGTGGCAGTATTCATTAGTGATCGCTCGCCCCTATACTGAGGAGGAGATCATTGCATCTAACAGCTTCCCTCCCGATAATCGTCTGCTCTATCTGCCGGGGTAAGGGCTCGTTCACACGACTGTTGCCCCTCCGTGCCCGTGCTGTGGACTGCAAATTGTGGTCTGCAATGTACGGGCACCGACCGTAGGCCAGCCGCATGCGGATTGCGGACCCATTCACTTGAATGGGTCCGCGATCCGTCCGCTCTGCAAAAAGATAGAGCAAGTTCTATCCTTTTGCGCTCCAGAGGCACGGAACGGAACGCCAGGAAGCACTCTGAAGTGCTTCCGTGGGGTTCCGTTCCGTGCTTCCGTTCCATTCCGCACCGCATCTCCGGAATGCAGACGGCCGGTGCCCCGTGTATTGCGTACCCGCTGTATGCGGGCTGCGATACGGCAACGGAGAGGCAACAGTCGTGTGAACGAGCCCTAATAGGGCCCTAAGCCGCTACCAAACGCCTCTGGCAGCAGCTTATCTCCCCTAACATCAAAAAGACTAGACATGTTGAAATTCAACATGTCTGACCTTTGTTTCTTGAGACATCTGCTGTCCAGGGAGAGAAGGGACGCTCCTCACACACTTTTGATAGTGGACCCGGTTACACTTAAATCGGTGGGATTGGCTGACATTTATCTAATGTGGCATATACCACGGCCGTTGCAAATATACAATGGGTGCCTCAAGTAGAAGCAGCACTTTTACTGCCTGGCTTCTTCTCTAGTGCGTGGCCGTCAGTACAGAATCCCCCTATTTACAGAATGCGGAATCCAGGTGGTGTTTTTAAATTGAATTTTTAAATACCAGCAGGTAATGAATCCACAAATAAACGTTCATTGTCCTCCGTCTGTTTCCTTAGATTTTCAGTTATTTTCAGTTTCCAGGCAGCATTCCTGTCCAGCAGCCCCACACTGGCTCCCTTTATCTGCTCTCTGTAAAATTCCAGACATTTTTAAAGATTTTGTGATTTACTGAGCAAGAATCAAAGCCCAAAAGGAGGGGGCAGTGAGCACAGATATCTCAGGTATGAGGAGAGAGGAATGTAAGAATAAAGCAGGGACTAAAGAAAAGCAATATTAAAAGAGCAAAAAAAGAAAATGAGTATAGGAGTAGAGAAGGAGAAAGGAAGAAAGAATGAAGAAAGGAGCAATGAAGAAAGAAAGAAGTAACAAGGAAGACAGTTATAACTAAGGAAGAAAAGAGTAAAGAAGAAAAAACTGGTAAAGAAGGAAGAAAGTAAAGAAGGAAGAAAGGAGCAAAGAAAGAAGTAAAAAAGGAGAAAGGAAGAAAGAAGGTAGAAAAGAAGAAAGGAGTAAGTAAACAAGCAGAAAGGAAGGTGTAAAGAAGAAATAAAGAAGGAAGAAAAGAGTAAAGAAGGATAAAGGAAGAAAGGAGACAAATAGGGCAAAGAAGAAAAAAAAGAAAAGAATAGTAAAGAAGAAAGGTCAAAATAAGGGAAAAAAAATAGTAGAGAAGGAAAAAAGTTGTAAAGAGGCAAGTAAGGAGCAAAGAAGGAAGAAAGCAGTAAAGAAAGAGCAACACAGTAGAGGAAAGAAAAGAATAAAGAAGGAAGGAAGTAATAAAGAAGGAGCTAAGGAGTACTAATAAATATCTATTATGGAATGTAATAATAATACATGAAGTGAGGATTGTGGCAAGAATGGCTCTAAATAGAGACAGTAATAGGTGTCAGGGGGGTTAAGGTGTTCAGACACCCTCCGGACTATGCACTCAGTATGTGTCCCAGAGGACACGATGGTAACTAAAGCGTTCCTACACTGTCAGACAACCAGAAGGGTAGGTGTCACCAGTTGGGGGGGGGGGTCCTACACAGCCTGACACTTACCAATCAGGACAAACCCATTTCACAAGGGGAACGGTAACATCCAGTTGTCAATGTATCCATATATTTCTGTGAGGAAAAACAGAGGAACGGTTCAAAATACTGAGATCTAAGAAAAGATCCAGAACTGATATTTCATCAGCATTTCTCGATGAGACGCCTTTGGGGGTACAAATAGTGGAATATGAAGCATGGTGGTCATTCTCTATGATATAACGTATATAAGACATATCTGCGCCAACTTTCCGTCTGTCTTCCTGCAGCATTCAGCGTTTTACTGGTTGTGGGTATTGATAGGTAGTCGGCTGAAATCTTCACACAGGTCGGTACATTTATGACCATAAGTGGCAGAAATAACACAACTTTAAGATATCCTTTCAAGTAAAGACATGAAAGGAAGAAATCTGTGAATAGTTATCAACAGGCATGCGAGCTGAACATCTGCTGCCGGCCTGTGTACCCGCACAGAAATACTGCACTCTACTGTACTATACTGTGCTATACTGTACTCTACTGCTCTATACTGTACTATACTGTACTATAATGCACTCTACTGTACTATACTGTACTCTACTGCACTATACTGTACTCTACTGCATTCTACTGTATTATAATGTACTCTTCTGTATTCTACTGCACTATATTGCACTATACTGCGCTATACTGCACTCTACTGTACTATAATGTACTATACTTCTCTATACTATACTGTGCTATACTGTTCTCTACTGCACCATACTGTATTCTACTGTACTATACTGTATTCTACTGTACTATACTGTACTCTACTGCACTATACTGTATTCTACTGTACTCTACTGTACTATAATGCATTCTACTGTACTATAATGTACTCTTCTGTATTCTACTGCACTCTATTGCACTATACTGCACTCTACTGTACTATAATGTACTATACTTCTCTATACTGTGCTATACTGTACTCTACTGTATTCTACTGTACTATACTGTACTATAGTGTGCTATACTGTACTCTACTGTATTCTACTGTACTCTACTGCACTCTACTGTGCTATACTGCATTCTACTGTACTATAATGTACTCTTCTGTATTCTACTGCACTCTATTGCACTATACTGCGCTATACTGCACTCTACTGTACTATAATGTACTATACTTCTCTATACTGTGCTATACTGTACTCTACTGTATTCTACTGTACTATACTGTACTATAGTGTGCTATACTGTACTCTACTGTATTCTACTGTACTCTACTGCACTCTACTGTGCTATACTGCATTCTACTGTACTATAATGTACTCTTCTGTATTCTACTGCACTCTATTGCACTATACTGCGCTATACTGCACTCTACTGTACTATAATGTACTATACTTCTCTATACTGTGCTATACTGTACTCTACTGTATTCTACTGTACTATACTGTACTATACTGTACTCTACTGTGCTATACTGCATTCTACTGTACTATAATGTACTCTTCTGTATTCTACTGCACTCTATTGCACTATACTGCGCTATACTGCACTCTACTGTACTATAATGTACTATACTTCTCTATACTATACTGTGCTATACTGTACTCTACTGCACTATACTGTATTCTACTGTACTATACTGTATTCTACTGTACTATAGTGTGCTATACTGTACTCTACTGCACTATACTGTACTCTACTATACTGTATTCTACTGTACTCTACTGCACTCTACTGTACTATACTGCATTCTACTGTACTATAATGTACTCTTCTGTATTCTACTGCACTCTATTGCACTATACTGCACTCTACTGTACTATAATGTACTATACTTCTCTATACTATACTGTGCTATACTGTACTCTACTGCACTATACTGTATTCTACTGTACTCTACTGTACTATAGTGTGCTATACTGTACTCTACTGCATTCTACTGTACTATAATGTACTCTTCTGTATTCTACTGCACTCTATTGCGCTATACTGCACTCTACTGTACTATACTTCTCTATACTATACTGTGCTCTACTGCACTATACTGTATTCTACTGTACTCTACTGTACTATACTGTATTCTACTGTACTCTACTGTACTATAATGTACTATACTTCTCTATACTATACTGTGCTATACTGTACTCTACTGCACTATACTGTATTCGACTGTACTCTACTGTATTCTACTGTACTATAGTGTGCTATACTGTACTCTACTGCACTATACTGTACTCTACTGTACTATACTGTATTCTACTGTACTATACTGCACTATACTGTACTATAATGTACTCTACTGTATTCTACTGCGCTATGCTGCACTATACTGCACTCTACTGTACTATACTGTATTCTACTGTACTCTACTGCACTGTACTATACTGTACTCTACTGCACTCTACTGTATTCTACTGTACTATACTGCACTATACTGTACTATACTGCACTCTACTGTACTATACTGTACTCTATTGCACTATACTGTGCTATGTGTGTACATCACTATTTTACTGTTCTGTATGGAAGACAATGCCGTTTATTTTCCATGTCCATGAATTTGCAGCCGGCCGCTGTTTGTACATGCAGAGACATGAGAATGTGTGGATGTTATATGTATGTATAGTACAGATGTTATATGTATGTATAGTACAGATGTTATATGTATGTATAGTACAGATGTTATATTTATGTATAGTACAGATGTTATATATATGGTACAGATGGAAACCATCTCACAGTCACAATAAGCAAATAAACGGGATCACTGGGCGTCTTTTTTTTACAGTTCAGAGATAATGCGGATGTTACCGTCTGGTTCTCACGACAAGAAGAATTTAAAGGGATAATGCCATAAAAGATCTCCACAGTTATTGCTGCAATTGTTCTGCTACATTCTCTTCAGGCTGGCAGCTCAGGGGGAGTGTCCTTTTTGCTGCAGTACTCTCCCTATTACAGGAGTGTGTCCTTTCAGCTGCAGTACTCTCCCTATTACAGGAGTGTGTCCTTTCAGCTGCAGTACTCTCCCTATTACAGGAGTGTGTCCTTTCAGCTGCAGTACTCTCCCTATTACAGGAGTGTGTCCTTTCAGCTGCAGGTGTTTCCATATTACAGGAGTGTGTCCTTTTTGCTGCAGTACTCTCCCTATTACAGGAGTGTGTCCTTTTTGCTGCAGTACTCTCCCTATTACAGGAGTGTGTCCTTTCAGCTGCACGCAGCAGGGGTGTAACTATAACAGTAATAGCACTAGCTGCGGGGTCCAGAGGTCAGGGGGCCCAACCAGGTGCAAAAACAGTGTAGCTTTTTGTGGGGAATAACAATATGGTGGCTTTTCGCTATCCATCTTATTTTGTATGGGGCTCTAAGAATTATAGTTACGCCCCTGGCAGGAAGCATGTTATAGAGCAGGAGGAGCTGAGCAGATTCCATATAACGTGTCACATTCCTAAAGATCCTCATTCATTCTGTGCTTAGGAGTCCACTGGGCGGTGCTAATCAGTGATTGTGGCTTAGGAGTCCACTGGGCGGTGCTAATCAGTGATTGGCGGCCTCCTCGGCTTAGGAGTCCCCTGGGCGGTGCTAATCAGTGATTGTGGCTTAGGAGTCCACTGGGCGGTGCTAATCAGTGATTGGCGGCCTCCTCGGCTTAGGAGTCCCCTGGGCGGTGCTAATCAGTGATTGGTGGCCTCCTCGGCTTAGGAGTCCACTGGGCGGTGCTAATCAGTGATTGGCGGCCTCCTCGGCTTAGGAGTCCACTGGGCGGTGCTAATCAGTGATTGGCGGCCTCCTCGGCTTAGGAGTCCCCTGGGCGGTGCTAATCAGTGATTGGCGGCCTCCTCTCTATCAGTGTGCATACGGAGTAGCTGTCAGTCACTGATTAGCACCGCCCAGTGGACTCCTAAGTCAGTGACAAGTTATATACAATCTTTTCCCATAAAACTATATATTATTCTGCTCAGCTCCTCTAAAAATGTAATATGATGGCAGAAAATACAGGACATAATTCAGAACATTACAGAAGGACATAAGACAAACTTGTAAACCACCGGCCTAATGGAATTTCCCAATTACTAAACTCTGATTGCCCTGTAGATACGTAAGAGGAACATAGGGAAGGGCAGTGTGTGTACCGGCAGCCACCACTAGAGGGAGCTGACCACACACGGATGTCTGTGATAGGGACAGTTTCACGCAAAGCATTTTAACAATTTTTCATGCAGTTTTTACACAAACGAGAGCAGAAGTTTATGCGTTTCCTTCACACTTTTCTATTATTTTGGATCAAATTCCTGGATCAGAAACCACCAGAACTGCATATGTCATTCCAGTCTCATGGTCAGTGTTTGATCAACAGACATAAGGTGTAAGGCCTCATTTAAATTTCCATGTCAGTGTCACGTCCGTGAAAAAAGCGTACGTGTTTCATCCGTGAGGGATCAGTGGTTGGTCCGTGTGTCCGTTTTTACCATCCGTGTGTCATCCATAATTCACTGACGTTGCTCAGCTGAAAATTAATTTCCAAAGAATCTCCAATTAGTCTTCAGTGAAAAACGGACACCACACGGATGTGTGTCAGTGATTTACACGGACCCATACACTTCAATGGTTGTGCTCGGTCCGCATCACAGATCTAAGTAGTGCATGTCTCCGTGATTTTTTTTACTGACCCACGGTCAGTAAAAAATACTGAAATGTGAAGAAACACATTTAATAAATGGGTACGTGTCTGTCCGCAGAAAATGCAGACAGCACACGCCAGTGAAAAATGGAAATGTGAACGATGCCTAAGGGACAGATCTGCACCTGTTCTGTGTTTAGAGCCGCACCTGGTTTTGGTTTAAAATCACTGATAGAAAATACTGACCAAACACTGACGTGTGAATAAGGCCTCATGCACACAACCATTGTTTGGGTCCACATCCGAGCCGCATTTTTTGCGACTTGGATGTGGACCCATTCACTTCAATGGGGCCGTAAAAGATGCGGACAGCACTCCGATTGCTGTCCGCATCCGTAGTTCCGTCCTGTGGCCCCGCCAAAAAATAAAATAAATAGAACATGTCCTATTCTTGTCCGTTTTGCGGACAAGAACAGGCATTTCTATATTGGCAACCCGTTCCATTCTGCAAATTGCAGAACGCACACAGCCAGCATCTGTGCTTTGCGAATCCACAATTTGCGAACCGCAAAAACACTGCGCGGTCGTGTGCATGAGCCCTAAGGCATTATACTTCTTTTTTTGGATTCTGATTTTGGCTACAAAAAAACCCCAAAATCGTCTCCATGTAGACAAGGGCTTTGAAACGTGTTCACATTACACATTGTAAAAACCTTCTGAAACATGGACAGAATACTCTTAGGCCTCATGCACACGTCCGTGCTCTGTTTTGTGGTCCGCAAAACACGGATGCCGCCCGTATGTGTTCTGCAATTTGCAGAACGGAATGGGCGCCCATAATAGAAATGCCTATTCTTGTCCGCAAGAACGCAGTGCTGTACGCATCTTTTGTGACCCCATGTAAATGAATGGGTCCACATCCGAGACGCAAAAAATGCGGCTCGGATGTGGACCCAAATAAACGGCCGTGGGCCTGAGGCCTTATACTATGATACAGTTGGATCTCTATACCCATAGAGGGTGGTATTGATACAGTACCTGTAAATAAATTAAAAAGGTTGTACCACGAAAAAATATTCTACATTTTTCAAACCAGCGTCTGGATCTGAATATTTTTGTAATTGCATGTAATTAAAAATGTAGTATAGACAGTGAGCTGTTCACTGAAATCTCTGTACAGCGAGTGCAGAATTATTAGGCAAGTTGTATTTTTGAGGATTAATTTTATTATTGAACAACAACCATGTTCTCAATGAACCCAAAAAACTCATTAATATCAAAGCTGAATATTTTTGGAAGTAGTTTTTAGTTTGTTTTTAGTTTTAGCTATTTTAGGGGGATATCTGTGTGTGCAGGTGACTATTACTGTGCATAATTATTAGGCAACTTAACAAAAAACAAATATATACCCATTTCAATTATTTATTTTTTTTACCAGTGAAACCAATATAACATCTCAACATTCACAAATACACATTTCTGACATTCAAAAACAAAACAAAAACAAATCAGTGACCAATATAGCCACCTTTCTTTGCAAGGACACTCAAAAGCCTGCCATCCATGGATTCTGTCAGTGTTTTGATCTGTTCACCATCAACATTGCGTGCAGCAGCAACCACAGCCTCCCAGACACTGTTCAGAGAGGTGTACTGTTTTCCCTCCTTGTAAATCTCACATTTGATGATGGACCACAGGTTCTCAATGGGGTTCAGATCAGGTAAACAAGGAGGCCATGTCATTAGATTTTCTTCTTTTATACCCTTTCTTGCCAGCCACGTTGTGGAGTACTTGGACGCGTGTGATGGAGCATTGTCCTGCATGAAAATCATGTTTTTCTTACCTTGCAGACTTCTTCCTGTACCACTGCTTGAAGAAGGTGTCTTCCAGAAAATGGCAGTAGGACTGGGAGTTGAGCTTGGCTCCATCCTCAACCCGAAAAGGCCCCACAAGCTCATCTTTGATGATACCAGCCCAAACCAGTACTCCACCTCCACCTTGCTGGCGTCTGAGTCGGACTGGAGCTCTCTGCCCTTTACCAATCCAGCCACGGGCCCATCCATCTGGCCCATCAAGACTCACTCTCATTTCATCAGTCCATAAAACCTTAGAAAAATCAGTCTTGAGATATTTCTTGGCCCAGTCTTGACGTTTCAGCTTGTGTGTCTTGTTCAGTGGTGGTCGTCTTTCAGTCTTTCTTACCTTGGCCATGTCTCTGAGTATTGCACACCTTGTGCTTTTGGGCACTCCAGTGATGTTGCAGCTCTGAAATATGGCCAAACTGGTGGCAAGTGGCATCTTGGCAGCTGCACGCTTGACTTTTCTCAGTTAATGGGCAGTTATTTTGCGCCTTGGTTTTTCCACACGCTTCTTGCGACCCTGTTGACTATTTTGAATGAAACGCTTGATTGTTCGATGATCACGCTTCAGAAGCTTTGCAATTTTAAGAGTGCTGCATCCCTCTGCAAGATATCTCACTATTTTTGACTTTTCTGAGCCTGTCAAGTCCTTCTTTTGACCCATTTTGCCAAAGGAAAGGAAGTTGCCTAATAATTATGCACACCTGATATAGGGTGTTGATGTCATTAGACCACACCCCTTCTCATTACAGAGATGCACATCACCTAATATGCTTAATTGGTAGTAGGCTTTCGAGCCTATACAGCTTGGAGTAAGACAACATGCATAAAGAGGATGATGTGGTCAAAATACTCATTTGCCTAATAATTCTGCACGTAGTGTATAGCGCCACCTGCTGTTTGCTGTTTTTCAAAATTCTCTGTCCAGCTCAGTGCTCAGTTCCGTCCTTCCACTGCCACAAACTGCAGCAGAAAGGACACGCTCCCTGAGAAAGGACACGCTCCCCAAGCTGCCAGCCTAAAACAAATCTAACAGGGAGCACTGAAGCGGGAGATCTCTGGATCCATGTGCGGTGCAGGGCTGGTTCTAGCTTTGTTAGAGACAGATTGTCATGTCCTAGATGATGTCTGATTTTCATATTTTACACTAATCATGTGAGAACCCCATTAATTGCAGGCACTATATATATATATATACACACACACATACACAGAATGGGGGGAAAATGCAAACTAGTAAAGAATAATGCGATCTGTTTTCTGCAGGAGGACTATGAGGACTGAGCCAGCACTATGTTCTCCAAGGACCATGTGAGAAAACGTCCATCTACACTTCTGGTCACAAACGGATTTCACCATCTCACCGGAAACACAAGGATATAAAAAAACAAAACTGGATTTCCAGATCTTCCAAGAAATTTAGCTGCCGCTCCGGCAACTTGTGAGTATGATTTGCCCAATATTATATTTGTATAATGAAAAAGGGTATTTTCTGTTTTTTCTTATTTTTCCTTGAGAACAGGGGTCCAGGTGAGGTGCCATGCTTATTGAAAGATTCACAGTCCTCCCTGGCACTCAGCACCCTGCCACTCAGCACCCTGGCACACATGCCCCAGCAGCTTCATCGAACTACACTGTTACGCTGGGTTCACACCTAGGCGTTTCTCAAACGCGCGTTTCTATGCGCGTTTTTGTCGCGCGTTTTATGCGCGTTTTTTTTTATAGTGAACGCGCGTTTGACGCGCGTTTGGGTGATTGACAGCAGTGTTGTCCAAAGAGTCTATGGCCCAAACGCGCGTCAAACACGCCAAAAAAAGCTCCTGTACTTGTTTGAGCATCGGGCGTTTTACAGCGCGATCGTACGCGCTGTAAAACGCCCAGGTGTGAACCCTTCCCATAGGGAATCATTGGTTCTTGCCTGTTGTGCGTTTAACAGCGCGTAGGAACGCGCTGTAAAACGCTCAGGTGTGAACCCAGCGTTAGGGCTCATGCACACGAACATATTTTCTTTCCGTGTCCGTTCAATTTTTTTGGCGGACCGTATACGGAACCATTCATTTCAATGGGTCTGCAAAAATAACAAAAATGGAAGTGACTCCGTGTGTATTCCCTTTCCGTATTTCCGTTCCGCAAAAAAATAGAACTTGTCCTATTACTGTCCGCATTACGGACAAGGACAGGACTGTTCTATTAGGTGCCGGCTGTTCCGTTCTGCAAAATACGGAATGCACACGGACGTCATCCTTAATTATTGTAGATCATTTTTTTGCGGACCGAAAAATACATACGGTCGTGTGCATGAGCCCTTACCCTGGGAGTACCGCTGCCATAATAATAATTCACTACAACCTAAAACTGGCTAACTAAACCATGTGTGTTGTGAACTATCAACCCCATCTGACAGAAAACACATAATTTAGTTGTGAAGGAAGGACGTTATCTGTGATTAAAATAGTAGGTTAGTAGAATTGGGATGACACTATGACAGCTGTATTGTTCTCTTGATAGGCCCAGGTAAAGATGTCCACAGAAGAGCACTGCATGTATCAGTGTAATGTGCGATGCTCTGATTGAGTCATTGCTCCCTCTTAAGGGTCCATTCACACGTCCGCAAAATGGGTCAGCATCCGTTCCGCAATTTTGCAGAACAGGTGCGGACCCGTTCATTTTCAATGGGGCCGGAATGTGCTGTCCGCATCCTGCATTTGCGGATCCGCACTTCCGTTCCGCAAAAAAATAGAACATGTCCTATTCTTGTCCGGACAGGAAAAGGCATTTTCTATGAGAGTGGCGGCGATGTGCGATCCGCAAAATATGGAACGCACATTGCCGGTGTCCGTGTTTTGCGGATCTGCAATTTACGGATCCACAAAACACATACGGACATGTGAATGGACCCTAAAGCTGGATTTACATGGGCTGATTGTTCGGAAGGAAGCGTCACATGCAGAGATCTCCTTTGCAGCATGAGGACGTGGGATCGCTATAGTCATCCCGCGTCCTCATACAGGTTCATGGTTTCTGAGCAGCAGACCGCACGATCTGCTGCCCAGAAGCTATGATCGGTGGTGCCCGCATGAATGCCAGGATCACCCGATGAATAAGCGTTTTGCTCGTTCACCAGGGGATCGGCGGCACATTTACACGGCCAGATTGTCGAGAATGACCATTGGCAGGAACAATCGTTCCCGATGATCTGCCCGATTCTCGGGCCGTGTATTTGCACCTTTACTCTCTGGTCAGAGTGATGGTCTGACTGAGAGTCCAAACAAGAGGAAGTTAAAGAGCCAGGACAGGAAGTAGAATACATGGAGCAACTTTATAAATTATATCCAGAAAACCATCCACCTGCTTTTTGAAAAAAATAAAATAAAATAGAGTATTCATATATAGAATATTAATCTGGAACACGTTTTTTTTTTTATGGTAGTGTCCCTTTAAAAGCAACATTTTCAATAAAGAAAGTCGAATTCATGTAAATGAGCAATAAATGACATAAAAATACAAATTAAATTATGATCATTGAGGAACAAACATTACTCTGTATTGAACTATAATAAAATATTTCCCCAAAAAATAAAAAACGTGTATACCAATTGGCGAATACATCTTAATAGGTAACTATTATGAACAACAGGTTTAAGTACTAAGGTTTAAAAAAAAATACAAATAAAAAATAAAAGTAGTATTCATTGAAATTATGAAATATAAAAATGTTGTGCTTCTGGTCCTGCAGAGAATGAGGGAAATGTCGAGCCCAGAACAACAACCCCCAGGGTGTTCAGAGGATCAGATACATACCCCGCAACCCTCCTTAGCACGTGGTCTCATCCTCCCACCTTCCTATATAGATAGTGGCGTAGCTGGCCAAAACCTATTGTGCGTGGGTATGAACAGCGCTCTAGATGGCCATTCATTAATTATAATCCAATGTTAAAGGGGTGGTCCCACCTGGAACACTGGTGGTATATTGCTAGGCTATGCCACCAATGTCAGATAAGTACAGACCCCTATCTCCAGAACGAAGCTCCCGAAGAGAAAGAGAGTATACCGCCACATGCGTGGACGCCCTCCATTTATTTCTACGGGACTTCAGATTTTTTTTTTTTTTCAGAGCTCCCATAGAAATGAAAGGAGGGCGGCCACGCATGCATGGTGGGCTCTCATTCTTTTTGGGAGCTTCGTTCTAGAGATAGGTTTGGGTCCCAGAGGTAGGACCCACAGCTTTATGACTAGTGATATGCCACCAATGTTCCAGCTGAGACAACCCCTTTAATGAAATTAAAACCATATTTACTTGGTTTGTAGATCCACTGATTTTACCCAGAATTTTACTGTACTGAGCCCTTAATTGCCCTTATTGACAGTTTATCTCTCCCTATCACAGCCAAGGAGGTGTGTCCTTTCTGCCACTGCTCTCTCCCTATCACAGCTCAGGGGGCATGTCCTTGCAGCCACTGCTCTCTCCCTATCACAGCTCAGGGGGCATGTCCTTGCAGCCACTGCTCTCTCCCTATCACAGTTCAGGGTGTGTGTCCTTGCAGCCCCTGCTCTCCCTGCCATACCTCGGGGAACATGTCCTTCTTACTGCAGCTCTCTCCCTGTAACCATCGCTATCTCCCTACCACAGCTCAGGGGTGTGTGTCTTTCCTGCTGCAGTTATCTTCCGATCACAGCTCAGGAGGTGTGTCCTTTCTGCCCCTGCTCTCTCCCTATTACAGCTCAGGAGGTGTGTCCTTTCTGCCCCTGTTCTCTCCCTATTACAGCTCAGGGGGCGTGTCCTTGCAGCCACTGCTCTCTCCCTATCACAGTTCAGGGGGTGTGTTCTTGCAGCCCCTGCTCTCCCTGCCATACCTCGGGGAATATATCCTTCTTACTGCAGCTCTCTCCCTGTAACCGTCACAACCTCTGCAGCAGTATCTCCCTACCACAGCTCAGAGGTGTGTGTCTTTCCTGCTTCAGTTCTCTCCCTATCACAGCTCAGGAGGTGTGTCCTTTCTGCCCCTGCTCTCTCCCTATCACAGCTCAGGGGGCGTGTCCTTGCAGCCACTGCTCTCCCTGCCATACCTCGGGGAACATGTCCTTCTTACTGCAGCTCTCTCCCTGTAACCGTCACAACCTCTGCAGCAGCTATCTCCCTACCACAGCTCAGGGGTGTGTGTCTTTCCTGCTGCAGTCCTCTCCCGATCACAGCTCAGGAGGTGTGTCCTTTCTGCCCCTGCTCTCTCCCTATTACAGCTCAGGAGGTGTGTCCTTTCTGCCCCTGCTCTCTCCCTACCACAGCTCAGGAGGTGTGTCCTTTCTGCCCCTGCTCTCTCCCTATTACAGCTCAGGAGGTGTGTCCTTTCTGCCCCTGCTCTCTCCCTATCACAGCTCAGGGGGCGTGTCCATGCAGCCACTGCTCTCCCTGCCATACCTCGGGGAACATGTCCTTCTTACTGCAGCTCTCTCCCTGTAACTGTCACAACCTCTGCAGCAGCTATCTCCCTACCACAGCTCAGGGGTGTGTGTCTTTCCTGCTGCAGTTCTCTCCCTATCACAGCTCAGGAGATGTGTCCTTTCTGCCACTGCTTTCCCTGTCACAGCTCAGGGAGCATCTCCTTCTTACTGCAGCTCTCTCCCTGTAACTTTCACAACCTCCAAGAGTAGATAGGGCTGGTGGCAGTTGAAGGATGGAACTGAGCATGTGTGACCACTTTAGCACGGTGGACAGGGAAATGAGGAAAAGAACAAACAGCAGGTGGCGCCATACAGATACATTTTATTAATTAGCTCAGTGGCTATACTACATTTTTATAGACATGCAGTTACAAAACTATTCAGGTCCAGGTTCTAGTCTGAAAAGTGTGGAGTACTTTTGGTGGAATAACCCCTTTAACACCATGGCACAACCCCTTTAAGGTTTCTCTATTTATGATAGTAACCAGCATCTGTAACAATTACCCCCTCCTTTCTCAGCTCGTCACCATAAGGCCTCTTGCACACAAGCGTTTTTTTTCCCGGTCGGTTTTTGCGTATGCGGAACAATTCATTTCAATGGTTCGGCAAAAAAAACGTAATGTACTCCGTATGCATTCCGTTTCCATATTTCCGTTCCGCTGATAGATAGAACGTGTCCTATTATTGCCCGCAAATAACGATCTGTGGCTCCATTGAAGTCAATGGTTCCGCAAAAAAAAACAGAATGCATCCGTATGTCTTCCGTATCCGTTCCGTTTTTGCAGAACCATCTATTGAAAATTTTATGCCCAGCCCAATTTTTTTATGTACTTACTGTTTAAACATTATTGTATGCTTCAGTTTGCGATCCGCAAAAAAACGGATCACAAACGGAAACAAAACGGAACGGAAGCAGAACGGAAACACTACTGAAACAAAAAAACTGAACAACGGATACGTGAAAAACGGACCGCAAAACACTGATTTTTTGTGGACCGTATACGGAACCATTATTTCAATGGGTCCGCAAAAAAACAAAACTAATTGACTCCGTGTGTATTCCGTATGTCCGTATTTCTGTTCCGCCAAAAAATAGAACTTGTCCTATTATTGTCCGCATTACGGACAAGGATAGGACTGTTCTATTATGGGCCAGCTGTTCCGTTTCGCAAAATACAGAATGCACAAGAACGTCATCCTTAGATATTGTGGATCCGTTTTTTGCGGACCGCAAAATACATACGGTCGTGTGCATGAGCCCTTACCCTGGGAGTACCGCTGCCATATTAATTCACTACAACCTAAAACTGGCTAGCTAAACCACATGTGTTGTGAACTATCAACCCCATCTGACAGAAAACACATAATTTAGTTGTGAAGGAAGGACGTTATCTGTGATTAAAATAGTAGGTTAGTAGAATTGGGATGACACTATGACAGCTGTATTGTTCTCTTGATAGGCCTAGGTAAAGATGTCCACAGAAGAGCACCGCATGTATCAGTGTAATGTGCGATGCTCTGATTGAGTCACTGCTCCCTCTTAAAGCTGGATTTACACGGATTGACTGAGCGGCTGATTGTTCGGAAGGAAGCGTCACATGCAGAGATCTCCTTTGCAGCATGAGGAGGTGGGATCGCTATAGCCATCCCGCGTCCTCGTACAGGTTCATGGTTTCCGAGCAGCAGATCGCACGATAGCAGAAGCTATGATCGATGGTGCCCTGCATGAATGCCAGGATCACCCGATGAATAAGCGTTATATGGCCTCTTGCACATGACCATATGGCTTTTTCAGTATTTTGCGTTCCACAAAAAACGGATCCGCAAAAAAATCTGTTTTTTGCAGAACAGAACAGCTGGCCCCTGGTAGAACAGTACTATGGTGTCCGTTATGCGGACAATAATAGGACATGTTCTATATTTGAATGGAACGGGAAAACGGAAATAGGAAAACGGAAGACATACGGAGTACCTTCCTTTTTTTTGCGGATCTATTGAAATTAATGGTTACGTATACGGTCCGTATACGGAACGCAAAAAAAAAAACGGAACGTAAACGGAAAAATAAATGTTCGTATGTATGAGGCCTTATACGGTGATTGTAGCTTTTCTTTTTTCCTCCGTTCCTCTTTCCCCTCCCACGTTTCTTTTTAAATTTGGAAACAAAATAATTCTTGTCATTTCAATCATTTCCCAAACAATTGCGGCTGCGCTCGCCTCGCGTCCCGTTACTAATATTACAGCTGTAGGCCTCCATTTGTGAGAATCGTTATAGAGAAGTGGATTAACTCTTTCACTGCCACCGAAGCTGTCATATTTAAAGGGAATGTGTCATCAGAGAATGACCTATTGTTTAAATCATGTTTTTATGTTTTTAGACTTTTTGATGATGATATTTTTCTAAGCTTAAAAAGCAGATTTCGCACTGGCCACTAGGCCTAGTATTAGGCGCCACTTCTTGGTCTGTACAGATCACTTTACTGCAGTTATCTGCTTATCTGCCCTTCTAATCCTGTAATAATATCACCTCTGTGTATAGATAACACAGGATCCACCATTCATAATAGGTGATATCGCAGCTTATCTACTCCCTCCTGACCTCTGCACAGGTCACAGAGCATGCCCAGAAAACTCTCCCCTCCTGACCATTGTGTCTATGGCTCATGGGGCTGCCGTAAAGCAATTTTTTTATGCTGTGTAAATGCTGTTAAGGACAGTTCAGGCAAGATGGCCGCCCCCATAATCATGTTCAGGAAATAGAATAACAAAAAATACACTAAGAAAATAAAAACAAATTAGATAAAAATCGAGATGTGTCACTGTCTGGTTTTAACTGGCAGATAAAAATTTTGGTGACACATTTCTTTAAGAAGGCCTTTCAGTGGTCAATGACACATTAAAGGGGGTTTCTGAGATTTTGTAACTGATGAACCTATCCTCTGGTAGTGAGTTCCTGTGCGACTACAGATCTACTCTCCCGTACTCAAATGATTCTGTGAGTACAGGACAGTAGACCCGCGGTCGGGCTGGAACTGACAGCATCACAGATCACTATAATTAGGCGCCAAAAAGGGTACAACTACACTGCGACATTTTTTGTAATTGTGTCATCCTGCGACATGCAACATGCAGCGACTGCGACGTGACAGCCGCACAAAAATCCGACTTGGATGAATTTTTTGCAAATGACACAGTCGCAGCATGTTGCATGTCGCAGGGTGACACCCATTGACTATCATTACAAAAAATGTTGCGCAACTTTTTTGCAGCACATGTTGCCATGTAGTCCTAGTCTAATGCAATAGCTTTTGCTCAGACTAGCTGAGAAATGTGGCCATCACATAGACCACACATGGCCACTTGAATAGGCCCTCCAAGGAGTATAGGAGTATATCACCTAATTTAAAAAAAAATTTAACTCATATTTTTTATTTTATGTGTAAGCTGTGTACCGGGGTGGGCTCCCCAGGATACAGCGAAGTCACGAACAAGGAAAACGACTCTGACACCAGCTCTTGTAGAACAGACTTTGTTTTACTGTTACGGGATACCAAACACACTCCCAAATGCAGTGAACATAAAATCAGGTTACATACATTCAGCCCGGAGGCTGAGACCCCTGTGTCGCACAGCACGGCGCCCTACGATGGTAGCCGGAAAACACTCGCGCAATTTACCTACTGCGAGAAGAGCTAACTCTGCCTCGCCATTCCTGTTAGTACCCTGAAGAACAGGAACAATCGTGTGTGTGAGATACAGGCTAGCCCACGGTGCGGCACAGCAGCTTACAATCTTACCAGACTATACAGTACTATCCCCCTCCCTTTTCCTAAACTGTAATGTGGCACGTGCCTAATCAGGGGCGTAGCTAAAGGCTCATGGGCCCTGGTGCAAGAGTTCAGCTTGGGCCCCACCTTCACTCAGCGCTGGTGCACCTAGCTTTTCTGCTGCTCGAGGCAAAAATTGAAACGCCCCCCCCATGCCAAATTCTCAAACTAACCCCTTCCCTCCAGTCCTACTGTTAAAGGGGTTGTCCTCTTTTTATTACTGATGATCTATTCTCAGGGTAGGTCATCAATATCAGATCGGCAGGGTCCCCCAGCACCCCCGCCGATCACCTCATTGAAGAGAGGGCAGCGCTCATATGAGAGCTGCTTTCTCTGCTCTGTTCACCTGCTCGCTGTAGCATTTGCAGTGATGAGCAAGTACACAGGGCAGAGAAGGCAGCGCTCGTATGGGAAAAAAAGCGGACAACCCCTTTAAAGACATACTTGGAAAACATTACAGGGTCATACAGCCCCACATATGTACCTCTTACATCCAGTGACTTCTCTTCTCTAATGTAGATATTCTCTTTTCTCTTCTTCTCCTCTCAGACCAGACCGCCATGGTGACTTCTTTCAGCCGCACCTCGTCTCTGCAGAGTTTAACAAACAGACATCTTACTTTCCTACTTTTCCATCATCCTCCTCACCTTCTCAACACCCCATCCTGTCACCTCCAATACTGTGTCCGCTGTGCCCCCAATGTTATCCTGCAGAAACAGTCCCCCTGAAAATACTGGTACCACACAGAGCGTCGGTGCAAAAACACTCCTTTATATTGTGCGCCAGTACAAAAAATACCCCTTTCAGATCAGACCCCCATATAACACCCTAAATGAGACCCCACATCTCGGACCAAACCCCCTTTAGACCTCTATGTTAGACCCCAGTTTTAGACCTCAGATCACACACCCCATTAGACCTCCTTTTAAGACCCTGACCCAATATCAGACCTCAGATAAGACCCCCATTAGACCTCTAGACCCTAATCAGATGTCTATACCCCCACTAGACCTCTCCAGACCCCCAATCAGATGTCTATACCCCCATTAGACCTCTCCAGACCCCCCATTAGACCTCTCCAGACTCCCAATCAGACCTCCAGATCCCCAATCAGACCTCCAGACCCCATTAGACCTCTTCAGACCACTAGTCAGACCTTTAGACCCCCCATTAGACCTCTCCAGACCTCCAGACCCCCCAAATCAGACCACTCCAGAACCCCCAGTGAGACCACTCCAGACCCCCAACAAGACCTCCAGAACCCCCATTAGACCTCTCCAGACCCCCAATTAGATGTCTATACCCCCCATTAGACCTCTCCATACCCCCAGACCCCCATTAGACCTCTCCAGACTCCCAATCAGACCTCCAGACCCCCCATTAGACCTCTCTAGACCCCCAATCAGACCTCCAGACACCCATTAGACCTCTTCAGACCCCCAGTCAGACCTTTAGACCCCCCATTAGACCTCTCCAGACCTCCAGACCCCCCAATCAGATCACTCCAGACCCCCCAGTGAGACCTCTCCAGACCCCCAACGAGACCTCCAGAACCCCCATTAGACCTCTCCAGACACCCAATCAGATGTCTATATCCCCATTAGACCTCTCCAGACCCCCCATTAGACCTCTCCAGACTCCTAATCAGACCTCCAGACCCCCCATTAGACCTCTTCAGACCCCCAGTCAGACCTCCCAATCAGACCACTCCAGGCCCCCTGTGAGACCTCTCCAGACCCCCAATCAGACCACTTCAGACCCCCAGACTCCCCATTAAACCTCTCCAGAATCCCCAATAAAACCTCCTTATCAGACTTCAGATCAGACTGTAAAATAATAAAATACCTTACCTCTCCTGTCTCCTGCCGCCACTCTCCCTGTCCTGGCTCTCTTCTCAGGGCCGGCGCTGCACAGTCACCTGACCTCCTGTAGTGTCAGGTCAGAGTGCGCTCTGTACGTCCTAACGCTGCAGGCAGCCAGGACACAGCAGAGCGGTAAGAGTAAGCAGGAGGAGGGGTAAGTACAGCGCTCACAGCCCTTCACCCCCGCCTTCTCCTCCTGCATACAAGTGAACGCTTCCATTATGGAAGCGCTCACTAGTATTCCCTTTATAAGATGCACTGCATCTTATAAAGGGAAAAGTACAGTACCACTGGCTAGGGGGGCCCTCTGGGCTCCTCTGGCTTAGGGGCCCGGTCACAACTGTAGCTACGCCACTATGCCTAATTTATATTACTCCCGATAAACTCGCTGGGGTAAATGGAGATTATGGTGAAGTCCTCTCTGTTCTCCGGAGCGAACCAGAACTATAACTGATAAGTCCTTGTGATAAACAAGCAACAATTCTTGGTAGCTCTTCCACTCGGCAACACTAACTAACGAACTACCGGCAGGTTTGATCACAGTCTCTAGTATTAAGGCGCCAATCTTATATTGAGGTGCGTGCACGATCTGTCTTACCGACCCGGGTCTGCTCTGCCTCAGCTGGTGCAGCGAACTGAACAAAGGCTGATCCAACACACGTGCGATACCGCAGAATCCGTTGCTTTTCTCTTCAGCTCTCATCAGCGATCCTGGCAGCTGTACTCCTTCTCCTGGACAGGATCCGGGTCCTTGACACGATCAGCTTCACATTGGCTGGTCGCAAAAGGGTGACTCCACGCTTGGATGTTAATGGATTTCTTCTCTCGCACACTTTTCCAGTCTGCAACTAAGATGGACGCCAGCTTCCTTCCTCTAGACACACAGCTCCACCTCCTATGAATATTTAAATCTGAGCAGTCTGTTTAGCTGTGTGGGGGAAACAGCGGCCTCTTGTGGGCAAACTAACAGTGTTCATGCAATAAGAGCTGTTTCACAATCTCACATATGGGGCAGCCATCTTGGCTCTGCTGCTGCTCTGAGGTATAAACAGAAGTTTATACATATACATTGTGACTACAGAAGAGTTTTTTGAGAATGCTCTATGACTTTTGCAAAGATCATTGCTGCAGGGAGGGGGAGGAGAATGGTGGAGCTGAAGAATCCTGTGATGATGATGAGATGACTGCTGAGAAGTGATCTCTACAGAACAGGAAACATCCGCCTATTATGAGGCTCAGTGGCCAGAATGAAACTGGAAACATTTAAAGGGGTTGTGTCACTTCAGCAAATGTAGAGATGGGAAATACAAGGCGCTTACTAATGTATTGTGATTGTCCATATTGCCTCCTTTGCTGGCCTGGATTCATTTTTCCATCACATTATACACTGCTCGTTTCCATGGCTATGACCACCGTGCAATCCAGCAGCTGATGGTCGTGCTTGCACACTATAGGAAAAAGCACCAGCTTTTGCGCACTCACAGCGTCTTGGCCACCAGAGAGTCCAGCACTTTTTCCTATAGGGTCCAAGCATGTCCACTGTTGTTGGATTGCAGGGTGGTCGTAACCACTGAAACGAGCAGTGTATAATGTGATGGACAAACGAATCAAACCAGCAAAGGAGGCAATATGGACAATCACAATACATTAGTAAGTGCCTTGTATTTACTTTCTCTACATAATAAATGCCACTTGCTGAAGCAACACAACCCCTGTAAGGATTTTTAATATAGATAGTGACTCAGGAAAAAAAAAAAAGATTATTAAAAACTGAATTCAAACTGTAGATCATTTTCTGATAGTTTGAAGCAGGAAATGAAAAAGTCAGAGACTGGGTGAGAGTGTGAATGAGTCTCAAGTAACTGAATGACAGCGTGGCAATAGGAGTAATCATTCATCCTTGTCAGAAGGCAGCGAGGTGCATCAGATAGGCCATGTCATACAGCGTCACGGTGTACCAAACCGGATATGAAGCGACCAACAGCTGAAAATGGGAAGAAAAACGGGGAAATAAAAGCTAAAGAAATGATTGACCCATAGCTGCTCATAGGATGATCACGCTCACATCGGCTGAACTACTAGAACTAGAGCATTACCTAAAAGTCTCCTTTTTAGGAGGCAAAAATGCATGTGTTTTTTTTTCAGACATATTATAGCAACAGAGTAGCTAGGGAGGGGGTAACCTGGACATGTGCCCCAGCTGATGAGTGCCAGGGGGTGGCAACAAGCCACTTTGCCTAGGTCAGGCTATTTAGAAATAGGGTTAAAGGGGTTGTCCTACGAAAAAATATTCTACAGTTTTCAAACCAGCACCTGGATCTGAATACTTTTGCAATTGCATGTAATAAAAATTTTGCATAGCCACTGAGTTATTCAATAAAATGTATCTGTATAGCGCCACCTGCTGTTTGTTTCTTTTCTTATGTCTTTGACCTGCTCACTGAGAAGGCCGCACACTGCTCAGTTTCATCCTTCAACTGCCTCCTGAGCTGTGATAGGGAGAGCATGGACACGCCTCCTGAGCTGTGATAGGGAGAGCATGGACACGCCCCCTTAGCTGCAGCAGAAAAGACACGCCCCTTGAGCTGTCAGCTTAATATAAATCTAGCAAAGCAATGAATGGGGAGATCTCTGGATCATGTGAGGTGCAGGGCTGGTTCTAGCTTTGTTAGAAAGAGATGGTCATGTACGATGCCTGATTCTCATTTTTTAGATTAGTCATGGGAGAACCCCTTTAAGGCAGCAAAATGAACCTTTGCACAGCTCTGTCTATTGGATCCACTAACAAGGCTTGGACGTCCTATCTTTGATACAGAGTATCAGGGTCTGACTAGCCCACCAGAGGATCCTCCGGTGGGCCCAGACTTTAATACTATAGTGGGCCCCAAAGGTCCAGGAGAAAAAAAAGATTTGGCTGCCACTGAGGTCCATGGGGGTCATTTACTAACCAGAAATACGCCTATGGACTTTTCCCCGCTCACGCCAGGTCTAAAAAGGTGGGCAGGTTTCCAAGCCTGGTTTAGTTCTAGAAACGCGTCTAAAGCGCCGGTCTTAATAAATGACCCCCTTTATCTTGAATTCAAAACCTATTAGGCTTTATTGATGATATAGGGCAGGGGTACTCAACTGGCGGACCGCGGTCCGAATCCGGACCGTGGTTGCCAGCGGTGCGGACCCCTGCATGCACCCTGGTGCCAGCTCTCAGGGGGTGCCAGAGCCCAGAAGCAATGAGCGCTTTCATCAATACAGATCAGGAGGATGGGTAACAGGTGGATATCTAAAATGTGGAAAACCCCTTTAAGGAGACTGCAGGAATATAGTCTAGTGACAGAGAGTGGGACAGATGCACTTCCTTCCCCTGGCCCAGCCTGATCATGAGGTTTTTTTCATTATTGCTGCTTTTGCTAGTGCAACATGTCCCCCCCCAAGGTCGATCCGGTCCCAGTATTAGGTAATGTAGCCTGATTGGTGATCAACGGTTTTACTCCAATAAACTTGTGTCATCCAAACAGTACTTGATCTTTCTCATGGCTCCAGCAGGTGAACTTGGACTCTGCTGAGCTAATCTCTGGCTTCAGTCTGATTACTGGACTTTCTAGCAGTTCTGGTACCTTTGAGTGGGGTATCTTTGGCTGTTGACCTCCTCGTAATACTCTGTCTATGAACTGCAAGGAGTCACAGTGCTCTACAAGCTGCTTCCCCTGGGAGACTCCTGCTGCAGGAGGAGGGACCGCTCCTCTCATTTGCCCAATGCCTCGTCTCCTTCCAACTCTCAACTCAACTATAGCTTCGTGCAACCCCTCCCTTGGTAGGAAGCAGGATTAGCCAATTCTGCCCCAAAAAGGGGGGGGGGGGGAATGGAATGGTAAGTTCCATTCTATCTAAAGATCTCTTTCTGCCAGAAACACTGCCATCTGCTGGACAACCAGGCACATTATATGTTATACAATACATAAGTTGCTAAGTAATATTATTAAGGCACAGTATCAGAGGACCAGGAATTAAGTGGTATTGCCCCCTCTGGGAAGCTACACTAGCTTCTCCCTACCCAATGATATCTGACAGTAAACCATATAGGTCTAACAAGCTTAGCCTTCCAATCCATTGGAATGAGGTTTATGTTATGCCTATAATTTATGTATCAAGAGAAATATAATGGTTTCTTCTTTAAATAACACTGTAAAAGTACAAGCAAATGTGAGAAACTTTGCAATATACCATATTAGAGAAAAATGCCTTCTTCTTCACTTACAAGGTACTTCTTCCCCTCCCTTAACCTCTGGACCTGATTATTAACTTTCAATTCATTGATAACATTTATTTTGAGAGGCAATCTGGATTTTTAGCTCACGAGGGATCAGGTTACTTGCTGCCCAAAAAACTGTGTATGCAGGATAAAGCTGCGGGAGGAATAGAGGCTCTGCTACTGCTGGCTCTAGCACATTTTGTCATCTCACCCCAGTGCTGGATTCACAGCTACACTGCCTATTACTTCTGTTTAATGTCCCCCATGCTGCTTCTGAGGGGGTGCTACAGAAAGGTTGGAGAGCAGGATCTCCTCTTGATTGTGCGCAGTGTATGGGAGACATCATAACAGCCGATCTGCCTCTATTAGCCCAGGGAAAACTGACAATTAGAGATGGAGCCTGTAAAGTGATCAAAAAGGTGATAAATGCAGGATACAAGTCACACACTGGTCATAAATAGCGATATTCCTTATATATACTCATGACACCCTATTCTGAAACGTCACCTGAAACTAAAGGTACTCTTTAACTATCAACCCCAGTTACATAGCCTTCTGGCATAATACGGTTTCTGAAGGTTCTGTAATGAGAGCTAAATTTAAAAAAATGTTATGCATTCATATTAATTCTTTCACTATGTAACGTTCTCACACACGGCTTGTAATGTACAGTCTCCTGTTACCATATACGGTTTATTGGTTTCCAAAAAATTAAAACCATTTGTTACGTATCTCCCAAATCCTTCCATTACTTCATAAAACTTCTGCTCGCTCTTTTTCTCTTCCCTCGACTCCCAGTTTCCTGAACATACAATGGATCTCTCCTCCCTCTTTTCCTTTACCCATATCCTGTACAAGTCACAGGGAGAGGCCTGCGGCCGCTCGCTGTGGTGTTGTGAGATGTATTACTACCCCTGGTTAAGGCCATAGGCATGCTGAGTGACCCCTTATCCCTATACACCCCACTGGGGGAGATATGGAAAAGTGCTGCGGGTCATTGATTGAGCTGTACCGTAGAGTTATCCCGTCCTGCTGGCACCAGGAGGACAACGGACGAGAGGTGAGTAATGGACGGAGAACCCAAGAAGAACTGCATTGAAATGTTATTTTTGGAGCTCTTTTTGCATTGTCAACTACTTTTGTGCTATTTAAACAATGTATCTATGCTTCTTTAAGAAGCTCTACAGGAATATATAGGGTTCTAGAAGTAATCCAGTTTCTTATATGGTGCCTTCTACAGCGTTGGACTGAAGTCCATCAGAGGAAATGATTCTGAGGGCCGACTCTTTGTGTCTATAGCCTGTCAGAGCTTAGGCCTACCGGAGGATCCTCTGGTGGGCCAGTCTGACCCTGGTCTTATAATTGTACGTACAAAGCTTGAACATATCTACGAGCACATTTATACCAATATCCATATTCCTCGATTAGATGTGGAGGTTGAAATGTAAGTTTTTTAAGACATTAAAGACATAGCATAATATGATTTCAGACTATGGGGCACATTTATTAAGACTGGCGTTTTAGATAAGGCCCTGCGCTGGCGGTGGATCGGCAAAGTTATGAAGAGGCGCAAGCCTCTCCATAACTTCGGCGTATCCACCACCCATTCTAAATGTAAGACAGTTTCCTTGCTGTCTTACATTTAGACCATTTTCTATGCCTAAACCAGGGCCGGCCCATCCCCTTCCCCGCCACGTCCCCTTTTTTAGAAATTGCAGATTCTGCCACAACATGGAGTGCGACAGAATCTGCCCCAGATATACGCCATAAAAGAGGCGTATATCTGTTGGTAAATGACCCCCTATGTTTAAAGGGGTTGTTTCATCTGAGACATTGGTGGCATATCGCTAGGATAAGACATCAAGGTCAGATAGGTGCGGGTCTCTAAAACGGCCCCTGAAAGTGAAGGAGAGTACCTCAGGCATGCATGGCACAATCTTAATTTACTTCTATGAGAGTTCCATATAAAAAAAAAATAAAAACTGAATGAGCACGCTCAGCTATTTTCGGAAGTCCTATAGAAATTAACTGAGCAAGCGCGGTACCCCTCCATTCACTTCTACGGAAATAGACGAGACAGTGCTCAGCTATTGTCGGAACTCCCATAGAAATGGAAGTCACCCGTACATACGTGGCTACTCTCCGCTCACTTTGGGGGTCCCGTTCTGCAGATAGATTCGGTCCCAGATGTTAGACCCGTGCCTACCTGACATTGGTGCAGGGATGCAAATAAAATTCTTTATCAGGACCCCTTAACCACAATCTACAATTTCTGATTTTCCTCTTATGAGGAACAGAGATCTTTCAGGCTCCTCAGGATCCAGGATTCGGGTGCAACTTCAACTTCTGCGACCCTTATAGCTACACAACTAGTCTAAATTCTAAGATTTTTTTTTTTTTTATTAAAGGGTTTGTCTTGGCTACAGATATTGATGGCCTATCAGATTGGTGGGGGTCCAACTCCCAGCGCCCCGTCAATCATCTGTTTCAGGCAGCCTCGACACCAGAAGCTGTACAGCCTACAGAGCAGAATCAGAAGGCTCCATCCATGGTGTAGTTTCTGGTGCTGACGTAGTGAGCTGCAGTACCCAGCACGGCCACTACACAGTGTATTGCGCTGTCTTCTTGCACTGAATAGTATCTAGATCCAGCAGCTGCCCGAAGCTGTTCGGTATCTGAAGGCCAGTCTTGGACCCTCACCGATCTGAGGAAAGGTCTTCAATATCTGTATCCAGTATGACCCCTTTAATTGTGAGAAAGTAAATGTACTAGTGTTGGTATTGGGTTGACATACAGTACATGTAAATTAACACGATGTGATACAATGAAACCCTATACTTTGGGACACTTAGCGGGAAGGTTTTGCGCTTCCTCCAATAGAAGAGTCGGCTCGGTGATGCTAATTGCAGCCTGGCTTCCGATTACTCTGTAATTAGCTGTTAATTACAGGATAAAACTGGAATAGAGAATAAAAAATCTTATTACATAAGTTTCTATCTGACATATTGTCACCTTGTGTTGAGAAAGACGTTCTTCCATGTTCTTTCTTATTCTATTTGAGGGTCTCATTACTCACCAGCCATGGGGGGGGGGGGGGGAATAAACTATCGATGGCTTATCCTTAGGACAGGCCACCAATGTCTGACTGGTGGGAGTCCAGCCCAGGAGGAGTCACCACCATCAGCCATGTGACCACAGGTCCTTCCATCCATGTTAGCCCTTGCACAGAGACTCGTCCATTTGTGCCGCTGTGCCTGGTGCTGCAGCTCACCTACATTCACAAGACAAGCTGGTATGCCGGGACGGACATAGGGTATTTGCAAAGTCGTTTCATATTGCATTTAGATGCATCGGACTCCGAGTAAAAATGTCTATTGCACCTGTACTACGACATATGCTGCTTGCTTGGGATGAGTTCCACTTTTTGGATGACTAAAATATGAGTATGAAATATTATCAGTGAAAGGGAGCTGCCTGGTTTAGACTTGTCCTTCATCTAAAGTGAATCCGAGATAGGTCATCGGTATCTGATCGGTGACATCTGGGACCCCTGCCGATCTTCAGAAGGCACCAGCACTCGCGGCCTTCTTGCAGCTTTCCCTAGGCCATGTGATGTCACTGTATATTGGTCACATGGCCTAGGGCGCAGGCGCGCAGCTGAGCCCAAGAGAATGGGGCTGAGCTGCCATACCAAGCACAGCCGCTATCAAATGTAGGACGCTGTGATTAGTGAGCTGAGAGAAGGCCGCGGTGTTACTGTCTTCTCAGACAGCTGATCCCCAGTGTTGGACCACCACAATCAGATACTGATGACCTATCCAGTGGATTAGTAAAAATATACTCGGAAAACCCTTTTACGGTAACTATTTTTGTCTTTGGATAAGTATGGTCCAAAACGGCCATTTGAGCCTACTTTTACAATATACTGTATGCATGAGCAGCTTAAAGGGGTATTCCAGAATTTTAATATTCGTGACCTAGCGGTGGTCCTGCACTTCAGACCCCTCTCTAAGGCTGGGTTCACACCTGAGCGTTTTACAGCGCGTTCCTACGCGCTGTAAAACGCTCAACAAGGAGAAACCAATGCTTCCCTATCGGCATGGTTCTCACCTGGGCGTTTTACAGCGCGTACGATCGCGCTGTAAAACGCCCGACGCCCCAAGAAGTACATGAGCTTCTTTGGGGCGTCTTATCGCGCGTTCCCGTACATAGACTTTCGGGAACGCGCGACAATGGGCGTTCGCTTGTCTTTGTATGCGCGATTGCAAACGCCGGTACAATCGCGCATACAGAGCGCTCCTTTCAGAACGCTGAGGTCTGAACCCAGCGTAACAGCTGTTTTAGAGCAGTTCCGGTGCTGGAAGTCGGCACTGGGACTGCACAGCTCCATCCATTGATTAGTGGACAGAGCTGGTAATTGCTGCTTTCATTAAAGAGAACGGGAGCAGTGCTGCAGTTAGCAGCTCCATCCATTGCACAATGCAGCCAACTTCCGGCTCAAGACTGAGCTTCCTGCTTAGGACATCCTTTTGTTCTCCCAGGAGATAAGCCTGAACTGTCTGACAGCGGCTTTCTCCCCTCTCCCCTTTTGTTTGGCCGAACTGAACGTGGATGTGTAAGGGGGACCCAGGAGGGATCATTCAATCGACAGCTATGGCCACTCTTAGGCTACTTTCACACTTGCGGCAGAGGATCCCAGAAGGCAGTTACGTCAAAACGTATGCCAACTGATGGCATTTGTTAGACTGATCAGGATCCTGATCCGTCTTACAAATGCATTGAAATGCCGGATCCGTCTTTCCGATGTCATCCGGAAAAACGGATCCGGCATTTATTTTTTTCACATTTATTTTCAGTCTGCGCATCTGGCATTGAGGTATTTTGAATACCGGATCCGGCACTAATACATTCCTATGGAAAAAATGGCATTTCGGCAAGTGTTCCAGATTTTTGGCCGGAGATAAAACCGTAGCATGCTGCGGTATTATCTCCGTCCTGAACAGTCAAAAAGACTGAACTGAAGACATCCTGAACGGATTGCTCGCCATTCAGAATGCATTAGGATAAAACTGATCATTTTTTTTCCGGTATTGAGCCCCTAGGATGGAACTCAGTGCCGGAAAAGAAAAACGCTAGTGTGAAAGTACCCTTACTTCTGGTGCAAGTTTTTGAGCCAAAGCCAGAAACAGATTCAAAAAGAGAAAAAAACATAAAAGAAAGATTTCTACTTCTCCTTCCTACTGGACCCAGTTTTGGCTTAGGCCGGGTCCACATCTGTGCTTTTCATTTCTGGCACTCTGTTCTGGCGGAGGAACAGACTGCCGGAGCTTACTGAATCCGGCACAGCCGTACACTGCCGGATCCCCATTCACTGTAATGGGATCTGGCCGCTTTCCGGCATATACAGTCATGTGAAAAAATTAGGACACCCTTTGAAAGCATGTGGTTTTTTGTAACATTTTTAATAAAAGGTTATTTCATCTCTGTTTCAACAATACAGAGAGATTAAAGTAATCCAACTAAACAAAGAAAACTGAAGAAAAGTCTTTTCAAGATCTTCTGTAAATGTCATTCTACAAAAATGCCTATTCTAACTGAGGAAAAAGATAGGACACCCTTGCCCCTAATAGCGAGTGTTACCTCCTTTGGCTGAAATAACTGCAGTGAGACGGTTCTTGTAGCCATCTACCAGTCTTCGACATCGGTCTGAGGAAATTTTACCCCACTCCTCAATGCAGAACTTTTTCAGCTGTGAGATGTTTGAGGGGTTTCTTGCACGTACAGCCCTTTTCAAGTCACCCCACAGCATCTCAATGGGATTCAAATCTGGACTTTGACTTGGCCATTCCAGGACTCTCCATTTCTTCTTTTTCAGCCAATCTTTGGTTGATTTACTAGTATGTTTTGGGTCATTGTCATGTTGCATGGTCCAGTTCCGCTTCAGCTTTAATTTTCTAACTGATGGTCTCACATGTTCTTCAAGCACCTTCTGATACACAGTAGAATTCATCGTGGATTCTATGATGGTGAGCTGACCAGGTCCTGCTGCAGCAAAGCAGCCCCAAACCATGACACTTCCACCTCCATGCTTCACAGTTGGTATGAGGTTCTTTTCTTGGAATGCTGTGTTTGGTTTACGCCAAACATGTCCTCTGCTGTTGTGTCCAAATAATTCAATTTTGGACTCATCTGTCCAAAGAACATTATTCCAGAAGTCCTGGTCTTTGTCAACTTTATCTGGCAAATGTCAGTCTGGCCTCGATGTTTCTCTTGGAAAGCAAAGGTTTCCTCCTTGCACACCTCCCATGCAAGTTAAACTTGTACAGTCTCTTTCTGATTGTAGAGGCATGTACTTCTACATCAACAGTAGCCAGAGCCTGCTGTAGTTCTCGAGATGACACTTTAGGGTTTTTGGAGACCTCTTTTAGCATCTTGCGGTCTGCTCTTGGGGTGAACTTGCTGGGGCGACCAGTCCTGGGCATGTTGGCAGTTGTTTTGAAAGCCCTCCACTTGTAGACTATCTTCCGGACAGTGGAATGGCTGATTTCAAAATCTTTTGAGATCTTTCTAAATCCCTTCCCAGACTCATAGGCTGCTACAATCTTTTTTCTGAAGTCCTCTGACAGCTCTTTTGCTCTCACCATGGTGCTCACTCTCACTTCAACAGTCAGGAGCACACCAAACTAAATGTCTGAGGTTTAAATAGGGCAAGCCTCATTCAACATGCAGAGTAACGATCTACTAATTATGTGCACCTGGTGTGATATACCTGTGTGAGATCTGAGCCAATTTAAGAGGGAATACATGTGAGGGTGTCCTATCTTTTTCCTCAGTTAGAATAGGCATTTTTGTAGAATGACATTTACAGAAGATCTGGAAAAGACTTTTCTTCAGTTTTCTTTGTTTAGTTGGATTACTTTAATCTCTCTGTATTGTTGAAACGGAGATGAAATAACCTTTTATTAAAAATGTTACAAAAAACCACATGCTTTCAAAGGGTGTCCTAATTTTTTCACATGACTGTATGCTGTGTGTAGTATTTTTTGTTCTCTGAAAGCCAGCATGTACGCCAGATACGGTGAATTCCATCAGTTTGTTCCTCCGTCGGAGCACACTGCCGGATGCGCAGATGTGAACCCAGCCTTACGGCTCATGCACACGGCTGTTGCCCGGCCGTGCCCATATTGCGGCCCACAAACAGCGGGTCAGCAACATGAAGGCACCAGCCGCGTGCTCACCACATCACGGACCCATGCGGACCCATTCACGTGATCCGTCTGTGGTGCGGAGGCACAGAGAGAAACCCCACGGAAGCACTCTGTAGTGCTTCCGTGGGGTTCCGTGCTTCCATGGGGTTCCGTGCTACCGTGGGGTTCCGTGCTTCCGTGGGGTTCCTCTTCATGCCTCCGCACCGCAAAAAACATAGAACATGTTCTATTTTTTTGCAGTGCAGATGGATCACAGACCCATTCAAGTTGAATGGGTCTGGATCCGTCGCAACAGCCACAAAAATAGTGCCCATGCATCGGGGACCGCAAATAGCGACGGCCGTGTGCATGAGGCCTTAGAAAACTGCAGGTGTGATTCCAGCCTAACAGAATTCTGCTGATCTCTGATTATAGAGATTAGAAGAAGACAACTGCGTTTAAGTGGCTCCTCACTGGCTGCTCGAGTGTAAGTTCCTGTGAGTGGAGACTTCCAGATTATCGGACCACCCATGTAGAGAGACCTAGGGCATAGAATATAGATGTCCCACATCCTGTGATCCTGCACGGGGGGCTGCTGGGAATTGAGGGTTACCGGGCGCAGGAGGAAAGGAATGTGTCTGTCCTATAGGCAGCTTTTATTCCTCTTAGTAAATACCGTTCACTGACGATTCTTCCATTGTTCCACGATGCATCCAAAAAATGGACCCGACCGTCCTACAGACTATATAACCTTGGGTTACGGCGGCTTAAAAGTCGCTTTCTTTGTAAGCAAACTGCGAATGGACAGGAGGGGGGTAAGGAGGGAATGCTGTAATTTGGCAGGGGGTAAGACAGACACGGTTTCAAGTGTTCCAGTATATATAGTAACACAGAGGATGTCATCTGCAGTCTTTGACATGTGGCAGGAAATCTGGCTTTGGACGCGGCTCACAGCACATTCCTGCGTTTACTAGGCTGAGATTTCCTCCCTGCGCTGTGTTCGGCTGTGCTATTATTAAAGGGAACTTGTCAGGAGGGTCATGAAATCCTGACGCCCTGGTCACAAACGGTAGCGTCTTAGAAAAAACGAGGGGTTTTCTGGGAGTAAAATACTGATGGTTTATCCTCGGGATCGGTCATCAATATCTGATTGGTGGGGGTCCGCCACTAATCAGGCCACGGCTACAGTCACACTCGAACATGCAAGAAGAATGGTGGCACCCAGTTGTCAATTTATTGCAAAATTTCTAGGAAGAATAACAGAGGAACGGTACGAAACAGATTTGTAAGAGAAAGGTGCAAATGGAAGACACATATTTAGGCTACATGCACATGACCGTATGTGTTTTGTGGTCCGCAAAAAAAAAACGGATGACGTCCGTATGGCATCCGTTTTTTTGCGGATTCATTGTAACAGTGCCTATGCTTGTCCGCAAAACTGACAAAAATAGGACATGTTATATTTTTTGCAGGGCTACAGAACGGACATACGGATGCGGATAGCTGTAATGAAATGAATGGGTCCACATCCTATCCGCAAAAAAACAGAACGGACACGGAAACAAAATACGTTTGTGTGCATGAGGCCTGAGGAGAGGTGACAGATCCTCTTTAAGCATCCCTCTCCTGCTGTGAAGGGAGAATGGGGACACTGAGATATACTTAGGGCTCATGCACACAACCGTATGTATTTTGTGATTCGCAAAAAATACAGATGATGTCCGTGTGCATTCTGTATTTTGCGAAACGGAACAGCCGACCCCTAATAGAACAGTCCTATTCCTTTTCCGTAATGTGGACAATAATAGGACTTGTATTTTTTTGTGGAACGGAAATACGGACATATGGAAACAGAATGCCCCATTGAAATGAATGGTTTTGCATATGGTCCACAAAAAACGGACAATAATAGGACATGTTCTATCTTCTGCGGGGCTGCGGAAGGGACATATACGAATGCGGACAGCACACGGGTCCTGGAGCTGGAGCAAGCGCAGTGTTCCCTTCATTGTTTACAGCAGCTGTGCCTGGTATTACAGGATTGAGCTGCAATACCCAGCACAACCACTATAAAATGTCAGGCGCTGTGCCTGGTATACAGTGAATGGGAGGTAGCGCTCTTTGGAGTCCTAAGGATAGGCCATCAATATCAAAGCACTGGAAGACCCCTTTAAACAAAGCATAATACGGCAATACTTCAGATACAATACCGCAGACTTCCTTTCGTTTTCTGTTTATTGCGCTTTTGTTGTGTTATTTTCTTTGTTTCCTGGAGTAATGCCAAGGGGAATAGAGTACCATTGTAATATCTTGTATCATTATATATAGAGGTAAGAAAATCAAGCCGGTAAATGCCCGTAGCAGCCCACAGAACGTGACTGCACCTCGAACATACAATGCACTACCGTTTGGCATATTTCTAGACCATAATGTGCCAAAAAGAATGCTCCACTGCATCTCGCTCAATGCTGGGGAGTGGCTTAGTGTGAAAGGGGTGTGGCTTAACTGAATAGGGCATGGCTTAAAGTGACCCAGCCCAGGAGGAGCAGAAAATGGTAGTGGTAGTGGCTCTGGCTGTCACACTGATGCTCCCATGGGCCGGAGCACACCCTGATTTTGGGGCTCCTGCCTGATGGTAGTTGGGGTGCCCTTGGTGTTATGATTGTGGTATGGGTAAAAAGCAAGAAGCACTAACGCGGAAAACAGGCTGGATCCCCGCCAGGTCCCATTTTAGTCAATGGGCTCCGGTGGGGAAAGGTAGTATCTGGCTATGAACTCTGGCAGGCTGTTCCTCTGCCAGAAGATTTTAGCGCAAGTTTGAAACTAGCCTTAGTCTGTCTGTACTAAAGTGCAGAATGGGAGTTGTAGTACATCTTACGGTATCAAACACAGTTCCAAACAATTCTCAGTGCAAATCCTCCCAGATAGAGACGTATGGATATAAGCCAGGCATGGGGATTGTAGTACTCCTTCCCTCTCTCTTTCCAAAGTCTTTCTCTCTGCAAAATCAGAGGCTGGCAATATTATTCTTGTAATGGTGACTGTAATTCCCAACTGATGGGCACAGGATTCAGATAAGGCTGGCCAGGACTGAGTCAAAGTGGGAAGGGTATATTAGCAATGTCCTTCTCACTGCAGTAAAGTCTCCACTGCCTTAATCGAGCACAATACCTTACTGACTGACTCCAATGCACGGCCAGGCAGATTCTGGACCTTCTCTAGGTCTTGCTTTCTCTCCCTGGAGTACTGTAAAGTACTGATGGCTTTCTTGATGCAAATGTCTCAGAGATATTGATCCTCTGGGACTCAGGCCTAGCAGTTTGAGGAGTGAGACCTGTAGCTCCTCCCTCTTTTTCAGCTAACACTAGACTCACACACTAAAACTAGGGGTGGACCTAAGTTCAACTCCTAGTCTCCCACAAGGCCAGAGTCAGGATGGTTAACCCTGCTTGGCAGGTGCAATAAAACACAACATTACATTACGTAACAAGAAACAACTTTGGAAGTACCCTATTCTGACGCTCCAGTTTAAAGGGGTTCTCCAGGAATTAAGACAATGAAAATACTTAAATATTACTTCATTATTAATTATATTCCTAAATACCTTTCATTAGTTATAAGGGTCCGTTTTGTCTGGGGAGCAATCATTAGAAGAAATAAAATGGCCCCTGTCCTATTAGTACACACAAAACCTGTCCTTAATCACACAGCAGGACAAGTTACTTCACAACACTGAGCTAAAGAGCTGCCTCATCCTCCTCTGCTCTGCTCGTCAGGGATTATGATCATGAATACAGCTGATGAGATCTTCATCTGAATCTTTATTAGGGCTCATGCACACGAACGTATTTTCTTTCCGTAGTCCGTTCCATTTTTTTAGCGGACCGTATGTGTTAACCATTCACTTAAATGGGTCCGCAAAAAAAACTGAAGTAACTCCGTGTGCATTCCGTTTCCGTATGTCCGTATTTCCGTGACGCAAAAAAAAAAATAGAACATGTCCTATTATTGTCCGCATTATGGACAAGGATAGTACAGTTCTATGAAGGTCCAGCTGTTCCGTTCCTCAAAATACAGAATGCACACAGACATATTTTTTGAGAATCCGTTTTTTGCGGACGGCAAAATACATACGGTCAGTGTGCATGAGCCCTTAATATGATTTTCTCTCTCTTGAACTGGAGGGAGGGTCCTTTAAGATGTGCCAAAAAAGGCGCCAAAATTTTATTACAAAGTTCTAGCGCGGACAAGAATAGGACAGGGTATATTTTTTTTGTGGGGCTACGGAACGGAGCAACGGATGCAGACAGCACACGGAGTGCTGTCCGCATCTTTTGCGGCCCCATTGAAGTGAATGGGTCCGCATCCGAGCCGCCAAAACGGCGGCTCGGATGCGGACGAAAACAACGGCCATGTGCATGAGGCCTAAGCAGTATAAAGTTAGAAAAAAGTGTGTAAGAATGGACTAAATTGATCATCCTGCCTGTGAACCGTCTGGTGCCACCCCTGAGGGGGCGACAGGTACTGTACAGAGGGGTGCACACTGCCGGGTGGTTGGCATCAGGGCAGCGTCATTTTTCTTCAGTGTTAGCGGCACTTTACTAAGATGACTCTGTTGTTTCTTGTCAGAGTCACTTGGAAGCAGAATCCCTTCCTGAGACAGAAGCTGACGCAGAAGAGGAAGAAGCCATGAAATCCGCGACCAGAGAAATGGCAAGTCCCTGCCGGAAAACGCATACGCTGGTGCAGGTAATTCAACCATAGTGTTGCTGTAGACTTTCTGACATATGAAGAGGGCTATCCCTTAGGCTGGGTTCACACCTGAGCGTTTTACAGCGCGTTCCTACGCGCTGTAAAACGCTCAACAAGGAGAAACCAATGATTCCCTATGGGAATGGTTCACACTTGGGCGTTTTACAGCGCGTACGATCGCGCTGTAAAACGCCCGACGCTCCAAAAAGTACATGAGCGACTTTTGGGGCGTTTGTGGCCATAGGACACTGTAGTGAATCACACAAACGCGCGTCAAACGCGCGTTTACTATTACAAAAACGCGCATAAAAATGCGCGTCAAAAACGCGCGTCAAAAACGCGCGTAAAACGCGCGTTTGCGCAACGCTCAAGTGTGAACCCAGCCTTACCCTGACATGTCTGTTACTACTTGCATCCCCCATGTAATTACAATTCTGGAGCATCTAATCTTAGAACTTCATTTTGCTGTTCCTCTGTCATTCCTCCTAGAAATGTATGAATACAATGACCGCTGGGGGTTCCTGCACGCTGACATTGCCCAATCAGTGCTCATAGTATCAGGCGCGCCCGATGGCAAAGGGAACAGTAACACCCAGTTGTCAGTTTAGTTAAATATACCAGAGGAATAACAGAGGAATGGCACTACAGAATAGAAGAATGGATGCCCCATGGGGAAGTATAAGTATTTAGTAGAGTAGACACGTCAGGAGAAGGGACGGGTCCTCCAAAGAATCTGAATATATGTATGTTGTGTGTATAATGCATGTATTTCTGGGCAGTCCTTAAAAGGAACCCTGTCACCAGTTTTAAAGGGGTTATCCTGGGAATTTATATTGATGACCTATTCTCCGGATAGGCCCTCAATATCAGACTGGTGGGGGTCTGACACCCAGGACCCCCACCGATTAGCTGTTAGAAGAGGCTGGGTGCTCTTCCTAGGCCAGTGAAGTTACCGTACATCGGTCACATGGCCTAGGTGCAGCTCAGTCTCATTCAAGTCAATGGGGCTAAACTGCACCTCTAGTATCAGCCATAGTTTACTCCATTGAATTCCTAAAGGGTTTTCCAGGATTTAATATTGATGGTCTAACCTCAGGATACATCATCAATTCAGTGAGGGTCTGACTCCAGGCCACGGCGCTCCAGTGGGCCCTACAGCCTCCTCACAGCCTACCAAGAACGGCGCCGTACATTGTGTAGTGGCTGTACTTGGTATTGCAGCTCAGCCCCATTCCCTTGAATAGAATTGAGCTGCCCTTATGACTAGGGTTGCCACCTTTCCCAACAAAAAAATACCGGCCACATCCCAAATTAATAATGCACCTATTAGTGCCCCCCAGAAATATAACGGTTCCCATAAGCGCCCCCAGAATTAATAGTGCCCCATTAGTGCCCCCCAGAAATATAACGGTTCCCATAAGCGCACCCCCAGAATTAATAGTGCCCCATTAGTTCCCACAGTAATAGTAATGCCCCCATTAGTGCCCCCAGAATTAATAATGCACCCATTAGTGCCCCTCAGTAATATTAATGCCCTAATTAGTGCCCCCCCAGAATTAATAATACTCCCATTAGCACCCCCCAAGAATTAATAGTGCCCCATTAGTGCCCCCCAGAAATATTACGGTTCCCATAAGTGCCCCCCAGAATTAATAATGCCCGATTAGTTCCCGCAGTAATAGTAATGCCCCCATTAATGTCCCTCAGTAATATTAATGCCCCAATTAGTGACCCCCCAGAATAAATAATACCCCCATTAGCACCCCCCAGAATTAATAGTGCTCCATTAGTGCCCCTCAGAATTAATAGTGCCCCATTAGTGCCCACAATAATAGTAATGCCCCCATTAGTGCCCCCAGAATTAATAATGAATTAATTAGTGCCCCCTGTAATATTAATGCCCCGATAAGTGCCCCCCAAAATTATTAATGCCCCCATTAGCACTCTCTAGAATTAGTAGTGCCCCTATTAGAGCCCCCCAGTAATATGAATGCCCCCATTAATGTCCCCAGTAATAGTAATGCCCCATTTATGCCCCCCAGTAATAGTAATATAATTAATAGTGCCCCCATTAGAGCCCCCCTAGTGTCCCCAGTAGTGCCCCCCAGTAATAGTAATGCCCCATTGGTGCCTCCCAAAATTAATAATGCCCTGTTCTCTACTTCTGCAAAAAAAAAATATAATAACTCACCTCCTCCATTTCATGGCTCTGTGGTGAACATTCACTGCCGACTGGACGCTCAGGTCAGGACCTGTCCCCCAGCGTGATGACGTCTCACAGGTCCTGAGCTTCCAGTCCGTGCTGTGAAACCTCATCACAAAATTCTCTGCACACAGCCTCTGATTTCTTGCCACAATTGGTGGGAGGGAGTTAAAGGCCGTACTAATATTAGTAATAGTCCTTCTAGAAAAATACCAGCAGTTGCCGGCGGGTGGCAACCCGTATGGGCTAGGAAGATACCACAGGGCTCACTGGAGCGCTGCGGCCTCTTTATAAGGCTGATGGGTGGGGGTGTTGGAAGTCGGACCCCCACTAATCTTATATTGATGACTTATTCCGAGGATACATCATGAATATTTTACTCCTAGAAAACCCCCTCTGCTGTATGGGAAAACATAGATCACTTGTCCCCCTAGAAAATCCCTATCCCTGCGCAGCAGAGGGCGGTTTCACAGAATGATCTGCTGCACAAGAGTGATGACTTTTGGTGCATGTTCTATTTTTTTGCGGTACGGACGGATCACGGAACCACTCAAGTTGAATGGGGCTCGATCTGTCTGCGGAAACCACACGGATGTTGCCCGTGCATTGGGGAGCGCAAATTGCTTCACGGAACGGACAGGCAACCTCCACCCCTTCCTGTTAAGCCCCGCGCCCTTGTCAAGCATGTCAGAAAAAATGTAAAAACTCTAGCTGCACCAAGTCGCCTCACTTTTTAGAGAGATTTTTGGCGCAGACACATTAGTAAATCCAGGCCGACAAATGTCTATGCCTCCTATACCCTTTGCGATGCATAAGGTGAAATCCATAGTAAATCTGCAGCAGAATCCACGTGTTAACACCTCCTACACACGGTCTGCAAATCGCAGATCCGCAAAACACGGACACCGCCGGCTGAGAGTATGCCGCCATTATTTTTCCTCCTTCATAAATGTCCTATCCTTGTCCGCAAATGGACAAGAAGAGGAGGTGTTCTGTTTTTTGCGGGGCCGCGGAATGGACGTGCGGATGCGGACAGCACATGGTGTGCTGTTCGCCTCTTTTGCAGCCACATTGAAATGAAAGGGTCCGCATTTGATCCACAAAAAATGCGGATCGGATGCGGACCAAAACTACGGCCATGTGCATGAGCCCAAAAGGATAGGTCATCAATATCAGATTGGGTCCGGGGTGTATAGGGCTGAGTCGTAATACCAAGCACAGCCACTATACGATGTACTGGCGCTTTGCTCGGAGAGCTGGCGGGAGCAGGAAGCCTGAATCAGCTGATCATCGGGGGGGGCAGGACAAGGACTGCTGATCTGAGGACAGTGTGTGATCTGCGATATCCATCAGTGATTGTGAGCCACAACCAGGCAGCAGGGTATACACAGATAGATGAGGTATAATGGAAAGATTTGCACTTGTTTTGTGCTTTGGCTCCTCACAATCACTGATGAAAATCTCTGATCAAACACTGAAGTGTGAATAAGGTCCCAATTTATGCAGAGCGATTTTTCACGGATCCACAGCAAACAGCCCAGCGGATTTATTCCCTGCTTTTTATGTCCCACGTGGACGCACCCATAAGACAAAGTATTCGGAAGCATTATAGGATCTGTCCAATAACAAGGGTGAAGGACTGCGGCCGGCCGGGCGTTCCTACCAACAATCACCTCGTGCCATGGATTAATTATCCCCGGCTAATTGGATTTGTCCTGAGAATAATACATTGCGGTCTTAAGAGCTAATCTTATAATTAGATGAGGAATGAGAGCAAATACTGGAGAGCTTACTACTTCTAGAGGAACATCGCAGATACACAGAGCCGCTCCATTCATCTGCAGAACCACAATCTCAAGGCTTCCACGTGTTGACTCAGCAGGCAATCATTGGGAACAGGCTGTTTGCTCCCCATAGCTGCCTGATAGAGGAGGTCGGAGGAGGCGAGAGCCGCATTTACATGCTGCAACCATCCCCTCTGCATGAGGATGAAGGATCACTGCTGCGATCGCTCCTCCTCATAGATAATAATTGTTCTTGGGCAGCGGATCGTTGTTCAGAAAGGACGATCTGTTGCCCAGAAACGATGATTTTGGTGTCCGCCTCAACGATGCTTTCACCCGGTGAACGAGTGTTTGGTTATTCATCGGGGTGATCGGTGGCACCTGTACACAGGGCAGTTAGGCCTCTTTCCCACAGGCGTGTGTGCCCTGTGGTAGTGCAAAATGCGGTCCGCAATGCACGAGCACAGTCACTTGAATGGGTCCGCGATCCGGGTGTTCCGCAAAAAGATACGACATGTTCTATCTTTTTGAGGAACGGAAGTACGGGACGAAACCCCACGGAGGCACTCCGTAGTGCTTCCGTAGGGTTCCATTTCGTGCTTCCAGTTCTGCACCATTCCGCATCTCCGGATTTGCAGACCCTATTTGAAGTGAATGGGTCCGTATCCGTGATGCGGAATGCCCACGGAACGGCGCCCGTGTATTGCGGATCCGCAAATGCGGTTCGCAATTTGGCAACGGGGCGCACACGCCCGTGGGAAAGAGGCCTTATTGGGAACAAGTGTTCCTAGGAATGCTCCTTCCCGATAATTGCTCAGATCATTGACCCATTAGGAGAGTTTATCTTACCAGGAGTCTTATCATCTTATAAGTGGTCGGATGCTGTCCGCATTCGTAGTTCTGTTCTGTTGCCCCGTAAAAAATATAGAACATGTCCTATTCTTGCCCGCGGACAAGAACGGGCATTTCTACATAGGGCTGCAGAACGCAAAACACTTACAAGTCATCTGAATGTAACCTTATGTATAAAAGGCAGATCCTAAAACTGACCAAAAACCAATCTCATGTCTATGGGCCGGTCTGTATGTCTTGATGAATGCCTATAAGATCCTCATAAGACATGATAAAGAATCCCATCTAGGAGAGAAATGAAGGCCTGCGGTCTACGCCTGTGCTCAGATGATATTCCCTGCATGACGGATTTGTCTGTATCTCTTCCATCGCCCACAGAGCACCCCGCTGGACCTGATAGATACAGGCAAGGGGCTGAAGGTGCAGACGGAGAAACCCCATCTTGTGAGCCTCGGGAGCGGGAGGCTGAGCACTGCCATCACCCTGCTGCCTCTGGAGGAAGGTACTGACACCTAACTGCAGAGATACATGTTATTTGGCAACTTGCTGACTGTTTCTGCGAATGATGTTTAGTTACATTGTAGCATTTCAGTGAATGACAATGGCCGCCCTGTGTATGACTGCAGCCTCTCTCTATATTCTGTATACTCCTATTTATATGGCAGTGTTCCATTAACTGACCCAGTTATTCACTCTTTAAAGGGGTATTCCGGTTGTTAGAAGTCCTGTGGATAGGGGATAACTATTAGATTGGTGGGGGTGCTACAGCCCTTTAATGCCCAGCGGTAGGACCCCCACCGATCACGATAACAGGGGTCCCGTACCCCCTGCAGCCCTCCCTGGCTGCTTTATTCATTTCTATGAGAATTCTGTGCTTGTCTATCTCCAGATGAATGGAGCGGCCGCACACATGCCCGACCAGCGGCTCCGTTTATTTCAGGGGGCTTCAGGGGGTTACGGGGTCCCCCATTCTCGTGATCTAATAATTATTCCCCTATCCTGTGTATAGGGGATAACTTCTAACAACCAGAATACCCCTTTAAAGGGCATCTGTTGCAGAGAGAGCAGAGCCTCTCGGTGCAATGGTAACGCCCCCGTTGCTCCTAGAGGCTCATTTGCATATAATAAAACATCATGTTTCTCAGCAATGCGGGTACATGTGAACATGGGACCAACACAGATGTCTTCAGCTGCCGAGCGCACATGTTACAGGTCAGCCAGTGTCATAGGTACAAAACTGCTGACAGATGCCCTTTAATGCTTCATGTTACACAATATATTTCCATTATTCTGTCCGGAGTCCGGTCTTCTTTTCTTTTTATAATTTCTGTCAGCAGGAAATTCACTAATAAACTCAGTACAGTGCCTTGTAGTTCAAGCTCACCTGAATGTAATGATCCCTTTCCAATGCTTCATTTAGCAGAAAAAGCACTTTGAAACCATATGCAAATGAACAGTTAAGTGCACTGAGGGTGGGCCCAAAACACTCTGTGCACCCTTGCTCCTCCCACTTCCTCTGCCGGCCCCTCCCTCCTTCCTGACCAGGTTCCTGCAAAGTCATCTGTCCTGCCCTGTCAATCAAGGAGAGAAAGGGAAGGCAGGAGAAGCAAGGATATAAGGAATGTCTTGGGCCTGCCCTCGGGTCACTCAAAGGGTTGTCCGGAAGTTTTTTATATTGAGGACCCGCCCTCAGGATAGGTCATCAATATCTAATTGGTGGGGGTCCGACTTCTGGCACCCCCACCGATCAGCTGTTTGAAGAGGCCATGGACTCTTCCTAGGCCAGTGACATCACATTCAGTCGCATGTCCTATGTGCAGCCCAGTCCCATTCAAGTGAATGGGCCTGGGCTGCAATACCAAGCACAGCCACTATACAATGGATGGCGCTGTGCTTGGTAAGCTGCGAGGAGGCCGCTGTACTCACAGGAGTATTGTGGCCTCCTCAAAAAGCTGGTCAGCAGAAGATCTGGGAGTTGGACCCCCAATGATCAGTTATTGATGACCTTTTTTGAGGATAGGTCGTCAATATTAAACACCCGGACAACCCCTTTAACTGATTATTTGTAAAAAAAAAAAAAAAAAAAAAAAGCAATCAAACCATTCACCACTTTAGTCCCTGCCGATCCAGCATAGATGCTTTCTCGTTCCACCACTGGTCTTTATGTACAAGCTGCCCGTGATCTGGCATATGACCACTGCAGCCAATTAGTGGCCTCAGTGCTTATGTGTCATATTACTGGGATCGCTGCTCCTAACCACTAGGTCAGGGACTGGCTGCAGAGGTGAGATTATTACTGGTACGGAGCATCTGTCCTGGATCGGCAGGGGATGTTTTGCTTTGTCTGACAATTTCTAGTCTTTTAGGTGATAATTTTGCTGACCTTCTGCTGTTTTGTGCACAGGGAGGACCACTTTGGGTCATGCATCCAAGGATATTTACTTAAGGGGTCCTGGTATTGCTGCTGAGCACTGCTTTATTGAGAATATCCGTGGCACTCTCACCCTTCATCCATGCGGGAATCCCTGTTCTATTGATGGACTTCCAATAACTCAACCTACCCGTCTGACACAAGGTATGACTTGCAGCCGGTGACTGTAACATGCTCATGGTGTCATTAATGAGAACGACGCCAAAAAGGAAAATTCTGATCTTTTTGACTGATGGGACTTGGTTACGCCAAACACCATGTTACTGGATGCTTACAAATGACAGCATAAGTACAGCATTCTGCAGAGTCTTGCACTTAAAGTGTACCTCCGATTATAAACAATCTAACTTAGATCAATAGCACAAGCGTACATTTTGTAATATATCTAATTTGAGAAAAATGCCTCTTTCTCCACTTGTATCTGACTCATTTTTTCCTCCTCCACTCATGACCCACTCTGAACTCACAGATACAAGAGGGCTTTTTAGCTTCATGGAGGGATCAGGTTACAGTTGCTTATGCAAGTCTATGGAGGGGAGCTACTGCGGAGTGAGAGAGGCTGCTGTAGCTTTTAGAAATTGTTCATATCTCACTTCTAAGTAACTCTCTACATTGTCCTCCTTGCTGCTTCTTCATGTAGTATCTATCTCGCCCAAGTGCAGGATTCACTGCTACACTGCTTAGTACTGTTGTATAACGTCCTCCACGCTGCTTCTTCGTGTAGTAAATTATCTATCTCGCCCAAGTGCAGGATTCACTGCTACACTGCTTAGTACTGTTGTATAATGTCCTCCTTGCTGCTTCTTCGTGTAGTAAATTATCTATCTCGCCCCAGTGCAGGATTCACTGCTACACTGCTTAGTACTGTTGTATAATGTCCTCCATGCTGCTTCTTGGTGTAGTAAATTATCTATCTCGCCCAAGTGCAGGATTCACTGCTACACTGCTTAGTACTGTTGTATAATGTCCTCCATGCTGCTCCTTCGTGTAGTAAATTATCTATCTCGCCCAAGTGCAGGATTCACTGCTACACTGCTTAGTACTGTTGTATAATGTCCTCCATGCTGCTTCTTCGTGTAGTAAATTATCTATCTCGCCCCAGTGCAGGATTCACTGCTACACTGCTTAGTACTGTTGTATAATGTCCTCCATGCTGCTTCTTCTTGTAGTAAATTATCTATCTCGCCCAAGTGGAGGATTCACTGCTATAACTGCTTAGTACTGTTGTATAATGTCCTCCATGCTGCTTCTTCATTTAGTAAATTATCTATCTCGCCCAAGTGCAGGATTCACTGCTATAACTGCTTAGTACTGTTGTATAATGTCCTCCATGCTGCTTCTTCGTGTAGTAAATTATCTATCTCGCCCAAGTGCAGGATTCACTGCTACACTGCTTAGTACTGTTGTATAATGTCCTCCATGCTGCTTCTTCTTGTAGTATCTATCTCGCCCAAGTGGAGGATTCACTGCTATAACTGCTTAGTACTGTTGTATAATGTCCTCCATGCTGCTTCTTCTTGTAGTATCTATCTCGCCCAAGTGCAGGATTCACTGCTATAACTGCTTAGTACTGTTGTATAATGTCCTCCATTAGAGCCTACAATAACCCAAAAACAGTACCTCACTCCCCAACCTACTGCAACTTGTACAAAAAAAAGAGCAAGGATTTTTTCAAGGTAAAAAATCTCATTTTATTCAATATAAATCACATGATCATTACAGGTATTGCTCAAATGGGACAGGACATGGAGACTGAGCCACAAGGGGCTATACAATGTGGAGAATCACAATGGGAGATAATGTGACCACACCCAGCAGAGAACAACAATATACCAGAGGCCGTGAGCAAAAGTGTAGTTGCGGGTGCGAATGCTGATCCCCTAGTATAAAACAACTACTGACTATTGCTCACAACCTCTGTCCGGGGATGCTGTGAGGTGTCAATGGACGGTGCAGTACTACTAATAAAGATGGCATATAACAATGAACTGCAAACCTCTCGTCCCACCCTGATCCAGCTACCAAGTTACCTACCCATGTTGCTGCTGTAGAATGGTAACACGACTCCCCCACTGCTTCAACCTCGACACGTGTTTCGCCACGTAGGCTTCGTCAGGAGGTTGTTCTCTGCTGGGTATGGTCACATTATCTCCCATTGTGATTCTCCACATTTTATAGCCCCTTGTGGCTCAGTCTCCATGTCCTGTCCCATTTGAGCAATACCTGTAATGATCATGTGATTTATATTGAATAAAATGAGATTTTTTACCTTGAAAAAATCCTTGCTCTTTTTTTTGTACAAGTATAATGTCCTCCATGCTGCTTCTTCATTTAGTAAATTATCTATCTCGCCCCAGTGCAGGATTCACAGCTACGCTGCCTCGTACTGTTGTATAATGTCCTTCATGCTGCTTCTTCGTGTAGTAAATTATCTATCTCGCCCCAGTGCAGGATTCACAGCTACGCTGCCTCGTACTGTTGTATAATGTTCTCAATGCTGCTGCTGCTTCAGACGGCGTGCAGAAAGATAGGGGTGCAGGATCTCCTCTTTTCTATGTGCGCTGTGTATGGGAGACATCATAGCAGCTAGTCTCCTGCTTCTTCCTCCACCCTTACCTCTTCATAAACATCTATAGGCATGTGTAACCTGATCTCTCAGTGAAGCTGAAAAGCAGTTTCCTCTCTGGAAATGGATTTTATCAGTGAATTTAGAGTGAGTGAACAGGTCAGGAGATGGAGGGGAGGGAAGGTGACTGGTAAGTGGAGAAAGACGCATTTTTCTCTAGTAAGAGATGTTCAGCAATTCAGCGGTCCATAGTTTTATGTCTTTGGGCAGAGTTCTCACCCACATTGTATGAACCCATAATGCAGCATACAAAGTAATTTATGGGGCCACACTATGCTTCTGTATGCCTCTGATTTTGTACATATGTAACTTGTGCCATATTTCATCAGACATTGTATCTAAGTTATTTTACCTAGTAGCATTACTTCTAGAGTAGAATACACCCATAATACACTGCCGCAGTGAGGCAACATATGGGAACAAACGAACCCATAGCAGGGGTGTAGCTGGGAATGGGAGGGGCCCCATTTGCTGAGTGTTGGGACCCTCTTTACTTCAGATAGGGTATTTAGATACTGGGCTAGAGCAGAAAACCATTTTCATGGGTGAAGGAACGTCTAGCTACAGGTCTGCCCACATCCAAGCACCGCGCTCTGCCTAGCCCACAAGCCCTTTAAGGTAAATCTTCTGAGTAGTAACATTTGGAAACATTTCAGTTTTTTTTCGATCCATGAATATGCGCATACGACTAAAATAGTTGATTACACATTGCTTTGCCTAATCTTTATGGGAATGTTATTAGAAGAATACCTTTGCCATGATCTCACCATAGAAGTCACGGTGGAATTTATGCAGAACGAGACGTTGGCTAGCAGGAGACATTGTCCAAACTTTCTGTCAAATTCACAATGTACTTCTATGGAAAAAATATTTGCATCAATTCTATAATATAAAAAAAAAAAAAGAAAAAAAAAAAAAGGAAATGCACCCTGGGAAAGATTATGCAAATGAGCTCTCTTCCAGAAAGAAGACTGTCTCTCTACTGCCATCTATAGGTAGTTATCCTGTAAGTCTGCCTCCAAACCATTCAAAGGGTTCTGGTCATCAATATGCGGTTTGAGTGGCTCCTAAAACATGATTACCCGCAAAATCAGATACACTCATTGGTCTCTTGGTTGGGTGACATCACTAGTCATGTTTCGAGGCTTCTTAACCCCTTCCTGACATCCACTGTTCATGTCAGAAGTCAGTCCTTTAAAGATGGCACCCGCTCAGGAGCTGAGCCTGCTGTTTTACGCAGCAAACACCCGCCAGCAGAGCCCGTGATCGGAGACAATTCTGATCACAGATTTTTTTAACCCCTTAGATGCCATGGTCAATTGCAACAAAAACATCTGAGAAGTAATTTAGGCGGGGGCAGGCTGTTCCCGCCCCCCCCGGTTACAAGATGGCAGTAGTAGTTTGTTTGCCATGGCAGCCTGGGGCTCCGAAGCCTGCCACAGTTAAAGGGGTATGCCCATCTCAGACAATCCCATTGTCTGATAGGTGCGGGTCCCACCTCTGGGACCTGTACCTGTCTCTAAAATGAAGCCGGCAAAGTGGTGGCCAGAACTGAGAGGCCAATGAGTGTTTGTGATTTGGCGGGTAGTCATGTTTTAGGACCCCCCCCCCCCCCTCTCCAATCCCATATTGATGACCTATCCGGAGGATATGCAAATCCCAGAGAACCCTTTCATTGGTTTGGAGGCAGACTTACAGGATAACTACCTATAGATGGCAGTAGAGAGTCTCATGTCCTGCCCTGACTATGTGCGGAGGTCGGCCAGAATAGCAGCACGTGTTTAGTGTTCTGGAGCCGTGCTGGATCCGCCTCCCATCAGGTGCACTGGGTGGGGTCATTAGTTTAAATAGCACTCTATCCCAGTGCTCTGAGCGGGTTATAGAAATCATTCTGGCCTTGGAAGCAAGGAGGGAAGGTTGTCTGTTCCAGCTCAGAAAAGATAAGTGTTGTTTCAGTTTTTGTTGTTTGCTTTCTTGGTTGTGTTGGTGTCATCTCTCCCATCCAGGTTCTGTGCGAGCAGGCTGCTCCTATTCCCCTTTTCACCATCTCAGGGAATCTAAGGTGTTTTAGCCCAGGCACGAGGACACTTCATTCCTACCATCAAGGTTTGAATGTGGGCTGAGCAGAGCAGGGAGAGAAGTCTAGGAGGTGACCCTTCCCCTGCTTCTCGCCTAGAGCCTGGTTTGCTGGTTTATCTGTATGTTTGAGATCCCGTCCGGCGTGACAGAAAGACAGTCTTCTTTCTGGAAGAGAGCTCATTTGCATAATTTTCCCTATTGGCCTGCGCTCTGCTATTTTCGGGAGCGCACCGCGCCTGCCCGGCCACCGTTCCCGTTCATTTTCACGGGGCCAGTGCTCGGCTAATTTTCGGCGGCCCCATAGAAATAAATAGAGGGCAGCAATGCATGCGCAGCGCTGGTGCGTCCTCCGGGACTTTGCTGGCTCAGTTTATGAGATACGACCGCTAGGATATGCCACCAATGTCTGAGATGAGACTACCCCTTTAAATTGAATAAAGAAATATGCAAAAAAACATTTTCCCATTCCAGGAATAGAAGGTAATGGACGTTCTAGAACATGCTCTAGAAAGCTCGTTCCTTCTGTTTGCTCAGGAGAGCGCTTCCAGGGATGCAGGTGTCAGGTTTCATGGTGCATTCTCAGCCAGTGATGTGTCAGCGCAGGAAGCATGGAGCCTGGATATATAGAGGAGCCCACATGATTCGGTGGAGGTCCCTGTGCCCGGCTATTTGTCTGACAACTGTTCCACATATATGGGGGTAGTCAGGGAATAGCTAATGTCTATGCAACCGCCTGGAGGATAGAGACCCAACATAAGCTCCTCCAAACCCCCCTCCTGCGGAGCTACCAGATCCTATAAGACAATGGTGCTGATGTCTGGCGTAGCAGTGTGAATAATGGAGGGGCATCGGGGCACAATAACCCATCTGTCCTCTTTTTTCATGATAATTGTGCTTGGCAGAAGAGTGAATGTGAACACCGCCCTGCGATGGCTGAAAGCAAATGTCACCGGGAAATACATTAAAGGGGTCCTCCCACCAGACGAATCAGTGGGGGTATGTCGGCAAGGACCCCTACAGTCGGGGGGAATGGGGAGCATGCACATTACCGCCATATTAATCTACATGGGATGGAGCTGCAGCGTGTTTGCTAAATTTGCCGCCACAAAGGACCCTCTTTCCGGTGATGGGCGGGGGTCCTATCCTGGGAACAGCAGATTGAAGGGGTTGTCCAGGACCGGCACCACGCCCGTCCACAGGATGGGAGCGGTATAGCAGCTCAGCCCCATTCACTTTGATGGTCCCAACCCACGGACAGGCGCGGCGCTGGAAGAAAGCGGACATGTTTTTTCTAATCCAGGACAACCCTCTTAAACTTCACAGTGATAGAAATGGCAGAGTAGTATCAAAGGGCTGGAGAGCTGAGGGCTGACTGGTGCCCGCTCAGTGATGTGTGCACAGAGGAGGGGGGCAGACAGGGCAAAGGAAGGGAGAGGGGGAGGGGAAGAAGGAATGCGGGGCAATAAACCTGGACAGTGTGCATGGTGACAAGAGACCACAGGAGCGGGCATCTATATAATGCCAACAAGAGAGACTGTACACGGGGTCCTGACTGTACTGCCACCTTCTTCCTCTGCCTGTATATCCCTCACACATACACAATCCATATCTGCCTGTATATCCCTCCAATACAATTCTCATCTGCCTGTATCTCTCACATACCATCCATATCTGCCTGTATATACGTCACACACCTTTCATATCTGCCTGTATATACGTCACACACCATTCATATCTGCCTGTATATCCCTCACAACCGTCCATATCTGCCTGTATATCCCTCACACACCATCCATATCTGCCTGTATATCCCTCACACACCATCCATATCTGCCTGTATATCCCTCACACCATCCATATCTGCCTGTATATCCCTCACACACCATCCATATCTGCCTGTATATCCCTCACACACAGCCCATATCTTCCTGTATATCCCACACACCATCGATATATGCCTACATATCTCTTACACACTATCCATATCTGCCTGTATATCCCTCACATACTGTCCATATCTGCCTGTATATCCCTCACATACTGTCCATATCTGCCTGTATATCCCTCACATACTGTCCATATCTGCCTGTATATCCCTCACACACTATCCCTATCTGCCTGTATATACCTCACATACTGTCCCTATCTGCCTGTATATCCCTCACACACTGTCCATATCTGCCTGTATATACCTCACACACTGTCCATATCTGCCTGTATATCCCTCACACACTGTCCCTATCTGCCTGTATATCCCTCACACACTGTCCATATCTGCCTGTATATCCCTCACATACTGTCCATATCTGCCTGTATATCCCTCACACACTGTCCATATCTGCCTGTATATCCCTCACATACTGTCCATATCTGCCTGTATATCCCTCACACATACTGTCCATATCTGCCTGTATATACCTCACACACACAGAAGAAGTGAGTCAGGAGCCAGGGGTGGGACGGAAGGGGGTTGTGGAGCTGGTGGTAAATCATCCCTCCCTTTCCTGCCCCTTCCATGGATGGCAGTAAGAGCTCCTGTGATTGGGTCACCTCCGGGTGTACAGCCGCAGCTGAGGAGAAGAAAGAGCGGAGAATGGAGCTGGCACCGGTATGTGGTGTACGGGAGGGGGGGCACCGGTATGTGGTGTACTGGAGGGGGGGCACCGGTATGTGGTGTACGGGAGGGGGGGCACCGGTATGTGGTGTACGGGGGGCACTGGTATGTGGTGTACGGGAGGGGGGGCACCGGTATGTGGTGTACGGGGGGCACCGGTATGTGGTGTACGGGGGGGGGGGGGGGGGGGGCACCGGTATGTGGTGTACGGGATGGGGGGCGCACACCGGTATGTGGTGTACGGGGGGCACCGGTATGTGGTGTACGGGAGGGGGGGGGGGGGCGCACACCATTATATGGTGTACGGGGGCACTGGTATGTGGTGTACGGAACCCTCTGCCCCCTGAGATGCCAGGCTGCCTGGGCACACCGGGAAGTTTGCGGAGTGATTGTGCTTTGTGGTTCATAGACAGCCCGTCCCGGCGGCGGTAAGTGCCCCCGGCTGTGCCACCCTGTTAGCGGGTCACCTACCTGCCCCTTTGTTATGTAGTTGGATACAGTCTATTGTTTCCCGTTATCAGCCTATAGGATGAGTCCAGAGCGGTAAGTGTGACTGTAGCTTAGTACATAGGACCCCCATGTATAGGAGTAGGACCCCGGGGGGATCTGCTTTCAGCCTAAATATACCGGCTACAAGTATATATAACCTGGGGTGTCCGCCTGCAGGGGGCGCCATAGAGGCCACAGTGTGCCAGCCTGTATGCCAGCTGCTATAGGTGGTCTCATTACTGGGGGACAAGCCCCCTGGTATATAGGAGATTGAGGGTTGTAGTCCCTTTATTAGGACTTTGTATTGATGCATAATAGACACTGTAAATGACTTCAGTGTGGCACAGGGCACTAATGGTGGGCACTTCATACTAAGTGATGCCAGGGTGTCGACCGGCGGCGCAGTGTTTATAGTCAGCCCAGTAAAGACTGATGCCACCCTACTGCTAGGCACCAACGTCCATATATATTTTTTTCCTATGGTTTTTAGTCACTTGCATTTTTTTTCTCTGATGATTTTTGTCCCCTGGGTTTTACAAATGTAATGAATTGAGAAAAAAAAAAGTAGCCTGAAAAAAAAAAAACATGCAAAAATAAAATGCAATGAAAAACATTGCATTTTTTTTTTTGTGGTGTTTTGTTGCCTTTTTCCCCCATGGTTTTTAGTCAGCTGCATATTTTCACGGATGTTTTTTCCCCCCTGCGCTCATAAATATAATGAATTGAAAAATTTGCAGTCAGAAAAATAAAATAAAAATGTAAAAATAAAATACAATGAAAAACTGTTTTTAATTCACTGCATTTTTTATTTTATTTTTTAAATTATAAAATTAAAGAAAAAAGTTTGCTGGAAGCAGTGCAGTTTCCGTGGATTTTTATGCAGTTTCTGCCCCAAGTTTCCTTTTTTTTTTTTTTTTGGCGCAGATTTTGGCTCGGATTCCACACCCAAAAAACGCACGCGGGTCTTCCCCGTTGATTTCAGTGGGAAATCAGCCTGTTTGCATCTTTTTTTTTTTTTTCCCCCCTCTTGTGATTTTTAAAACCGCACCGCAGGAAAAAGAAGAGACCTGTCCATTCTTGACGCGGATTCCACGCCCTGAAATGGGCTGGATCAATGGGCTCATCAAATCCGAATAAAAAAACGCATCCTAAAAAACCTGATGCTGTTTCCGCATAATTTTTTTTACCAGCGCCGAAACTGTGTGAACTCTGCCCTGCTGAGGATTTGAAAATCCGCACCGCAGCTCGATTTCCGTGCAAAAATTTCCACGCCGTGTGGACTTTAAAAATCTCTTCTACTTTGCTGGTACTGTATTACGCTGTGGATTTTCTGCACGTCGGCCTACGCCACACGCACACGACCCTGTGTATTCTGAGGTCCGCAAATTGCGGATCTGCAAAATACAGATACCGTCCGCGAAGCATTTTCAGCATTTTTGCGGACCCGTTGACTTTGATGGCTCCGTGGTCGTCATTTCGCGGGCAAGTATAGGACATGTTCTGTCCTTTCGCAGGACGGACGTACGGACGCGGATCATCCGTGTTCTTTCTGCATCCTTGGGTAGAACATGTCTGCAGAATGCGGACCTCGGACCCATTGAAGTCAATGGGTCAGTGAAAAATGCAAATGTGCGCGGTTTACAAACTGATAGCGCCCGCGCGGAATGGCGGCCTCCTCTGAAAGAACGTGGAGGCAGGCTGTAGAAGAAGAAGCGCACTCTCCCTTTCTCTGCAGGGCATGCTGGGAGTTGTAGTTCCACAGCTGCTGGCCAGCCTCGGGATGTAACGGGAACTGCAGCAAAGTTTATTAGAAAGTTTCTAGTAGTCGTGCGCTTTGTATCTCCTCCTCTGTAGGTGTCCTGCTGAACAGTGGGCTATGACAGGGTGAATAGACGGCAGATAATGTGGATTTATTTTTAAAAAAAATAAATTTTTTTTTTTTTTTTTTTTGGGGAAATGTTGATGTGATGTGTAACATGGGGAGTGTGACACATCCATCAGGACTTTATTGCCACGTGACGACGCACGGGCTGAGTGTGGTGTACACGCTGTGCCCTCGCTTTTCTTGTCTGAGCAGATTTTTTTTTATAGCCCCGGGACACGGATTTGTTAGGAAATGTCTAAAATAAACAGCGCGGCTGTGTCGGCAGGAGGAGGCGAGTCCTGCGCCCGGCGCTCCTCTCATAATCACTACCTGCAATGCCTTCCGTGTCCGCCAACCAGGGGGCTCCGTTCACACCGCACAGGAATAAGAAGAAATGAAAGAGGACCCCTCACCCCTTCCTCCATTCTCTGTGACTTTGTTGTGCCTTCCCTCTATTATTACCACTGTAAGGTTATGAATAAAGATACCGCTGTTTGTTTTATGTTGGCCGGGGGACGTTCATGCACAGTCTGACACTGTCCAGTCTAAGTTCTTCCACTTCTAGTAGGAATAATGGAGGGACGGCACAACATACAAGAGATGCTCTAGAATTGTCATTGCAAATAGTTACTAAAAAGTGTGGGGGGGGGGGGGGAGATGAAATCGTGATGCCACATGGATGGAAAATGCACCGTTTGTAGCAGACGGTGCGCCGGCAATCACTCATCTGAATGAGCCTTTACTTTCTGCCCCTTCCAAAAACATAAAAAATCCCGGCTGGACGACAAGTATCGGCTTAGAATAATCTGGTGGAGTAGTATTATGTGCCTCGGAGCAGGGCTTAGTAGTCAGGCCTGTAATGTGCTGGTGGAGTAGTATTATGTGCCTCGGAGCAGGGCTTAGTAGTCAGGCCTGTAATGTGCTGGTGGAGTAATATTATGTGCCTCGGAGCAGGGCTTAGTAGTCAGGCCTGTAATGTGCTGGTGGAGTAGTACTATGTGCCTCGGAGCAGGGCTTAGTAGTCAGGCCTGTAATCTGCTGGTGGAGTAGTACTATGTGCCTCGGAGCAGGGCTTAGTAGTCAGGCCTGTAATCTGCTGGTGGAGTAGTACTATGTGCCTCGGAGCAGGGCTTAGTAGTTAGGCCTGTATTATGTGCCTCGGAGCAGAGCTTAGTAGTCAGGCCTGTAATGTGCTGGTGGAGCAGTATTATGTGCCTCGGAGCAGGGCTTAGTAGTCAGGCCTGTAATGTGCTGGTGGAGTAATATTATGTGCCTCGGAGCAGGGCTTAGTAGTCAGGCCTGTAATGTGCTGGTGGAGTAGTACTATGTGCCTCGGAGCAGGGCTTAGTAGTCAGGCCTGTAATCTGCTGGTGGAGTAGTACTATGTGCCTCGGAGCAGGGCTTAGTAGTCAGGCCTGTAATCTGCTGGTGGAGTAGTACTATGTGCCTCGGAGCAGGGCTTAGTAGTTAGGCCTGTATTATGTGCCTCGGAGCAGAGCTTAGTAGTCAGGCCTGTAATGTGCTGGTGGAGCAGTATTATGTGCCTCGGAGCAGGGCTTAGTAGTCAGGCCTGTAATGTGCTGGTGGAGTAGTATTATGTGCCTCGGAGCAGGGCTTAGTAGTCAGGCCTGTAATGTGCTGGTGGAGTAGTATTATGTGCCTCGGAGCAGGGCTTAGTAGTCAGGCCTGTAATGTGCTGGTGGAGTAGTACTATGTGCCTCGGAGCAGGGCTTAGTAGTCAGGCCTGTAATGTGCTGGTGGAGTAGTACTATGGCCTCGGAGCAGGGCTTAGTAGTCAGGCCTGTAATGTGCTGGTGGAGTAGTATTATGTGTCTCGGAGCAGGTCTTAGTAGTCAGGCCTGTAATGTGCTGGTGGAGTAGTACTATGTGTCTCGGAGCAGGTCTTAGTAGTCAGCCCTGTAATGTGCTGGTGGAGTAGTATTATGTGCCTCGGAGCAGGGTTTAGTAGTCAGGCCTGTAATGTGCTGGTGGAGTAATATTATGTGCCTCGGAGCAGGGCTTAGTGGTTAGGCCTGTAATGTGCTGGTGGAGTAGTATTATGTGCCTCGGAGCAGGGCTTAGTAGTCAGGCCTGTAATGTGCTGGTGGAGTAATATTATGTGCCTCGGAGCAGGGCTTAGTAGTCAGGCCTGTATTATGTGCCTCGGAGCAGGGCTTAGTAGTCAGGCCTGTAATCTGCTGGTGGAGTAGTATTATGTGCCTCGGAGCAGGGCTTAGTAGTCAGGCCTGTAATGTGCTGGTGGAGTAGTATTATGTGTCTCGGAGCAGGTCTTAGTAGTCAGGCCTGTAATGTGCTGGTGGAGTAGTATTATGTGCCTCGGAGCAGGGCTTAGTAGTCAGGCCTGTAATGTGCTGGTGGAGTAGTATTATGTGTCTCGGAGCAGGTCTTAGTAGTCAGGCCTGTAATGTGCTGGTGGAGTAGTACTATGTGCCTCGGAGCAGGTCTTAGTAGTCAGGCCTGTAATCTGCTGGTGGAGTAGTATTATGTGCCTCGGAGCAGGGCTTAGTAGTCAGGCCTGTAATGTGCTGGTGGAGTAGTATTATGTGCCTCGGAGCAGGGCTTAGTAGTCAGGCCTGTAATGTGCTGGTGGAGTAGTATTATGTGCCTCGGAGCAGGGCTTAGTAGTCAGGCCTGTAATGTGCTGGTGGAGTAGTATTATGTGCCTCGGAGCAGGGCTTAGTAGTCAGGCCTGTAATGTGCTGGTGGAGTAGTACTATATGCCTCGGAGCAGGGCTTAGTAGTCAGGCCTGTAATGTGCTGGTGGAGTAGTACTATGTGCCTCGGAGCAGGGCTTAGTAGTCAGGCCTGTAATGTGCTGGTGGAGTAGTATTATGTGCCTCGGAGCAGGGCTTAGTAGTCCGGCCTGTAATGTGCTGGTGGAGAAGTATTATGTGCCTCGGAGCAGGGCTTAGTAGTCAGGCCTGTAATGTGCTGGTGGAGTAGTATTATGTGCCTCGGAGCAGGGCTTAGTAGTCAGGCCTGTAATCTGCTGGTGGAGTAGTATTATGTGTCTCGGAGCAGGGCTTAGTAGTCAGGCCTGTAATGTGCTGGTGGAGTAGTACTATGTGCCTCGGAGCAGGGCTTAGTAGTCAGGCCTGTAATGTGCTGGTGGAGTAGTATTATGTGCCTCGGAGCAGGGCTTAGTAGTCAGGCCTGTAATCTGCTGGTGGAGTAGTATTATGTGTCTCGGAGCAGGGCTTAGTAGTCAGGCCTGTAATCTGCTGGTGGAGTAGTATTATGTGCCTCGGAGCAGGTCCTATAATTAACAAGCTTCATTGACTTTGACAGGCAGATGCTAAGTATGAACAATGTGACGGCCGGGGAGCCGTGAAAACCCTGCCGACCACAGCTGCCTCTTCACTTCTTTAAAAAAAAAATTTAACTAGTATTTTGTCCATTTGTGTTCAGCCTTCAAAAATTGGGACTGAAATTGCCTTAAAAAAACAACAAAAAACAAAAGAGCAGATCCATTCACAAAGCTTGGCCACGTGATGGTTTTCTGGTACTTGTAGTTGTTCCCAGCTCCGTGCGCTGCATTGTTCCCGGGCAGCTGATCGGTGGGGTGCAGGGTGTCGGACCCCCGTCTGTCTGATATTGATGACCCGTCCTGAGTCCCAGTATTCCAGGCTAGCACAGTACAAAGGGTCAGTACAAAAAATTCTATTTTTTTTAAATAAAGGTTAGAAAAAAAAAGTCCCCAAAACATGTAGAGGGGTTGTCCACCTTTTGACAGGATAGGGGGTTTGTCAAACCCTCCTCCGGGCCAGACTCCTGGCTACTTACCTGCTCCCCTCCACTGGGAGAATTGTACTGAGCTGCAGTACCAAGCACAGCCACTATACAATGTACGGCGCTGTGCTCTCTTCAGACAGCTGATCGGTAGGGGTGTCGGGAGTCGGACCTGAGAATAAGTCATCCGTAAAAAAAACACTCGGAAAACCCCTTTAGCACGTGCCAGGAGCTTTTCCTATCGTTTACGCCAAGCGTATGGCCATGACGTGATGAGAACATAGCCTTATGTCCGTTACCTCTAACCGTTATGGATTAAATTGATCTTAAATTATATAATTGAAGTGCAAAGGGGTTGTCCAGATCCAGAAAGGAGAAAAAATTTAAAAGCTCCCCCTCTGCCCAGTGGCTATAGCTGGTACTGCAGTCCAGCTCCATTGACTTGATGAATGAGGATGACATGGACAGCTGTGTATCTGGAGAAGCCAATGCTTTTACTTCTAGTTCTAGATGATCCCTTTAAGGTGACAACCTCTCCTTTAAGTGGCCGGCCTGAAGAAGGAAGCTTTTCTCTGGTCACCGCACACTAGTCGGCTCTATGGATGGATTATATATATATATATATATATATATATATATATGTAACAAAGCTCTGAAGTGTCGGGAATTTGACCTCGCTTTACGAGGACGTCATTTAACTCCTTGCAGCCCTGGGGAATATAGAGGTTTTATGAACCAGCGCTCGGCTATTTTCGGAAGCCCCATAGCAGTGAATGGAGGAGGAAGCCGTGTATGAGCCTCTTGCTCACAGCGGGACACAGTCCTTGAGGTAGGAGCCGGTCCCAGAGGTGGGACTAACACCTATGCAACATGTATGGCGTATACTGGCGATATACCATCAATGTCCAGGTGGGAGTACCCCTTTAAATACCCTGAACTCACAGCATCATAGATTATAGATCCTTGTGATGCTTTGAGTTTAGACCATATGGACACGATGCACTCTTTTCTGTAGGGGACAGCAGGGAAACCAGGATTGGGCATGTTTGATTTCGACATGTCTGATCCCATGTCCTCTTTTGTTCCTTTCTCCTCTTGAAAAAAATAAAAGTTTGGCTTGGCCAAGTGCGCATGTCCATGGGGAGGTTGAGATTTTTACTGTGTGGTCAGCTTATAGACTGAGGATGGCTATGCTCATGAGATACAAGCGTCCAGCCAGCGGCTATCCCCTCCTCTCCTATACACATGCACTCTTGGCTGGGCCAAGCATGCATATGTCCTGAACGGGAAGAAAGTCGCTGCTTCTCACTTCCAGCTGAGACAAAAAGGACTGAGCATGTTGACATCCATCTGCCCAATCCTTTTCTCCGCAGGATCTGCTGCCACCAGGCCACCATACACATTAGGGCTCACGCACAGGACCGTATGTATTTTGCGGTCTGCAAAAATCTGGATCCGGAAAAAAGCATGGATGACGTCCGTGTGACATCCGTATTGCATCCGTTTTATTTTTTACTTCTTGTAACAAAAAGGACAAGAATAGGACATGTTCTATCTTTTTTGCGGAACGGCCGTGTGGACATATGGAAATGGAATGCACACGGTGTCATTTCCGTTTATTTTTTATTTTTTTGTGAACCTTTTGAAGTGAATACGGGCCGCAGAAAACGGAGCATACACGGAAAACAAATACATTAGTGTGCATGAGCCCTTAGACGGTTGGCAGGTGCGGACGACCCCGCACCAATGGCACCCGATGGGGCCTAATTTTTCCTACAGAATTTGTGACGGAGCCTGTAACGCAGGTGTGAATAGAGCCTAAGGTCGGCCAAATGCATTAGAAGAATGTCAGCCGTTTTTTAATGGACTGGTGGACCATGTATTGCAGGCATGGCCAACCTGCGGCTCTCCAGCTGTTGTAAAACTACAACTCCCACCATGCCCTGCTGTAGGCTGCTAGCTGTAGTCAGTCTGGGCATGCTGGGAGTTGTAGTTTTGTAACAGCTGGAGAGCCTAAGGTTGGCCATCTCTGATCTATTGTGTGTGAGGTTTCCAGTTTCCATCTGGCAGATGTTGAGGGAGAAATGGAAGGGGTATAGCCAGGTCATGGAAGGCTGGTGGCTGCCATGATGCCACCATCTTGCAAGTTGAGTGGACTGGTACAACCCATATACAGATTGCGTTCCTCGCTTGGTGTCTTGGGGATAACTCTGTGTGACTTCTCTACCTTCTGCTGTGTGGATGTAGAAGGGCACCTTCCATAATCCTTTGACGTTTCTCCGCAGGTTGTATGATCTGCTTGGGCCAGTCTACGTTTTTGCGATTTAATCACCCGGCTGAGGCTCTCTGGATGAAAACCATGATTCCTGCCGCAGGGAGGAGCTCCTCGACGAGCCTGCATTCTGCAGGTAAGGTCCGCGGATGGCACACCACCCTGTAGTGGTGGGAACTGTGCGCCTCGTCAGTGGGTATATAGGGTGATGCCCTGTGGGCCTGAGTAGGGGACAAGAGAGGGCCTGTTGTGGTCAGACCACCCTTTAGAGGGCGTCTGTCAGCAGATTTGTACCTATGACACCGGCTGACCTGTTACATGTTGGCAGCTGAAGGCGTCTGTGTTGGTCCCATGTTCATATGTGCCCGCATTGCTGAGAAAAAATAGGTTTTATTATATGCAAATGAGCCTTTAAGAGCAACAGGGGCGTTACCATTACACCTAGATCCTCTGCTCTCTCTCTCAACTTTGATTGACAGGGCCCAGACAGGCGTGATCAAGTTTACACTGTCTGGCCTTGTCAATCAAAGTGGAGAGGGTGCAGAGAGAGCAGAGCCTCTAGGTGTAACGGCCACGCCCTCATTGCTCCTAGAGGCTCATTTGCATATAGTAAAACCTCCTTTTTCTCAGCAATGCGGGCACATATGAAGATGGGACCAACACAGATCCATGGCGGTAGTAGTTACCACAGTGTTGCCAACGCGCCATGTCATCATCCAGTAAGCAGAGAGCAGTTAGGGACCAGAGAAACATTGGCACTGATGCCGCAGGGGGTTGGGAAGGCGGGTGTTACCCTTTTTTGTTACTTTATACAATTTTCAGCTGTTTTATGGGGTTTTAAAATGTAAAAAAAAAAAAAAAAAGCAACAGCTAGATCAGAATTAAGAATGATAGCCAGCTTTGGTAATTATGGATTTTTTTTTTTCCCTGAAGAGATGTCGTCCTTTTTCTGCATAGGTTACCATTTTTTTTTTTTTTTAAAGTAACAACGGGAAGTGCAGCCATGTTGGTTGTCACCCTTGATGATAAAAAGTGTCATTCTGTCCATTTCGAATTAGTCTAATTGCAACCGGAAACTTACAAAATTGCCTTTTTTTGCCAATTTTTTTATTGTATGTTTTTTTAATTTTTATAATTTTCTGTATTTTTATTTTTAATTTTTTTGTATGTGTTTCATTCTAGCAAATTCCACCTCCCTCCTGAACGGTTGTCATGACGGTGGATACCAGTCCAGCGTGCCTTCACATACTTCGTTGGTGAGCTCTATTGAGAAGAACCTTCAGGACATCATGGACTCCTTGGTTCTGGAAAGGCCCACTTCACCGGTCAGGAAACTGTCCCAGTCATCTACTCACAGTCTCTCCTGTTTATCTAATGGTGGAAGCCGACGCATGCTTTCACCACCTACCAGTCCCCTTTCCTCCAACTCTGGGTATGAAAACGCTTTTACCTCTCCGTTGTCTTCTCCTGGAAGCGGAAGCCTCACCAGCCCTTCTTCTGGTCACGATGGTGGAACTTCAGGAATGCCTCCAGTGGTGCCCCACAGAACATCGAGTTTTAGTCACACTCTGCCTCGTCCAACGCCAATTTATGGAGGGAGCAGTTTAGATCTACGTTCCTCACGGGGAACAGGTGGAAGCTTGCTTTTAAGTCCTCCAAGTCCAGGAGCATCTACCCGAATGGGGGGTTTAAGTGTTCCAAGCAGTCCTCTTCTGGGAAGCAAATTTCAACATTCAATTATAGATCGACCTTCGAGCCCCTACAGGCAGCTGGTGGGGGTAGCAAGAAGTCTGCCTCCAGAGAGTCCTAGACTTGCCCGGAAAAACCCAGAGAGTATGAGGAATCTTCCTCCGCTGAGTCCTTCTTTATCACGAAGAGCAATATCGGGTTCATCAAATACTGTCTCAGAGAGTCCATCAAGAGTCCCGGAGAGCCCTCGAGCTCCTGGACGCCGGAGAGTGGGCAGTGCAAGTTCTCCTGGTTCTGAAGACAACTTCTCCAGGCCGATACGGGATCGCAGCCCCTCACCCTCCTCTTTTCAGGAAATTTCCCGACGATTAACCCCAGCCTATAGCCATGGGTCCCTGGTCTCTCCAAATCAGAGTCCAAAGTCTCAGAGGAAGGTGTATCCTCTCAGAGAACGTAAAAATAGCATCAGTGACATCAGCGACAATCAGGAAGATTTACTGGATTACCACCGGAGACAACGGGAAGAGCGGCTAAGAGAGCAAGAAATGGAGCGGCTGGTAAGTGAAAGGGGGTCTTACGGGTGATGTTTAAGGTGGGTCTGAGTACCTCCTTCTTAAATGATGTCCTTTATAACCTTTTCAGTTGCATTACTGGTGAAAGACGGAGCGGTGTCATGTGCCCAAGCAAATTTACTAACATTTACTCCTGGAAAAAGGCGTCAATGTTGGTGAAAATCTACTTTAGTCACGGGCTGGAGTAGTTTTTACTCCTGGCGCACGGACTTCTGGAGTGGCGTGTAATTTATGACATATGTCTGATTGTGGCGAATTTGTTATAAGTTAAGCGCTTCCTCCAGCAGCGCATGAGTTAACAAAGACCAGTGTAAAGAGCTGGTCTTTAGTAAATGACCCCTTATGTGTACAAATCCACATGCATCCTCACTTGACCCAGACGGTGAACATCTCATATACCTTAGGGTTCATTCAGACTACCGTATGCGTTTTGTGAATCCGCAAAACACCGGATAACAGCTGTGTACGTTCCGCATTTTGTGGAACGCCCATGGCCGGCCCTATGATAGAAATGCCTATTTATGTCCTCAATTGCGGACAAGAATAGGACATGCTCTATCTTTTTTGCGGGGCCGCGGCACCATTGAAGTGAGTGGGTCCGCATCCGTTCTGCCAAATTGTGTAATGGATGCGGACACATAAATACAGCTGTCTGAATGAGCCCTTAATGAATATTCCTCTTCCAACTCAAAGATTTTGAATTGCGGTTACGGTATTTTTATGGTATGCCTAAATATTCGCCAAGTTAATCGGTCTTTAGGGGCATTTTTTCATGGTGACCACCTCCGGTGGACCTGACCTGTCCATGCAGTACTTTTTTTTTTTTTTTTTTTCTGTATAAACGACCGACATGTCCTACTACTATGTATAGTCAGCTGCCGCTTTTAGTAGTTGGAACTGCAGGGATCAGCATTCATCTCTGTTAGCTTTAATTAAAAATGCGTCATGTCAGTTTGGCCTCCTGACGGCATGACTTCTGTATGTGTAAGTATAGAGCTGTGACTTACTTTGTAGTGATGTGTCCGAGTTACGTGCATGTGACCATGTTCTCCATTCAGCCATTGTTATCTTAGCACCATGCAGTTTACAATTATATTATCAGCCTCCGATTCCATGATTGTACATGTATTCTCTCTAAAGTTGATTTTGCACTCCAATAGTTGAAGTGTTAGGAGTGTACACAGGGAGTGGTGAGGTGAGGTGTGTGCACTCTGCAGAGACATTTCTATAATGTTCTATGGTGAGAAGCTGGCAGCACCCTCTGAGAGTGGCCGCTGTACAGAGCTGGGAGCACCCTCTGAGAGTGCCCGCTGTACAGAGCTGGGAGCACCCTCTGAGAGTGCCCGCTGTACAGAGCTGGGAGCACCCTCTGAGAGGGCCCGCTGTACAGAGCTGGGAGCACCCTCTGAGAGGGCCCGCTGTACAGAGCTGGGAGCACCCTCTGAGAGTGCCCGCTGTACAGAGCTGGGAGCACCCGCTGAGAGTGCCCGCTGTACAGAGCTGGGAGCACCCGCTGAGAGTGCATGCTGTACAGTGCTGGGAGTACCCGCTGAGAGTGCCTGCTGTACAGTGCTGGGAGTACCCGCTGAGAGTGCCTGCTGTACAGTGCTGGGAGTACCCGCTGAGAGTGCCTGCTGTACAGTGCTGGGAGTACCCGCTGAGAGTGCCCGCTGTACAGTGCTGGGAGTACCCGCTGAGAGTGCCTGCTGATAGTGCCCACATGGAAACTTCCCGGTAGCATCTGTGACCAGTCCTTTCCTGCTCACCATCGCAGATCGCCCACTGCTCCTGTTCCAGTACTGGTTGGGTCCCGGCTGGTGGAGCTTTCCTGCCATGTTTAGCCAAAACTAGGAAGTGGAGAACAGCCGGAATCGGGCCAGTGACAGAACAGCAGCAGCGAGGGATTGGTAAGGGGGAGTACATCTTATTTTTTAATAAAAAATAATTATATCTAAAATCGTAGATCTTCAAAATACAGATGCAGTCCATGTGCCAGTGCCAAAAATGCCTGCTCCGAGTACCTGCGGTACAGTGCAGAGAGTGCCCGCAGTACAGTGCCAAGAGTGCTTTCCAAGAGCACATTCTGTTTAGTACTGATGGTACCTATGGACAATGCCAAGAGTGCCTGCTGGGATTGCCTGTAGTACAGTGCCAAGAAGATGTGCCGTGAGGTACTGAGAGTACCTGCTGAAAGTACTTATGGACAGTGCTGAGAATGTCTGCTGCGTGGTGCTGAGAGTTCCCGCTGCGCAGTGCTGCAAATCATAATTCAATGGGGTGCTCCCATCTTAGACACGGCAGACCCACAGGGTCTGGGACCCACACCTGTCTCCAGGACAGGGTTTCCCTATCCCATTAGGTAAGACTGGGGTTAGCGGTTACATCCAAGCAGAGAGTAAACGGAGAGGTGGCGGTGCCTGTATACTTTGTTAGGCCCCAAAGGTGCTCACCCATCTGTCAGACATCTATGGCTTCTCCTGCGGGTGGGAATACCCCTTTAGGGTGAGCTGCTTCCCCAGCCAGCACGGGAGGTGCACCGTCAGTATAGCAGTATGTATATTCTGTGTATTTATACCGGCACTGAGCGCTACACAGGGTTAATAGCGAGGTCTCTGAACCCCTCCTCACTGCCGATTTGTCATACACAAGCCCGGGGAGGGGTATATGACAGGTCCTCAGGGCTTTCTCCAGCCTCGCAGCTGCTGACAGAGGATTTATCAGAACCTCGTTCAGTAGGATGGATGGATGGCAGCTCCGTCACTCGTCTCCCCTTCCGGCACCCCCTGGAAAACGAGATGATGCCTATTTTTACCGTTTCAGTTTAGCGCAGAGCAGGAGGGCACCGGTCTTCAGACGGGAGGTACGGTGTATTATCTTTGTGGCTTTCTGTAGTGTGTGTGCTTCTTCTATTTGTCATGTTGCACTTCTCTCTATCCGCCTGTTGCCGCTGCTCTCCTCCGGTCAGACCTTTCTGCGCATGCGCTGTTTTACAGTTGCTTTGTCAGACTTGCTCAATATTAGACGACTATCGGACGAACTCGCTGATTTTGGCCGGACCACCTGACCTTATAATGCAGGGATCAGCAACCTTCAGCGTTCCAGCTGCTGTAAAACTACAACTCCCAGCATCCACACTTACTTGGCTATTCTTGTAACTTCCATAGTAGTCAAAAGAGGATTCAGCGAGTTGTAGTTTCAGAACAGCTGGAAGTTGCTGATCCCTGTTCTGATGTGTATGGTGGTGCCCCTAGTATGCCTCAAGGATCAGGCATGTTGATTTTCAGCGTCCAATAAGTCGTCGGGGGTGTCTGGCAGCAGCTAAGAACACGTGCATGCCTGGCCAAGCTGAGCATGCATGTGTATAGGAGGGTCGAGAGGTGGCCAGCTTTAGCCCCTGGTGCAAGTGGAATTGCAGTGTCTTCTGCTGGGTGTAACATTAGACCGTAGACATGGCGTCTACGTGATGTCGGCCTAACAATAAGCAGGAGGCATCTGGGCACCGCTCTGGAAGCGGGCATGAAGATTACCCTCTCTGACGTGTTGGGAATGGCTGAGTATGGATTTAATTATGTGTGAGGGGTTTTCTGGGTGGGGGACTGTTTTTAATTAAGCATCAGAACTGAACATGAAAGCAAAAAATGAAACTGTTTCTGTAATTAAAATTTCTATCCTTGTCCTTTTAGAGCCCCCCGCCGTGTACAATGTGGCGGTTTTCTACATGACATCCCATAGACCGTACTAGGGCTAAAATGAACATTCAGAGCATCGGGACAAGGATTTATTCTGGGGATGGACAATTGCATAAACTGGGTGCAATGGTAGCAGACATATGTTTCCATTAGCTTACTGCAAACAGATCTTAAAAATTGGCGCAGTATTCAATACGTTCCCCTTCATTGTAGGCCTTATGCACACGGCTGTTTGTGTTTGCCGTCCGTGTTGCATGTGCATCCTTTTGACTTCGGCGTGTCATTGGTCCGCATTTTGCAGCCAGGTATAGGACATGTTCTATTAATTTGGCTGAATGGACATCCGGATGCGGCAAGCACATGGGCTTTCTGCATCCGTGTGTCCGTTCCACAAAAAGATGTATGTCCTCAGAATCTGGACTACGGACCCAATGAAGTCAACAGGTCCGCAAAAAAATGCCGTTGGCACATGGACTGCATCTGCACTTTGCGGACCGCAAAACGGATACGATTGTGTGCATGAGGCCATACAGTGATTAGCAGACTTAAGATTGTTTGGAGAAAAGTAAAAAAAAAAATTAAAAAAAATAAGACATACTCCCCCTGACCAATCCCTCACTGCTGCTGTTCTGTCCTGGTCTCTGCTGCTCTCCGCTTCCTGGTTTTAGCTAAACACGCCAGCGCCAGAACAGCAGCAGCGGGCGATCGGCGAGAGTGAGCAGGGGGGACTGGTCAGACCCTACCGGGAAGTTTCCCTGTGAGCTGGCCTACCTAACCACATAACGGGTTAATACCGTAAGGCCTCTTTCACACGGACGTCATGGATTTGGGCCAGATAAGATGCGGGTGCGTCACAGGAAAATGCGCGATTTTTCCACATGAGTGCAAAACATTTTAATGCGTTTTGCACGCGCGTGAGAAAAATCGGCATGTTAGGTGTTGTGTAGATTTTATTATTTTCCCTTATATAACAGGGTTATAAGGGAAAATAATAGCATTCTTGATACAAAATGCTTAGTAAAATAGGGCTGAAGGGGTTAAAAAAATATTATAATATTTAACTCGCCTTAATCCACTTGTTCGCGCAGCCCGACTTCTCTTCTTTCTTCAGGACCTGGGTAAAGGACCTTTGATGACATCACTGCGGTCATCACATGGTCCATCACATGATCCCGATCATGGTGATGGATCATGTGATGAGCACAGTGACGTCACCACAGGTCCTTTTCCTACTGCACACCAAAGAAGAAGACAGAAGAGAAGCCGGCTGCGCGAACAAGTGGATTAAGGTGAGGGAAATTATAATTATTATTTTTTTTTAACCCCTCCAGCGCTATTGTACTATGCATTCTGTATTAAGAATCCTATTATTTTCCCTTATAACCATGTTATAAGGGAAAATAATAATGATCAGGTCTCCATCCCGATCGTCTCCTAGCAACCGTGATTGATAGTCGCACCGCATCAGCACTTGCTTGCGGATGCTTGCGATTTTCATGCAGCCCCATTCACTTCTATGGGGCCTGCGTTTACGTGAAAAACGCACAAAATAGAGCATGCTGCGATTTTCACGCAACGCACAAGTGATGCGTGAAAATCACCGCTCATGTGAACAGCCCCATAGAAATGAGTGGGTCGGTATTCAGTGCGGGTGCAATGCGTTCACCTCACACATTTGCACCCGCGTGGAAATCTCGCCCGTGTGAAAGAGGCCTAACAGAGCTGCCTGGTCGCCAGTACATAAGGGTCTCAGCTGATAGCTAGACAGATCTAATACAGTAGTAATAAGTGGCGGCCGGCAGGGTACATAAGGATGTAATGCTCCCAGAATTGGAAAGTGATGGGTCCAAACATGGCAGCTGTCGCCATGAAGTTCATTGCGGAGTCAAAGTCCCTGCCCACCTGCATAGGCCGCATCTGCTGACAGTTTAGACCCAGCTACGACATAGATCCACTTGTAGGATTTTTTCCAGTCCGCCCCAGAAGCTGAGTAGGACTTATTTCTTTTTCTGCGGCCCATTTTTCAAAAACATTTTCCCGGGAAACTCCATTTGAAATAAAACCCCCTTTAACCTCTTAAGGGTAAACTGTTATCAAATCTACCGTCCCTAAAGTGTCATCAAACTGTTTTACGGGATGTTGTTAATAGCTTTCTAAAGACGTGACTTCTCTGAAATGGAACATAAAGTAATAAAATAAAGTTATAAAGTAGTGCTTGCTGCCTGTGAATAGTCGCGGGGGCGGTCCTGCTGCCAGGAGTAGTCGCGGGTGCTGCCATTACAAGCCAGCTACAGCGGCATGTGCGGTGTACAGATGAAGCCACATTACTGCGCATGTGCTTGATGCCACTCGAGCTGGCTTGCCAGGACTTCTGAGAGCAGGACGGCCCCCCTGACTCTTCACAGGTAGCCGGGACTACTTTATAACTTTATTTTTCCTTTTTACTCCAAGGTCCATATCAGAGTCCTAGAAAGCTATTACCATCCTGTATAACACGAGGGCTGCGGTTTAGGGACAGTTTGATTGGTGACTGATTGCAGCATGAAATATGAATGTAAAATAATAATCTCTTAATAAGAGAAAAACATAATAAAAAGGTAATTAACAAGTATAAAGTCTGCAAAAAACTAAACAGGATTAAATATTTCTTGCACACTCATTACCTAGAAAGGAAATATCTATCTATCTATTATCTATCTACATCCTCCTAATAACCAGAACAGTATAAAAAATACAAAAACATAAAACAAGGCCTCAAACAGCTGCGTCAATAAAACTCTCACTGGAGCGCTGCGGCCTCTTCAAACAGTTTATTGGTGTTAGTCCCCCATCCTGAGGATAGGCCATCAAATTAAAAATCTCGGGAAACCCCTTTAAAAAGAAACTGTCATGTTGAGCATGGTGTCTGAGATGTTATAGAACAGGAGGAGCTGAGCAGATTGATATTAAGTTTTATGGGAAAAGGTTCAGTGAAACTTGTATTTTATTCTTTGAAGTCCAGGAGGCGGAGCTATCAGTGATTGACAGCTATCTCTGTATACACAGTCATAGAGGGCAGGCTGTCAATAACTTATAGGACCGCCTCCTGGACTTCAGAACCCAGAATGTGCAGGAATTTGAATGAATAAAATACAAGTTTTACTGAATCTTTACCTATAAACTATACGTAACTATATCAATCTGCTCAGCTCTTCCTGCTCTATAACCTTCTGCCTGCAGATTAAATGGTGACAGGTTCTCTTTATACATCCATCTGCTCAGCTCCTCCTGCTCTATAACCTGCTGCCTGCAGATTACACGGTGACAGGTTCTCTTTATACATCCATCTGCTCAGCTCCTCCTGCTCTATAACCTGCTGCCTGCAGATTACATGGTGACAGGTTCTCTTTATACATCCATCTGCTCAGCTCCTCCTGCTCTATAACCTGCTGCCTGCAGATTACATGGTGACAGGTTCTCTTTATATATCCATCTGCTCAGCTCCTCCTGCTCTATAACCTTCTGCCTGCAGATTACATGGTGACAGGTTCTCTTTATAGATCCATCTGCTCAGCTCCTCCTGCTCTATAACCGTCTGCCTGCAGATTACATGGTGACAGGTTCTCTTCATACATCCATCTGCTCAGCTCCTCCTGCTCTATAACCTGCTGCCTGCAGATTACATGGTGACAGGTTCTCTTCATACATCCATCTGCTCAGCTCCTCCTGCTCTATAACCTGCTGCCTGCAGATTACATGGTGACAGGTTCTCTTTATACATCTATCTGCTCAGCTCTTCCTGCTCTATAACCGGCTGCCTGCAGATTACATGGTGACAGGTTCTCTTTATACATCCATCTGCTCAGCTCTTCCTGCTCTATAACCGGCTGCCTGCAGATTACATGGTGACAGGTTCTCTTTATACATCCATCTGCTCAGCTCCTCCTGCTCTATAACCTGCTGCCTGCAGATTACATGGTGACAGGTTCTCTTTATAGATCCATCTGCTCAGCTCCTCCTGCTCTATAACCTGCTGCCTGCGTTTTCCTGGTGACCGGTTCGCCTTAAGTGGTAAATCAGCTTACCATTATATTCCACTTCGCAGGGTCGTAATGCTTCTTGGAAGTTAATCCTTTGCAAATCTTACCTTAAGCTGCCGTTGACATTTGTTAATTCTCCGTCGTCCATGATTTTATTTAATGTTTTCTGTTTGAAAATGTGATCCGCCATTTTGGATTTCTGGGACAAAAGCCCCAATTATACCCTTTATTATTGTCTCCACAATGTGGGTGTCTTATATTGTGGGACGCTTTTATTTGTAGTATTTTCACGTCAATTGCAAACACATTTTTTTTCCCGAATTTTTGGCTGTTTCTCCCTTTCATTTCATCAATACTATGCCCCTGAAAATTAAAGGGGTCCCACGACAGGGACACTCTCCCATCTACAGCATGGGACCTCCAAATTGAACAGAAAGCATCAGCAGCGGCCCTCTATTCACCGCTCCCATAGTGCTGAATGCGTGCCGTGCTCTCCTTCATTTTGGGGGCCCGTTCTCTAGTTAGGTCCTGGAACCCAGCAGTGAGACCCGCACCTATCTGACATTGATGGCAAATCCAGCGCCTGTTTAGTACCGCATCCCCCTGCACAGATGGGACTACCCCTTTGATTTAGCGTAAAGTCCCATGGATAGTGAATGACCGGGATATATGGATGTGTATGTGATAACGAATGTGCTGAGCTGTGGCTTCCTTCTGGCATCACAAGTCTGTTTGCATTGGCCTGAAGGCAAAAATCACAGCAGCATCAGATAACGTTGCGTGAGCCCCGAGGGAAGTATGCAAGTCAGAGCCCTTGTGTCAGCCGAGGCGTAAAAGTGACGGTGCACCCGACGGTTTCCGCATACGTTATATCTCTGTCTCCTAAGAGCGAAAGGACACGTGATCTATGGAAACACGGACTGGAAACCAATAAGATGTGGTGACCCTACGTCTTCTTCACCCCCTCTGTTGGAGGAAGTCGTGTAGTAATGTCTAGAGCAGGGATCAGCAACGATTGGCACTGTGAAACTACAACTGCCAGCATGCACACTTAGTTGGCTGTTCTTGTAACTCCCATAGAAGTGAAAGGTGGATTCTGGGAGTTGTAGTTTTAAAACAGCCGGAGCGCCGGAGGAGCAGCCGATCTAGATGAATAGAAACACATGGTGCGACCATGTCACGATCAGTGTGGGGGGACGACGACTCCACACTGAACACAGGAGGGAAGGGGAACAGTAACTGGGCCTGGAAACTAGGGTAGAAACAGATCACCCCCTAGACATCCCTAATCCGGGCCCTGACTACCAATCAATATGAATAGACCTTGAAGGTAGGAATATTCATATGCAGGATACCTAGGCCCTGATTTCCCTATAAGGCCCTGGAATAAGTTTAGGACCAGAGACAACTCATTCCTCCCCAGATGGACGAATGGAAGTCTCTGTCTCAGGCCCAGCTACAAACAGGGAAAATAACAAATACAAACAAAGGCAACACTTCACTTCTGTAGAGATGGAAGAACAGGAACACCAGAGACGACCTCACACCAGCTCAGCCAAACCCAAATTAAGCTATCGACTGCATAGTCAGAAGGGTGGGGTGAGACTATAAAGGGTAGAAGTGATGACCACTGAGCAACAGCTGAGAAAAGGGAAGTTGCCATTAACCCTATCAACACTGAATAAAGAGAAATCAAGGAGGTAGTTAGATTCCTCCACGCTCAGCCAGTCTCTCCGATCTCCTGACACCAGTCACCTGAGAGACCGTGACAGACCAGAAGGCGATTGAGTCGCAGTCACCAGTGGACATGCAAACCACAGTTTTCTAAAAGATCAGCGATCAATTGACAAATAATTTATTTCTCTTTTAATGCCGTTTTCAGCCACGTCTCGACCGCTCGCTGGCTTCCACGTATATTCACGCGTAGCGGTTGAAATACGGTTTCGGCTCAATTCAGGGATTTCGGCCACAACGATTGCAAGCAGGTGCATACAGTCAAGCACACAGCCGTGCGAAATCCATCCAGCAGCTGACTGACAGCTCGATCTGTAGCCCTCTGCTCATAGAATATTAATTTAAGCTGAATTCTTAGCAATTTAATAAGAATTCAGCTTACATGAGAATACACCTTTTTAAAAAGGCCTAATAGAAAATGATACTTGGCCCAGAATAAGTACAATACGGTGTGCATAGCCTTCAGAATCCATTACAACTGGCAGATTATGAGAGATCCTCCTGGATTATCAGACAGAAAAGTATATATAATTCTAAGGGTAGAGAATCTTCAAGAAGATAGATCAGAGGAAAATGTTTACTTACAATGTGTCCCCTTGGTTTATAGGAATATGGGAACATCTCTGCTCAAAATTCTGCTTCTGGTCTGATATTTTGTTGTATAGTCCAGTTCTATTCTGGATTATCAGATGATGGATTAAAGCAGGCATACTCAACCTGCGGCCCTCCAGCTGTTGCAAAACTACAACTCCCATCATTCCCTGACAGCCTACAGAAGGGCATGGTGGGAGTTGTAGTTTTACAACAGCTGGAGGGCCGCAGGTTGAGCATCCCTGGATTAAAGGATTTGTCCGGGAATAATTAGTTTCTGGCTATTGCCCACAGTTGCTGCTCCCTGCTGCATCGGTCCTCCGCGCTGTCCCCGGCTTGTTTACTTTCCGCTGCAGCATGGGCGCGGTCACATGCTCCGCTGCAGCCAGTGACTGGCTTCAGCGATGATGTGGCCTCAAGCGGCACTTGACTGCTGAAGCCAGTCATTGGCTGCAGCAGAGCATGTGACCACGTCCATGCTGCATCGGGAGTAAACAAGCCGGGGACCGGAACATGGACACAAACTAATTATTTATGGACAGCCCCTTATATTGGTTGTTTTCATTTAATCCCAATTTTTCCTGTGTCCCACAGGAGCGGCAGAGACTGGAAACCATTTTGAATCTATGCGCCGAGTACAGTAAAACGGATGATTCCAGCAGCGCGGCGCGGCTAGATGAATTACGGGCGTTCCCTTCTCTTGGCTCTAAACTAGATGATCCATTATCCTTTGATACGAGGAGACCATCCTGGGACGGTACTAAGGATCGCAGTCATGAAAACAGAGGCAACCAAAATAAAGCGCAACGAGACCTTCAAGAAGAAGAAGCCCAGAAGGAGGAAAATAGCAGCACAGAGAGCACGCAGCATGAGGTACGTCCAGCAGATGCATCACATTACACTATGGTCCCCTCAACCCAGCAAGACTGGCCATCAGTCTGAACGTGTGTGGCAAGTTCCAGACTCTCTCCTGATAGGGATAGCTGGGGCCAGGGTAGACATTGGTAGTCTGCAGCAAAGTACAGTACATTACAATTTCCATTCATACGGATCTGGATTTACTGTAGATCCTCACCATGGTCTATAAATATATTTGTGGTAGGAGCTAATCGAGGAACAGAGTAGGCATGCCTATGTACTGCCCTGAACCAACTGGCTGGAGTGTGCCCGCTGCCAGTGACGAGGTAAGGCCTAGATAAGTGGGCCACCCAGGAGGAGTGAATGAAAAAGGGGATGGGAGGGAGTGGCAAAGAACGGGCGCCCTCCTGCTTGTACCAGAGGGTTTAAATAGGGTAGGTCGCTCCACCCACAATTACAGGCTGCACGCAGCCTTAACTATATATCTCATCAAGAAGGCTGGGGTAGATGAAAGTTGTTCTTTGCTGTTTTTTTTTAAATCAGATGTTTCTTTATTAACATTTTTTTTAGACATGTTCTATCACATCAACATGACAGTTCTTTCAGGTCGCAGACCTATACAGTATCTATCGCATATAATATATACCATATACATTATATTACGCATATCCACGAAAGACATGACATAAATCGTCAAAGAAACACAGGTATCAAAACATATCTAGCGCGAATACTAATATTTTCCATGAACAAAGACCCATAACCCACCCCCCTCCCATTCCCAATAAGGCAGGGCACATATATAGTCACCTCTTTTATTCCAACATTCCCGGGGTGTCGGCACCACAATACCCCTCAGTAAACCATCTTCCACCTTCAAGTTCCAATCCCCGATATTTCATAAGACATCACAATCCAGCAGCCATCCTCCCATACAGCCTCACTTCAATGTCAGGTAACCCATTCACCAACAAGCATCTGTATATGCACCACACACCTGCTACCACCCAATATCCTATGTATCCTCCATCCTCGCTGCATTCACCTTATATAGAAAAACTCCTTGTAAGCGCCAACCAGGAGCTGCAACACCCAGAATTATCGATCCAGCTGCCCCAGATTGCTTCAAATTTGGACAGACATTTCCTTTTCTGATATACTCCTCTTTCTAAGCGAATCACTATATTTAATCTAGCAATATATTCTGATATGTCAGGAGGTATGGATTGGATCCACTTTGCTGCCAATGTTTTCCTAGCTTGATATAGCATTCTTCCTATACCAGTAGTTACAACAGATTGTAAATTATTATCCGGTACCAAGCCTAATACACACAGTTTGGGATCTAACTTAAGATTAGCACTGTACACCTTGTTCACCAGGTGTAGTATTGCTTTCCAATAAGATGTCAGTGATGAGCATGTCCACAGCATGTGCAATAGATCAGCCTCCATACTTCCACACTTCGGACAGGCCGGGCTATCTCTATAGCCTATTTTATGCAAAAATACTGGGGTCTTGTACACCCTATGTATTAAATACAGATGTGATAAACGCGCCGCCTCACTAAGGGATAGAGTAGGGGTAAGTTCCACCACTTCTGTCCACTGCTCATCTTCTTTGCTGGTTTTAAAAGCGAGTATGACTGCAAGATCAGACTACACAGTGTCTGTTTGTAGTCTGTTACCATGGAGACATAAAGGTCTTTACCATGGAGACATTTTAGGGAGGGCTATTTACAAAGTTGCTTTATTTTTCATTTTACATGCACTGGAATCCAATAAGAAGAAATGCTTGGAATTTTCCATAGCCTTTAAGTAAAAAAAACGCCTGTCACTGCCTGTGTACTGTCCTCCTCTCACAGCGTCCCTGTCCCTGTATTGTCCTCACAGTGTCACTGTCCTCGTACCCATGTATTGTCCTCCTTTCACAGCATCACTGTCCCTGTGCCCAGGTACTGTACTGCTCACACCGTGTCCCTGTCCCTGTTCTTGTGTACAGTCTTCCTCTCACAGTATCGCTGTCCCCATACCTGTGTACTGTCCTCCTCACACAGATTCACTGTTCCCGTGGTATGTGTATTGTCCTCCTCGCACAGCGTCCCTGTCCCCATACCTGTGTACTGTCCTCCTCGCACAGCGTCCCTGTACCTGTGTACTGTCCTCCTCTCACAGCGTCCCTGTCCCCGTACCTCTGTACTGTCCTCCTCGCACAACATCCCTGTCCTGTGCCTGTGTACCATCCTCCTCTCACAGCGTCATTCTCCCCGTACCCATATACTGTCTTCCTCTCACGGCATCATTGTCCTCGTACCTGTGTACTGTCCCCCTCTCACATCGTCACTGTCCCCGTACCTGTGTACTGCCCCCCTCTCACATCGTCACTGTCCCCGTACCTGTGTACTGCCCCCCTCTTACAGCGTCACTGTCCCTGTACCTGTGTACTCTCCCCCTCTCACAGCATCACTGTCCCCGTACCTGTGTACTGTCCCCCTCTCACATATTCACTGTCCCCGTACCTGTGTACTGTCCCCCTCTCACATATTCACTGTCCCCGTACCTGTGTACTGTCCCCCTCTCACATCGTCACTGTCCCCGTACCTGTGTACTGTCCTTCTCTCACAGTCCATGTCCTTGTATCAAGCGTCACTGTCCCTGTACCCGTGTACTCTCCCTCTCTCACAGCGTCACTGTCCCTGTACCCGTGTACTCTCCCTCTCTCACAGCGTCACTGTCCCTGTACCCGTGTACTCTCCCTCTCTCACAGCGTCACTGTCCCCGTACCAGTGTACTGTCATCCTCTCACAGCATCACTGTCCCCGTACCTCTGTACAGTGCCCTCTCACAGCATCACTGTCCTCGTATCACAGCGTCACTGTCCCCGTACCTGTGTACTGTCCCCCTCTCACATCTTCACTGTCCCCGTACCTGTGTACTGCCCCCCCCTCACATCGTCACTGTCCCTGTACCTGTGTACTGTCCTTCTCTCACATCGTCACTGTCCCTGTACCCGTGTACTCTCCCTCTCTCACAGCGTCACTGTCCCTGTACCCGTGTACTCTCCCTCTCTCACAGCGTCACTGTCCCTGTACCCGTGTACTCTCCCTCTCTCACAGCGTCACTGTCCCCGTACCAGTGTACTGTCATCCTCTCACAGCATCACTGTCCCCGTACCTGTGTACTGCCCCCCCTCACATCGTCACTGTCCCTGTACCCGTGTACTCTCCCTCTCTCACAGCGTCACTGTCCCTGTACCCGTGTACTCTCCCTCTCTCACAGCGTCACTGTCCCCGTACCAGTGTACTGTCATCCTCTCACAGCATCACTGTCCCCGTACCTCTGTACAGTGCCCTCTCACAGCATCACTGTCCTCGTATCACAGCGTCACTGTCCCCGTACCTGTGTACTGTCCCCCTCTCACATCTTCACTGTCCCCGTACCTGTGTACTGCCCCCCCCTCACATCGTCACTGTCCCTGTACCTGTGTACTGTCCTTCTCTCACATCGTCACTGTCCCTGTACCCGTGTACTCTCCCTCTCTCACAGCGTCACTGTCCCTGTACCCGTGTACTCTCCCTCTCTCACAGCGTCACTGTCCCTGTACCCGTGTACGCTCCCTCTCTCACAGCGTCACTGTCCCCGTACCAGTGTACTGTCCTTCTCTCACAGTCCCTGTCCTCGTACCTGTGTACTGCCCCCCTCTCACATCGTCACTGTCCCTGTACCTGTGTACTGCCCCCATCTCACATCGTCGCTGTACCTGTGTACTGTCCTTCTCTCACAGTCACTGTCCCCGTACCTGTGTACTGTCCACCTCTCACATCGTCACTGTCCCCGTACCTGTGTACTGTCCTTCTCTCACAGTCCCTGTCCTCGTATCACAGCGTCACTGTCCCCAGGAGAAATCTAAGAAAAAAAAAAGAAGAAAGACTAGAGAAGCATACATATTACTCAGTGTATATATAACTCACACATACAAATATGCCACATTTTGCAGTCAATGGGGTGTCCCCTGACCCCTACCCCATGTGGTGAGGCAGCAGGTGGCCAATGAATGGAGATACGTGGCCCCCTCTCTTCACTGTCATGTCCTCCAGGTGAGTTTGTTTGCCTGGCTAAGCTCCATAGAAGTGGAGAGAGCTTTCCATGCACTCGCTGCCTGGAGGAGGCAGGACTGAGGTCAGGGGGCCCCGTCCTGGAGATAAGTCTGGGTCCTGCATCTATCGGACCTATTCTGTAGATACGTCCTAAATGTGCAAGATGAGAACGAGTAACAAACAGGAAAAATGTCAAGCGATCTAAGAAAATGAAGAAGTAGATAACGAATCCTCTTTTTTCCTTCCCAGCAGGAAGATGGCGTATCGCCCGGCGACGTCGCTGGTGAATTGCTCGTCTTGGAGGAACAGCGCAGGAAGACGTTGAGTCGCGTCGATCAGCTGAAGAACCGAGTGACGGAACTAGAGAGACAGTTACAGGAGAGCGCACAAGAGGTCAGAGTCCATCCCACCGCCGGGTTTCCTGCTCGCTCCTTCCTCTTGTGCTGAGATGAACTTCTTTTTATTCTGTTCCATTTGTAGGAACAAAGGCAGGTTGCCACTAGAGATGAGCGAACTTCTGTTTTAAGTTCGGCGTCTAAAGTTCGGGGGCGGGTTAGCGGAGAATCCCGATCTGGAACCGGATATGGATTCCGACTTCCGTTGTGGTCCGTGGTAGCGGAATCAATAATGGCCGATTATTGATTCCGCTACCACGGACCACAACGGAAGTCGGAATCCATATCCGGTTCCAGATCGGGATTCTCCGCTAACCCGCCCCCGAACTTTAGACGCCGAACTTAAAACAGAAGTTCGCTCATCTCTAGTTGCCACATGTTCACACTGGGGATTGCAACTTGCTCCATTTTTTTTTTTACTTCAGCATTATCTGTCCCAGATCTTATGAAAAACAGAACAAGTGCCTTAAAGGGGTTATCCAATTCCTGAAACAGTCACCCCATGTGCCAGGCCCCTCACAGGTAATATACTCACCCCGCTCCCGGTGCTGCTTCTCCCTGTACACGTATGAAAGCATCTGCTGGCGGGGGGAGCAGCTAATGGCAGGCGGGGACGGAGATGAGCCTCCCTAGCCTCACCTGCGATGCTAGGGAGGTCCGTCCCCGCCTGCCGGGAGTGGGGTAAGTATATTACCAGTGGGGCTGTTTCAGAAATTGGATAACCCCTTTAAGGTGGCCGCACGTTTTCCTCTGTGTTCAGCAGACCGCTATTCCTCCTGATCTCCTTAGCCTTGCACTATTGGTTCGGCTGAGTGGGGATAGGGGAGTAAGCTGCAACCCAGACATTAATGGTGGCGGCGTATCTCCCTTGAGAACAAAGGATCAGCCATGTTGACGTTCAGCTCGCTCTATCGTTTTTTTTGGTTTTTTTTTTCTCCCGGGTCTGCCAAACAATGCACCTTAGATGGTTGGGCAGTCCTTTTAGACCTAACTGGGACTGCCCAAGGGACTGGCCGTAACCCTCGGAGCACCAGTTTGTTACACCCCCCCTTCCCCTGCATTGACAGGGGTAGTCTTCTAATGCCTCCTGTTCTTCTAGACCTGTATTCTCCTGGCTGCTCTGTATCTTCTTGTCTCGCCGCTTTCTCTCTGTGTCTTCTCGCTGCGCTCCAACTGTCAAGTACTGTCATCTCGGGGTCTCAGCGCTTGCTCAGTTTGAATCTGCGCTGCTTGAAAAAACAGTGAGCAAGCACCAAAACCAGAAGATACAGTACAGGCAGGAGAATACAAGTCTTGGCACTAGCTGACCAGCAGGCAGTAGAAGACTAGCCCTGTCACTGCAGGTGAAGGGGGGATGGACTGAAACTAAAGAGCTGTAACAAACTGGTGCTCCGAGGGCTCTGGCCGGCCCTAAGGGGCTCCAGTTAGGTCATTTCCATTTGAATTAAAAATTTTCTCAGTAATGGGGCCACAGAGAGTCCTAATAAGGACAGATTTTTTTTAGCAGCATGATCAACCCCACCAGGCTGTATGCCTGGTTTAATCGGGTCGATCACCCTGACAGATGCTCTTGAAAGAGTAACTAACTAAACTTTTACTCAACTTTTTTTTTTTTTTTTATGTCCCAAATGCCTTAAAAAAAAATTCTAATACACTTTATTAATTGATTTTGACTTTTTACTAAAGACATTTGCAAAGTCCTGGTTGCTACCGCGCTTTAGATTCACTATATTCGCACTTCACTGACTTCTCTGTACGGAGTACGAACTCTGCACTGTATCAATGGGGCCGCAGCAAACGGTGTACAGGCAGGAGCACACATTGCTGCTCCTGCCGTGCCCCCCTAGGTTGGCTAAATGCTGGCATAGCACATGGTTACCCTGTAAATCCTGCCTGTGCCCGCTTTGCTAAGCTACCGGTAAAAGTCCTGCATGTAAGCGAAGCTGGCACAGGCAGGAGCCCACTCCGCTCAGCTATTCCTGGCATAGCACATGGTTACAGGGTGCCCATGTCCTACGCCAGCATTTAGTAAACCTCGGGGGGGCACAGGCAGGGGCAGCAATGTGTGCTCTTACCCTTAAATAATTTGCTGCAAGGAATCAGTATTCTGTACACCGCGATGTGTGAATATAGTGAATTGAAAGCGCGCAGAAAATCAGGACTTTAGGTGCAAATTTCTTAAGTAAAAGGTCAAAATCAATTGATAAAGTATATTAGAAAAAAATTTTTGGGGGCATTTGGGACATAGAAGCAAAAAAAAAAAAAGTTGAATAAAACTTTAGTTACTCTTTAACCTTAGTCACAAAAGACCTCAGAAGAGGTGAGGACAGAACCTGGGCAGATGTGATGACGCTGATTGTCCTTCCTCCATGTAGGCAGAGGTGGAGCGTGCGCTGTTGCAGGGGGAGCGAGAGGCCGAGATGTCTCAGCTGCAGCAGGAGCAGAGGATGGTGCAGCAGCTTCAGGACAGCCTAAACACCCTGGAAAGTAACATCCAAAAGGAGAAAGAAAAGGTACCAAATGCCATGTACAGTTCTAATGTCCTGGTACCGGGTGGAAACCCCTCTTTCCCTCTCTGTCCCTATTTTTCCGACTGCTGATGGTTCTTTTACCTTTCTGACCTTTTGAGTGGGAAGAGAACTTAGCACCGACTCAAATAAAAGGTGATGATGAATTGACCGCCCAGATATATAACATTCTTGTATTCTCCCATTGCCAGAGAGGCCTGACAACAACTCTATAACAATGTGTAGAATCGGCCTGCCTCCTGTGCGGGGCGCTGTCTAGTCCTGCTGTACAGCTAATGCAATGTGTAGTGCATGGAACCACCAGGGGGTTTATATGGGAATGGCCGATGTGCTCGTGGACGTATCGTCCAGTCTCCAAAATCTATCCATCTTATTTTTATAGGGATTAGGTAACGAGACATGGGGGGGCAGACTTATTATCACTATCCTAAATTTAGAGAGCGTATAACTAGACTGTGCAGGCAGACAGTGCGCCAAATTTATCACAGTGGCGCACTCCATGTGATAAACGTGGCACGTCTTACTGGGTATGTTAGTCACTTCTCCTCACGCCACCTCTTGTTTGGCTTACTCTACACCAATATTTAGCACCAGAATAATGGAGCACACCATTAACACCCCTTTCCACAAAATCACATACATTTACTGTACCTCATAGACCACCTTAACGGGGTTTTCCTGGACTTATATATTGTTAGCCTATTCTCAGGATAGGGTATCAGGTCAGCGGGGGTCCGACTCCCGACACTCTCACCAGTCAGCTGTTTGACGGGACCGTGGTGCTCTGAGCGCTGCAGCCTCTTCATAATATGCTAAGAACAGCGCCATACATGCTATAGTGGCTGTGCTTGGTACTGCAGCTCAATCCTTTTTACTGGGATGATGTATAGAAGCTGTGCTCATGCAATCACTGTGCCAGCCTGAGGATAATTTGCATCTTGGCTCCTCAGATGCCAAGGTCAATACTCACCGCATCACCTCAGCCATTAGGCTACATTCACACGACCGTATTTCCGCTCCCGAGTCTGATCTGCATTTTTTGGGAGATTGCACGTGGACCCAAAAAAATTCCACATCCATGCCACAAATTTTAGAACATGTCCTATACTTGTTTATTTTACAAGTGAAAAGTGCAGGATGCACCCGGACCGCATCCGTATTTTGTGGATCCATGGTTTGCAGACCGCAAAACGGATACCGACGTGTCAAGATAGCCTTAAAAAGAGGGAGCTTCCTTTGTCACCCTGTCTACGCCCCTGCCACAAGATCCATAGGTGCTGATCGGTTTCAGTGTCAGCTGGGGTCTAATCAAGTCTGCCATCTGTTAGGCCTCTGCCGCCCCCCCCCCCCCCCTCAAAAAGTTGATAAAAGTTAATGAATACGTTATATGTACCCTAAAATAAAAAATTACAATGCATCCCACACTAAAAAAAAACCCTCTCCTACAAGTTATGGCTTTCTAAATGCGATGAGACAAAAAAAAAAAATGCCTGTAGTCCGTAATACCAAAATCGGCTTGTTCCTTAAGGGGTAATAAATATAGAGCATTTTATGACACCTTTGAAGGGGTATTCCAATCTGAGACAATGGGGGCATATCGCTAGGATATGTCCCCATTGTCTGATAGGTGCGGGTCCTACCCCTAGGACCCGCACCTATATCGAGAATGGAGCTGGGAATGTGATGCCTGGAGGACCCCGTGTCCGGCCACCACCAAGCGCTGTCCACATACCAGTGAATGGGAGCGCACCGCGCTTGCGCAGCCACCACTCCCATTCATTTTTATGGGGCTGACGGAAATAGCCGAGCCAGCTTTTTTCTTTTTTTTTTCCTTTTTCTTTTTGCGGAATTTAAGCTAGATTTCCTGCACATTTTGCTTAGTAAGGGCCCATTTACACGACTGTAATTCTGGGTCTGCATCCGTTCCGCAATATTGCGCAAAAAATATAAAGCATGTCCTATTCTTATCTGCAATTGCGGACAAGAATAGGCATTTTCTATATAGTGCCGGCCAAGCAAAATGCGGAACGCACACGGCCGGTATCCGTGTTTTGTGGATCCGCACAACACTTGCAACCTAAATCTCTCTCAGCGGGTTCCTAGCTGTGCCGCTGCTTACGCTGTATCCCGCGTTCAGTTACCTACCTGGTAGGTCGGTTGTCTTACCTATGTTAGTTTCTGGTCAGCTATTATATATAGTTTGTAAAAACGTGCCAGGTTGATGGGTGCTACATTTAGCCGGTCTAGTTTATACCGCCTATTAGCTTACTTTGTTGTGACAACATTTTGGCGCACACTGACACCACTTGAACCACGCCCCCTTATAATAGACCACACCCATTTCCTGGTAAGCCACTCCCACTAGTCGGGAAAAAAGCTGAGAAAAGTGTCTAAAACACGTAATAAATCTGGCGCAAAGCATGTGCGCCATTTTTTATTTTTATTTTTTGCAACTTGCAGCAGAATTGTAGCGCATGTTGAATAGTAAATCTTCCCCGTCCTTTTTACGTGCTTCACCTGTACTCGCCTGTTCTGGGCTTTCTCAGCCGAGCGGCGCGCTGCCTCGTGAAGATCAAGCCCTAATCTAACCCCTGCCCGAACAGCTCTGACCCTCGCACCCATGTAGGGCAGTAGCCCATATATAGTAGTATATAGTAAAGCTGCAGCGACGCGACAGGCCTCATATAAAACCTGCACACACTGGCAGAGGTATGGAAAGTACAGGTACGGTAACCTCTTCTATGAGTTTTACACACATTGTCCCGCATCCCATTTTACCAGATAGACCCTGCTCTCTTTCTAAATGCAATGTGTCATCGGAATAGTCTTTAAAGGGGTACTCCATGTTTAATTTTTAATTTTTTTTATTTTAATTTTAAGTCCCCCTCCCTTGTGGATACAACATTTTTTCTTTGCTACTTATTAAAAGTTGGCTATTGGGCCTGCGCTGCGCTCCGTGGTCAAATGATATGCTCCTGGCGCTTCCTGGATCCTAGCCCGGTTCCAACCCACAGTGAAAGTGACGGCCTGTTCATGGCCTTCCCCCTGCGCTCCGTAAACCACAGCGCATGCGTGAGAGCGAATCTCTCCCTAGCGCTTTAGAGCATGTAATACTATCACACCTCCTAACCAGTCCGCCTGCGCAGTTGGGCAGGTTCACGAGCTGACCTGCATGACGTCAGCGGTCAGCGCCCAAGGCTGCCTGACTGCGCAGCCGCAGCCAGCCTGGTTAGGGAGCGTGATAGTATTGCATGCTCTACAGCGCTAGGGAAAGTCGTTCTCACGCTTGCGCCGTGGTTATGGAGCGCAGGGGGAAGGCCATGAACAGGTCGCCACTTTCATTGTGGGTTGGAACCGGGTTGGAAGCGCCAGGAGCATATCATTTGACCGGCTGTTTTAAATACGGGCCGCAGTCACCGGAAGGAGCGAAAGTGTAGCCAAATGGAGCCGAGCTTGTACGTTGGGTGCCAGGGTCACCACTGCTCAGTTCTACATCCACTACGTCAGTGATGGCGGACCTCCGGCACTCCAGCACTCCAGCTCTGGTTTAACTACAACTCCCAACATGCACACTTGCTTGGCTGTTCTCAGAACGCCATAGGAATGAATGGAGCATGCTGGGAGTCGTAGTTTTACCACCGCTGGAGTGCCGGAGGTTCGCCATCACTGCACTCTTGCTTCACGTGCTGTGGTTATGAGATTTCAGGATTACATGTCTGCCGTTTAATGTCATGTGCCATTAACCTGGATTAATTCTACTAACCTCCTTCCACTCTCACTTTGCATGCTGTAAGTTGCTGTAGGTAAGTACTTCTGCATAACGCACTATTGTGAGACGAGACTATTAGTGATTCCCAACCTTTTCGCTTCTTTCAGTTGCACAGACTTGTTTGATGATATCGGAGTACACTGTATTATATAGAGGTTGTGTTTGCCTTTGTCATAGAGCATAGTCCGCACACACACTCACGCCTTTACGTGCCGCTAATGTAGCCGGTGCCCAGTGGTCTGTAATCTGTGGCAGAGAGCTGTTGCAGCGCCCTCTGGCAGTGAGTTTATGATGCCCCGTCATCCACTCTTCCTACTGTTATATCTTCTCTGCTCTTTCGTATCCTCCAGTTTAATCTTCGCCCCCCTCTCTCTCTCCACCCCTCCTCTCCTATGTATTAAGTCCTACATCTTATGGCTGTGCATGGCTGAGGTTACAGTGCAGTGTCCTGTTCCCCATTTTTGTCTTTTGGATTACCCCACGGGATTAAGGTTCGGGAGAAGCTGGAGCAGCAAAGGATGGAAATGCAGAGCGTTCAGCTTTCTCACCACGACCTCCAGAGACAACTCCATAATTGCCCCGAAGCTCTAAGGGAGCAAGTGCAGTGCCAGCTCACACGGGTCAGTCTGCCAATAGTGGACCCTGCCTGGCACTACGGTCTGTGACCCTGCCTGGCACTACGGTCTGTCCCACGTCGCCAGTCTTTTACTCATTTATTCAGCTCTTTTATGTTCCGTTATGCCGTGGACAGGTTTGTGTCGTGTTCGTATGTTACCTCCCTGCGCAATCGCTCAGGATCTTCCTTGCTTCGCACTGACTAATCCGTTGTCTATGTGTTATACTCTGGCTTCTTTACTACTGAGCGCCATCTTGCTTCTCCTCGTTTGTCCATGTTTTCTTAATTTCGCTTTATCCATTCATTCATCCTTAAAGGGTATTTCCAGGATTTTACAAGTGATGGCCGATCCTCGCACCCCCGCCAATCGGCTATTTCAGAGCAGCTCCTGTGCCGATAATACACAGCTCCGTCCATTGTGCATCGCTTGTTAAATCTTGCAATACCCATTTAATAGTAACTGTTTTTTCATCATAAATTGAATATTTGAGTGAAAAAAATTGTCTTAAAGGGGTACTCCCATCTTATAAAGCGATAGCATATTGCTTGGACAGGGGTCGGCAACCTCCGGCACTCCAGCTGCTGTGAAACTACAACTCCCAGCATGCGTACTTCCTCTACTCCTCTCGGAACTCTCGTAGAAATGAATGGAGCATGCTGGCAATTGTAGTTTCATAACAGCTGGAGTGCTGAAGGTTGCCGAACCCCTGTGCTAGGATATGCTTTTACTTTATCATGGGGATCCCACCCCTGGACCCCCACAATCCTGAAAATGAAGTGTTAAGAGCTGCACCCTCTTAAATGGGTTCTCCCATGATTAATGTAATAAATGAAAATCAGACATCATATAGTACAGAGCTGGCCAACCTGCGGCCCTCCAGCTGTTGTAAAACTACAATTCCCACCATGCTCTGCTGTAGGCTGATAGCTGTAGGCTATCTGGGCATGCTGGGAGTTGTAGTTTTGCAACAGCTGGAGAGCCTCGGGTTGGCCATCCCTGATATAGTACATGACAACCTGACAAAGTTAGAACCAGCCCTGTACCTCACATGGGTCCAGCTTGAACAGAGCCTTAAAGGGAAGGTGTCATCGAAATGACCTATTGTTTAAATCAGGTTTTTATGTTAAACATATTTTTTAATTGTTGGTGATTTTTTTTTTTTCCCATGCGACTATCTAAAAAAATATGTGTATATAATCATGCAATTTTTACACCGACCAATAGGTCTAATAATAAGTCATGGTTTTCTGTTCCGTACAGGTAACTTTTCAGTAGTCATCTCATTATCATCACAGCCAGGATTACATTGACAGGGTTTTTTTGCCTTCCTCTGGATCAACTTGCAGGATGACAGGCCGAACTGGATGGACAAATGTCTTTTTTCGGCCTTATGTACTATGTTACTATGTTACTAAGTAGTACCTTTATATAGGTATCATTCACAATAGATGATATGACAGCTTATCTGCTCCCTCCTGACCTCTGCACAGGTCACATAGAAGTCAATGGGGTCCCCCCCCCCCCTATCCATTGTGTCCATGACCCATGTAGCTGCTCTCAAAGGACAGGTAGTCTTATATTCTAGGCCTAGAGGCCGGTGTGAACATCGCAGGATTACATACAATTTTTGTGAACATAGATAGTGATGTGGGAACAAAAACTCACCACCTTGTGTTTAACATAAAAATGTGATTTAAACAATTCATTTTCTGATGACCCATTCCTTCCATCCCTTTAAGGCCTCTTGCACACAACGGTGTGCCCTCCGAGATATACGGTCCGTGAGCGGGCTATATGTCCCGGAGCGGCATTGATCGTGCGTACGGGAGCGCACAGCATCATAGATACAATGATGCTGTGCACGTCGGGCCACCCGCGGGGCCATTGTCCCGCACTCATAAGATAACAGATATTATAAGTGCAGGACAATGGCCCCGCGGGTGGTCCGACGTGCACAGCATCATTGTAATCAATGCCGCTCCGGGACATATGGCCCGCTCACAGACCGTATATCTCGGAGGGCATACGGTCGTGTGCAAGAGGCCTTAAGGGTATGTTTACACGTGGCGGTTTGGCGGCAAATTTTCCAGCCGAATTGGGCAGAAAATCCGCAGTGGCCGCAGAGTGGGTGAAATTTTCCCAAATCTTATCCACATGTCCTGAAAATAAAATCGGCAATGTAATTGACATGTAGAGCAGGTTTCAAATCTGCAGCATGTCCATTCCTTTTGTGCATTTTCACAGTGGATTTCACCTCTTGCAATGATGCGGTGAACTCTGTGGCAAAATACGGAAAACGTCCATGTGGACATAGCCTTAAAAGGCATCTGTCAGCAGTTTTGTCCCTATGACACTGGCTGACCTGTTACATGTGCACTTGGCAGCTGAAGGCATCTGTGTTGGTCCCATGTTCATATGTGCCCGCATTGCTGAGAAAAATTATGTTTTATTATATGCAAATGAACCTCTAGGAGCAACGGGGGCGTTACCATTACACCTAGAGGCTCTGCTCTCTCTGCAACCGCTGCGCCCTCTGCACTTTGATTGACAGGACCAGGCAGTACAAACATTATAATGCCTGGTCTTATCAAAGTGCTGAGGATGCCACAGTTGCAGAGAGAGCAGAGCCTCTAGGTGTAATGGTAACACCCCCGTTGCTCCTAGAGGCTCATTTGCATTTAATAAAACATCATGTTTCTCAGTAATGTGGACACATATGAACATGGGACCCACACAGACGCCTTCAGCTGCCAAGTGCACATGTAACAGGTCAGCCAGTGTCATAGGGACAAAACTGCTGACAGATGCCCTTTAAGTCAATCTCCAAATTTTAACACCAGTCATTTTTAGGTCTTCAGTTCAATGCTGATCAATTTCCTAATATATCTTGATAGTGGTTGGAGCTTAGTTTTCTGATACACAGCTCCAAAACCCCTGTATAGGCATAAATTAGGAGAATAATATGACGGCAGCCACCACTAGGGGGAGCACAGGAGCTCACTGTATACTGTATCCAACTGCTTTTTCCTTACACCAAGCCACAGCAACTTAGAGTAAGAACACGGGTCATTAAAATGAGGGCGCCTGCCAGGATTTCATTTCAGCATGAATCCACGGGTTCCTTTTGATGTATTTATGTTTTCCTTCCTAAATTACTCTCAGCGGTGGTCGTGAGCAAAGGACTAACCATAGTTTCCATAAGATTATAAGACGCCAACAGTAAAATATCACTTCTCTCCCTCCCCTTATTGAAAAGCACGTGTAATGCTCTCTAATATCAGCCCATTGCGTGTGGGTGGGTCTGCATAGGGTATAGATGCGGTGTCGCCGGTTCTGCACCAGTGGTCCGCCGGTATAACCGGCATCTTATTGCATGCATAAACCTATCTGACATTTCTATTAACACATAACACTAATATATTATTGACCAATGTCGCTTGAAAATATAGGATCGCTCAGTTCAGGGCTCATGCATACGTAAAAAAACGGATCCGCAAAAAATACGGAAAACGTCCGTGTGCATTCCGTATTTTGAAGAACAGAACAGCCGGCCTCTAATAGAACAGTCCTATCCTTGTCCGTAATACAGGACAATAATAGGACATGCTCTATTTGTTTGCGGAAAGGACATACGGAAACTGTTTTTTTTTTTTTTTGCGGACGCATTGAAATGAATGGTTCCGCATATGGTCCGCAAAAAAAATAAGAAAAGGAACGGACACTGAAAGAAAATACGTTCGTGTGCATGAGCCCTAAGTCTTATTACACTGCTGTGCAGGTGTCATCCTATGACATCAGAGGACCCCAGAGGGGCACGCCCACATAACTGAACCAATAGATATGCCAGTCTATAAAATATGACTTTAAGGGCTTGTTTACACGAACGTGTGAAGCCCGTGCCCGTGTCTTGGGCCGTACATTGCAGTCCGCAATGCACAGACACCGTCTGTGGGGCAGCTGCATGGGGATCGTGGACCCATTCACTTGAATGGGTCCGCGATCCCTCTGTTCTGCAAAAAGATGGAGCATGTTTTATCTTTTTGCTGTGTGGAGGCACGGAACAGAACCACCCAGAAGCACTCCGTAGCGCTTCTGTAATGTTCCGTTCCGCATCTCTGGATTTCCATTGAAATGAATGGGTCCGCATCCGTAATGCGGAATGCACAAGGAATGGTGCCCATGTATTGCGGATCCGCAACGGGCAGCACACGTTCGTGTGAACGAGCCCTAAAGGGGTTGTCCAAGAATTGGATATTGATGGCCTACCCTCCGGATATCAGATCAGCGGGGGTCCGACACCCCGCACCAGCACTGCGCTGATTGGCAGCGGTGCGTGGTGTCGGACTCCCGCCAATCTGTGCCATAAATACATTTTCTTTTGAAATTCTCTTTTTCAGATGTTGTCCTCATTGACCTAAAACTGCACAATGAAATAGTAATCTGTTTCCCACAGAATATAAAGTCGCAGGGTTGGGGGAGGTCCGGATTACACAGTTCGCATTGATTTATTTTCCTTTTGTGAGAAAGTTTCACTTTGTTACTTGGCTGAACTTGACCAAAAAGCATCTCTGGGGCTTTGTGGAGCCATTGCAGGACCCAGAGCAGCTCCGTGTTAAAAGGGGATATCCCATCATTAACGTAAGAAATGAAATCAGACGCCATATTAGTATGACAATCTCTTTCTACCAAAGCTAGAAGCAGCCCGGCACCTCCAGAGATCTCTCCATTCATTGCTCTGCTGGATTTATTGCAAGCTAACCGGTTCAAGGGGCGTGCCCTTCCTGCTGAAGCTCTCTCCCGATCACAGCTCAGAGGGCATGTCCTTCCTACTGAAGCCCTCTCCCGATCACAGCTCAGAGGGCATGTCCTTCCTACTGAAGCCCTCTCCCGATCACAGCTCAGAGGGCGTGTCCTTCCTGCTGAAGCCCTCCCGATCACAGCTCACAGGGCGTGTCCTTCCTACTGAAGCTCTCTCCCGATCACAGCTCAGAGGGCATGTCCTTCCTATTGAAGCCCTCTCCCGATCACAGCTCAGAGGGCGTGTCCTTTTTCAGCAGGCGTATCTTTTCCACTGCAGCCAGGGCTGTGGAGTCGGTATGCCAAAGCTCCGACTCCTCAATTTCTCCTAACTCCGACTCCCGCTCCTTCATACATGGCACATGTTTAAAGCGATAACTTAATTTAAGCTTTTTGTGTTTCTGTATTTCTGAATTTGAGATGATAGAAAACAGTTTCCCCCCTTATATTTTATGTATAGCATATGTAGAGCCGCTAACCTCTCCAAACATGAGCCCAGAGGAAAAGCAAACTAAGGGCTCGCTCACACGAACGTGTGAAGCCTGTCCCTGTGCTGTGGACTGCAAATTGCGGTCCGCAATGCACGGGCACCGTCCGAGTGGCAGGCTCATGGGGATCCACGATCCTTCCGTTCCGCAAAAAGATAGAGCAAGTTCTATCTTTTTGCGGTGCAGAAGCATGGATCGGAGCCCCGGAAAGCACTCTGTAGTGCTTCTGTAGTGTTCTGTTCCGTTCCGCATCTCCAGATTTGCGGACCCATTGAAATGAATGGGTCCGCATCTGTGATGCAGAATAGCCACGGAATGGTGCCCGTGTATTGCGGATTCGCAAATGCGGTCTGCAATACGGCAACGGGCATCACGCGTTCATGTGAACGATCCCTAAGGCTTATTGCGCACGAATGCGTGCGCTCCGTGGCCGTATTGCGGATCCGCAATACACAGGCACCGTTGTGTGCATTCCGCATCACGGATACGGACCCATTCACTTCAATGGGTCCGCAAATCCGGAGATGCGGAATCGTGCGGAACGGAAGCACGGAACGGAACCCTACAGAAGCACTATGGAGTGCTTCCGTGGGGTTTCGTCTTGTACTTCCGTTCCGCAAAAAAATAGAACATGTTCTATCTTTTTGCGGAACGGCCGGATCGCGGACCCACGGTGGGTATTCATGCATTGCGGCCCACAATTTGCGGTCCGCAGCACGGACGCAGGGTGCACACGTTCGTGTGCAGGAGGCCTAAAACATGAAGCATACAGAGAGAACATGCACTGGACAATGGATTTATGCACAGTTTATTGAAAGTTTAGATATACTAAAGCCTCTTTCAAACGGGCGAGATTTCCGTGCGGGTGCGATGCGTGAGTTGAACGCATTGCACCCGCACTGAATCCGGACCCATTTATTTCTATGGGGCTGTGCACACGAGCGGTGATTTTCATGCATCACTTGTGCGTTGCGTGAAAATCTTAGCATGCTCTACTTTGTGCGTTTTTCACGCAACGCAGGCCCCATAGAAGTGAATGGGGCTGCGTGAAAATCGCAAGCATCCGCAATCAAGTGCGGATGCGGTGCGATTTTCACGCACGGTTGCTAGGAGACAATCGGGATGGGGACCCGATCATTATTATTTTCACTTATAACATTGTTATAAGGGAAAATAATAGCATTCTGAATACAGAATGCATAGTAAAATAGCGCTGGAGGGGTTAAAAAAAAAAAATATATAATATAACTTACCTTAATCCACTTGTTCGCGCAGCCGGCATCTCTTCTGTCGTCTTTCTTCATCTGTGAGGAAAAGGACCTGTGGTGACGTCACTGCGCTCATCACATGATCCATCCCCAGCAAAAAAATGCGTACAATGGAGGATGCCGGCGCGGTCCACATGCACCACAAAGGCATCCTACACAAAACGGAGCATTGTGCGGATGAAAATATAATTATATAAATCACAGAAAAAAAATTCATCAAACGGATATGCCACTGACTATTCTGGCTGGTCATACAAGCAGATATTAAAAGCTGAGACTTTTGCCAATATATTACTGTCAGGGAGATATCGGAGCCCATCATGCACCATGTCACGGTCTCTCAGCATGGCGAGGGTCCTACCACTGCGCTAACTATGGTGTGAACACGGTCTAAGGCCTCATGCACACGATAGTTTATTTTCACGGTCCGCAAAAACGGGGTCCGTGGGTCCGTGATCCGTGACCGTTTTTTCGTCCGTGGGTCTTCCTTGATTTTTGGAGGATCCACGGACATGAAAAAAAAGTCGTTTTGGTGTCCGCCTGGCCGTGCGGAGCCAAACGGATCCGTCCTGAATTACAATGCAAGTCAATGGGGACGGATCCGTTTGATGTTGACACAATATGGTGCCATTTGAAACGGATCCGTCCCCATTGACTTTCAATGTAAAGTCTGGAGTTCTTTTATACCATCGGATTGGAGTTTTCTCCAATCCGATGGTATATTTTAACTTGAAGCGTCCCCATCACCATGGGAACGCCTCTATGTTAGAATATACTGTCGGATATGAGCTACTTCGTGAACCTCAGATCCGACAGTATATTCTAACACAGAGGCGTTCCCATGGTGATGGGGACGCTTCAGGTTAGAATACACTACAAACTTTGTACAAGACTGCCCCCTGCTGCCTGGCAGCACCCGATCTCTTACTGGGGGATATGATAGCACAATTAACCCCTTTAGGTGCGGCACCTAAAGGGGTTAATTGTACTATCATATTCCCCTGTAAGAGATCAGGGCTGCCAGGCAGCAGGGGGCAGCCCCCCCCCTCCCCAGTTTGAATATCGTTGGTGGCACAGTGTGCCCCCACCATCGCCCCCCCTCCCTCCCTCTATTGTATTAAATCGTTGGTGGCACAGTGTGCCAACCACCATCGGCCCCCCTCCCTCCCTCTATTGTATTAAATCGTTGGTGGCACAGTGTGCCAACCACCATCGGCCCCCCTCCCTCCCTCTATTGTATTAAATCGTTGGTGGCACAGTGTGCCAACCACCATCGCCCCCCTCCCCTCCCTCTATAGCAGTAACATTGGTGGCAGTGTGCGGTCTCAACAGTAGAAGATTCATACTTACCTGCTGGCTGCTGCGATGTCTGTGTCCGGCCGGGAGCTCCTCCTACTGGTAAGTGAAAGGTCTGTGCGGCGCATTGCTAAAGAACTGTCACTTACCGATGGTGATGGCGATGGTGGTTGGCACACTGTGCCACCAACGATTTAATACAATAGAGGGAGGGAGGGGGGCCGATGGTGGTTGGCACACTGTGCCACTAACGATTTAATACAATAGAGGGAGGGAGGGGGGGGCGATGGTGGGGGCACACTGTGCCACCAACGATATTCAAACTGGGGAGGGGGGGGGGGGGCTGCCCCCTGCTGCCTGGCAGCCCTGATCTCTTACAGGGGAATATGATAGTACAATTAACCCCTTTAGGTGCCGCACCTGAAGGGTTTAATTGTGCTATCATATCCCCCTGTAAGAGATCGGGTGCTGCCAGGCAGCAGGGGGCAGTCTTGTACAAAGTTTGCAGTGTATTCTAACTAGAAGCGTCCCCATCACCATGGGAACGCTTCTGTGTTAGAATATACTGTCGGAAATGAGTTTTCACGAAGTGAAAACTTAGATCAGAAAAAGCTTTTATGCAGACGGATCTTCGGATCCGTCTGTATGAAAGCAACCTACGGCCACGGATCACGGACACGGATGCCAATCTTGTGTGCATCCGTGTTCTTTCACGGACCCATTGACTTGAATGGGTCCGTGAACCGTTGTCCGTCAAAAAAATAGGACAGGTCATATTTTTTTGACGGACAGGATACACGGATCACGGCCTCGGCTGCAAAACGGTGCATTTTCCGATTTTTCCACGGACCCATTGAAAGTCAATGGGTCCGCGAAAAAAAACGGAAAATGGCACAACGGCCACGGATGCACACAACGGTCGTGTGCATGAGGCCTGAAGGTGATGAAATCCAGCTCACAGCCAAGCTTCCACACAACCGCATAGCAGGACAACTAATGCAATGTGAACAAAGCAAGACTGTAAGCCTCACTCATATCAGACCATGTGATGGAGGTTTCCAGGTGCAAAAGAATGTTTAAAGAGGACCTTTCACCAGAATAAAACATCTACACTAACTATACAGACATGGAGAGCGGCGCTCAGGGATCTCCCTGCACTTACTGTTATACCTGGGCGCCGCTCCGTTCTCCCGTTATAGCCTCCGGTATGTTCATAGTTAGGCTCCACCCAGTGGAACCTGCCGGCGTCTCATTCTCCCATGCTGTAGCGCTAGCCAATCGCAGCGCTCAGCTCATAGCCTGAGAGGCTTTTTTCTCTCTCAGGCTATGAGCTGAGCGCTGTGATTGGCCAGCGCTACAGCATGGGAGAATGAGATGCCGGCAGGTTCCACTGGGTGGAGCCTAACATATGAAGATACCGGAGGCTATACCGGGAGAACGGAGCGGCGCCCAGGTATAACAGTAAGTGCAGGGGGGTCCCTGAGCGCCGCTCTCCATGTCTGTATAGTTAGTGTAGATGTTTTATTCTAGTGAAAGGTCCTCTTCAAATGCCAGGTAAAGGCACATTCAATACATATAAAACAAAATCACAGAAATATAGTGGCAAATATGGGGGAACTGCTCAAACCCCAAACACTGTAGCGTGTTTCTCATTGGGTGAGCAGTCCCTTATGTATTTTGCGGTCCAAAAAAACTGATTCACAAAAAATACGGATGACGTCCGTGTGCATTCCGTATTGTGCGGAACGGAACAGCCGGCCCCTAATAGAACAGACCTATCCTTGTCCGTAGTGCGGACAATAATAGGACATGTTCTATTTCTTGGTGGAACTGACATACGGAAACTGAATGCACATGGAGTACCTTCCATTTTTTTTTTTGTGGGCCCATTGAAATGAATGGTTCCATATACGGTGCACAAAAAAAAAAAACGGAACGGAAACGGAATGAAAATATGTTCGTGTGCAAGAGACCTGTGGGTGGGTCTCCAGCAGTTATTAGCATATATTAATTTAGGGCTCATGCACACGAACATATCTTCTTTCCGTTTCCATTCTGTTTTTTTAGCGGCCCATATGCGGAACCATTCATTTCAATGGGTCCGCAAAAAAACAAAAACGGAAGGTACTCCGTGTGCATTCTGTTTCCGTATGTCTGTATTTCCGTTCCGCCAAAAAATAGAACATGTCCTATTATTGTCCGCTTTAGACAGACAAGGATAGGGCTGCTCTATTAGGGGCCGGCTGTTCCGTTCCACAAAATACGGAATGCACACGGACGTCATCCTGATTTTTAGCGGACCGCAAAATACATACGGTCTTGTGCATGATGCCTTACTCTGACAGAGCAGGAGATTGTGATCTCTAAGGCCTCTTGCACACAACCGTATGTATTTTGCAGTCCGCAAAAAACGGATAGGCAAAAAATAGGGGCCAGCTGTTCCGTATTTTGCGGAACGGAACAGCTGGCCCCTAAATAGAACACTCCTATCCTTGTCCGTAATGCGGACAATAAAAGGACATGTTCTATTTTTTTGCGGAACGGAAATACCGAAACGGAATGCACACTGAGTACCTTCCGTTTTTTGGGCGGATCCATTGAAATAAATGGTTCCGTATACGGTCTGCAAAAAAATAAAAAAACAACGGAAACGGAATGAAAGTACATTCGTGTGCAAGAGGCCTAATCTTGTTTTCTGTAGCAGATCTGAGAGGAGTGCAGCCATTCCTTCCCAGCGCCTTTTCCCTCTGAGCTGTGGCGGAGGAGCTTCACTGCGGAGCATCTACTGAAAGGGCAGCACACATTCATCTCAACTAACAGCCTAGATCCTTAGATCAGGAATAGAACAGACATTTATAGAACATTTCATCATTTTCCAAAATTCTTATAAAAATATACTCCGTTCACACTGCATTGAACTAACTGTACCAATTTATTATATATTTTTGGAGTTTGAGTCGGTCCATTTTATAACGACTCCACAGCCCTGGCTGCAGCTCTCTCCCTCTAACTGCTCCCTGTACATCTTCTAACAGAAGAAAGGGCCGGTGAAGGATGGAACTGAGCATGTGCGTCCACCTCAGTGAGATGGACGGAGAAGTAAGGAAGAGAACAAACAGCAGGTGGCGCTATACAGATAGATTTGGTTGAATAGCTCAGTGGCTTTACTACATTTTTAATTACATGCAAATACAAAAATAGTCAAATGCAGGCGCTGGCTTGAAAAATGTAGAATATTTTAAGTGGGACAACCCCTGTAACGATGGTTTCAATAAAACGGGCATTCTGCACCAGAAGTAAAGTCGGGAATACATGGTGACACGTGTCGCGCGATGGCAAGGCTCCGAAAGAGTCCCGCAACCAAAAAGCTAGCTTTCGCTCTGCTATTTTAGAGCTGGGATTTTGGTATAAAAAACATTGTCAAACCACAGAAAAGTTGCCGGGAAGTTGCAGTCGCACGCACCTAGCATTGTGGTATCTACCTACCAAACGTGGTCCAAGGAAGGACAACTGATAAATCAGAGACAGGGTCGTGGTCGTTCTTTGAGGCGGGTGGGGAGTGAAGGCTAGCCCGTCTGGTCTGATCCAACACAAGAGCCGCCGTAGGACAAATTGGTGTAAAGTTACTTCCGGCTATGATGGACAGAACATCGCAGCTTGCTGCAGACCGGTCACAGCTCCCATGCTGAGCCCTGTCCATCACCGAAAGTATCTGGGATGGGTATGTGAGCATGGAGCAATGGTAGAAGGTGGTCTGGTCTGATGGATGTGGGCGGCCGTGTGCATGTGCGTCACTTAAAGGGAACCTGTCACCAGGATTTTGGGTATAGAGCTGAGGACATGGGTTGCTAGATGGCCGCTAGCACATCCGCAATACCCAGTCCCCATAGCTCTGTGTGCTTTTATTGTGGAAAAAAACCTGATTTGATACATATGCAAATTACCTGAGAGGAGTCAGAGCTTGAAAAAGACTCTTCTCTGGTCACACAAGTAAGATATGACTCCTTTATGTTAATTTGCATATGTATCAAATCGGGGTTTTTTACACAATAAAAGCACACAGAGCTATGGGGACTGGGTATTGCGGATGTGCTAGCGGCCATCTAACAGCCCATGTCCTCAGCTCTATACACAAAATCCCGGTGACAGGTTCCCTTTAACCTAGGGAAGAGATGGCACCATGATACACCAGGAAGACAAGCCGGGGCAAGTGTTGCGATGTTCTGCTGGAAACCTTGGTGTTGGGTGCTATGTGCTCCCTGCCCCTGGCCACAAAGCACTGACGGACGGGGGGGCCCAAGCTGAACGCTTGCACCAGGGCCCACGAGCCTTTAGCTACCTCCCTGATATTGAGCTGTTATAATATAAGCCCTTGTTCCTGTTTTGTGGATCAGTATATTAATATGAGGCAATCACATTTATCTTATGGAAAATTAAAGATTTAGGGGGTCATTTATTAAGGCTGGTGATTTTTACGCCACTCTTAATCACCATTCGCCGGTGGCGGATACTTGTCATGTTGAGATGGTAATTTCAGTGGAACAGTCTGGGCAGGTTTGGGATCAGATGGCAGGAGCATGGTAAGGCTACCGTCACACTAGCATTGTTACTGGGTCCGGCAGGGTTCAGCAAAAACGCTTCCGTTACTGATAATACAACCGTCTGCATCCGTTCTGAACGGATCAGTTTGTATTATCTGTAACATTGCCAAGACGGATCCGCCATGAACTCCATTGCAGGTCAATGGGGGACTGATCCGTTTTCGATTCTGGCAGAGAAAAAAAGGATCCGTCCGCATTGACTTGCATTGGGGGTCGTGCCGGATCCTTCTTGCTCCGCATCCCAGGACGGAAAGCAAAATACAACATGTTGCGGTCTGCTCTCCGGTATGGGAACGCAACTAAACGGAACGGAATGAATTTTGGAGCATTCCCTTCTGTTCAGTTTTGTCCCAATTTTTTTTTCGGGTACTGAGACCCTATGACGGAACTCAATACCGGAAAACTTAAACGCTAGTGTGAAAGTAGCCTGAGGTGAGTATGCTGCTTTTGTTATTTTGTATCATTGGAAACTATAATAGAACATGTTCCTTGGGCTGGAAGACACCTTGAAGGTCGTTATTGAAGAACTGCAAGCAGAGATTGTGAAAGCTGCGATGAATGTGTAGAGCAAGAATATTAGAGAATCAGATAACATTTTCTCGTGCAGTGACAATACCTTATTAGCTAAAATCTGAATGCCCCCTTTAAGTGCCTTTAAATGGGTTGTGCCACGACAAATATTCTACGGTTTTCAAACCAGCATCGGGGTCTGGATACTTTTGTAACAATATGTAATTAAAAATTTAGCATAGCCACTAAGTTATTCAATGAAATCTATCTGTATAGCGCCACCTGCTGTTTGTCCTTTTCCTTATTTCTCTGTCCATCTCACTGAGATGGTCGCACGTGCTTTGTTTAAATCTTGAACTCCCACCAGCCATATCTTCTGTTAGAAGCTGTGGCAGTTACAGAGAAAGAGCTGCAGCAGAAAGGACATTCCCCCTGAAAAAGAACCCCCCCCCCCTCAGTAAGGACACCCCCCCTGAACTGCAAGTCCTAAATAAATCTAGCAGAACATTTGGAGCAATGAATGTGAGGATCTCTGGCTCCGTGTGAGGTACAGGGCTGGTTCTAGCTGTGTTTGAAAGAGATGGTCATGTACTAGATGATCTGATCTTCATTTTTTACATCCGTGATGGGATAACCCTTTAAGGATGTGATTTGGCGAGTTTCCCCTACAAATTCCGTTAAAGACAATGGAGGAAAAGTTGTGCATGAGTTGCGACATTTGCGTCTCTCACGCCACAGCATGTCACTGACGCATTGCAACACCATTAACAAACATTAGATGAAATGTCGCGCGATACGCTCAGCCGAACCCTGAATTGGATAAAGGAAAAAATGGCAATAAGAAAAATGAAATCACTTTTACATTAATTGGAATCATATGCCGATTTAATATAACAGCAATGTGTTAATGGACACGGTAGGTTCGTACATGTTGACATTTTTGGTTGAATACCGCCATATAGTGCACTGTGTCTTAAAGTCACATCTCAGAATTACTTAATTGACGACCAGCATGCAGTGGTCTTGCGCTTTCTCTCAGATTGTCTGCTGTGTCCTTGCATGTTGCGGTGGTGGTTGTGTATAGCCAGTGTCTCGTGAGCCTAGGATCTCTGCCGTATCATTTACTGTGACGCGTCCTTTTTTGTGCATTCTATGGGGGTCATTTATTAGGCTGAAATACGCCTATTTCAGACGCAGATTGCGGCGCAGGTGTTGGTTGCACCACAATCTGCGACTTCTCCCGGGCGGGGAAGGGGGCAGCCGGCAAGACCATCTCATTTACCATTTTCTACGCCTGTTTTAGGGGTAGAAAAAGGTTTAAATGTAAGACATCAAGAAAGCTACATTTAGAAGTGGGGGTGGATACGCCGAAGTTACGAAGAGGCCGGCGCCTCTTCATAACTTCGGCGGAACCACCGGCTTAATTAAGACCGGCGTCTAAAACACCAGTCTTAATAAATGTGCCCCTATGTCTTTCAGGGCATTTTGAGTAATACCTGACACCTCTGTTCTTCCGTGCAGGAATCGGAGCACCTCGAGACGCAGATGAAGCTGTTTGAAGATCTTGAGTTCCAGCAGCTGGAGAAGGAGAGTCGCCTGGAAGAAGAGCGAGAGACGATGAGCCAGCAGCTGTTAAAAAATAAGGGAGACTGCCAAAGAAGTATCGCTCACAGGAAGGTAAGTGGATCTGATACGGATTTACGTATGCACGCTGTCCGACAAATACTATGCAATCTGGGATGGAGGCTTCAAGCAGATCCCCCAGAACAGGAGTGCAGTGAAGAAAGGCTGCATTACACCGTGTGCTTTACTGTATCCGTCAGGAACGTCTGTCTGCGTTGGAGCATCAGGCCAACCAGATCCGCCTCCAGGCTGCGCAGGACGCTGAACACCTTGGTCAGGAAAGAAGTGCCGCGTTACTGCAGCTACACAAGGTAAAAGCAACACACAAATTAGGGGGTCATTTATTAAGGCCAGTGTTTTAGACGGTGGTCTTAATATTCCCTATAGCTGGCGGTGGATCCGCCAAAGGTATGAAGAGGCGCCGGCCTCTACATAACTTTGGCGGATCCACCGCCGCTTTGAAATGTGAGACAGCTTTCTTGCTGTCTTACATTTAGACCATTTTCTAAGCCTAAACCAGGCGTAGAAAATGGTAAACGAGACGGGGCTGCCGGCAGGGAAATGTCACAGATTGGTGCGCAAAGGACCTTTGCGCCGCAATCTGTGCCAGAAATATGCCTACTTTAGGCGTATTTCTGGTTACCGAATGACCCCTTTAATGTTTCTTTAAATATATAAATGGGGTAAAAGATAAATGGGGCTTAATACTGATGGCCTATCCTCAAGTAAGGTCTTCAGTATCTGATTGGTGGGGGTTCGACTCCCAGTTGCTCCGCCCATCAGCTGTCTGAAAGGCCCACAGAGCTTCTAGTGTAGTGTACCAAGAACAGCGCCCTACATCGTATAGTGGCCGTGCTGGATATTGCAGCTCACTCCCATTCACTCGAATAGGACTGAGCTGCAGAAAGGCCAAGTGACTGAGAGATGTGATGTCTCAGGCTGAAGATGAAGCCTTAGTGCTCAATTCTATGAAATAGCTGATCGGTTGGGGTGCCAGGAGTCGGCTCAAAATCTATGAAAAATTAATGACCTATAGGTCATCAGTGTTTGGCCTCATGCACACCACCATATGAGTTTTGCTGTCCATTGACTTTAGTGAGCCCGTGGTCCATGTTTTGCAGATATTTCATCTTTTTGTGAAAGGCACACGGATAATCTTTGTGCTTTTCGAATTCATATATCCATTCCCGCAAAAAGATATAACATGTGCTATACTTGGCTGCAAAATGCGAATCATCAACCTATTGAAGTCTATGGGTCCGCAAAAAATCCGGATGCAGCACAAATGGTATCCATACTTTGCAGATCCGCAACTTGTGGACCTTAAAATACACAGTCGAGCACATAAGCAGTGATGGCCAGTTCGCCGCGTTCGCCCGCGAACACATGCGGGCTGCCATCCTAACTCACAAGTCCGACCATGCACAGATAAGTACTTATCTGTGCCTGTGCGCGGGCCGGTCTGAAACAAATTGCGGTCACCGGGAGCAGGCAGTTCCGAGAACAACCCGATGAAGGCCCCCGGCGGCTGTTCTCGGAACTGCCTGCTCCCGGTGACCGCATTTGTTTCAGATCGGCTCGCGCACAGGCACAGGTAAGGACTTACCTGTGCATCGCCGGACTTGTGAGTTAAGATGGCAGCCCGCATGTGTTCGCGGGCAAACTGGCCATCACTGCACATGAGCCCTTTAAGTCTCGGAAAACCACTTTAAAGCAGCTTTGTTCTCCTATTAGCCAAAACGGCGCCCGACTGTCAGTGCTGACTGATGTCTGGCTGCTTCTAGATGTGTACACTGCAGCCCGTTGGTCACTTTAGGGAGGAGGGGAGCAGTCTGCTCATGTATTTACTGAATCTATTGGGGGTATAACAGCAAAAAGTTGTATAAATCTATTCGGCACTTATACAAATTGTATTCAGAGGTGCCCGGGTCTGCTGCATAAACTGAGGTAGTGTTGGGAATTAGTGAGAGCCGCCTATAGCCCCCCGATACCACATACCCGTCCAGGATTGCAGAATGTGTTCACACTTGGGTATTTTGTGCTTATACAGGAAAAGGAAAAGTTGGTTCAGTTGGAGAGAAGACACCAAACATTGTCAGGACGACGGGGCTTCTTAACTGGATCATCTGCTCTACGTGAGGTAAGAAACATGATTTCCGTGACACTGTTCCAAGAGAACATGGATGAAAGTTTCTTAATCTCTACGATAGAGACATGTCAGAACTGGGAAATCTGGCGCATTTACAGTATCGGCAAAGTGGAGGACATTTTAATAATTCTCATCCACACGCTGCAGAAAATTTCCGCAACACAGTCCGCACATAACTCAACATAAATCTGCAGCCTGTCAGTTTAATTTGCGGATATCTGCCATGGATTTCACCCTTTGCTTTCACCCTGCGGATTTTCTGCTGCGACCGCCACATGTGGCTGCATCCTAAGAGTTAAATGGGTTTTCCAGAACTAGAAAAGCATGGCTGCTTTATTCAAAAAGAGCATCATCCACGTCCACAGATTGTGTGCAGCACCGTTGAACTGAGCTGCCATACCACCCACAACGAGTGGACAAATGTGGCGCTGTTTTTGGAAGAAGGCAGCCATGTTTTTCTACTCACACAGTGACCCGCAGAAGTGCCAGTGCTTGTTCATTCCAGGAATTCTTATGACCCTCATTCTTTATTGACACGACTACGTGGTGAGTATGTGATATTCTGCAAATGGGCGAAAATCCCCCACTTTCAGCTCAGCTGTGATTGAGCGTAGGTGAGGAATTTGGCGCTGCCTCCAGACCAGTGCTTGTATGCTTGTGCTGTGCACAGGAGAGAGTCTTTGTTTCTAAGGCTAATGGCTGCTTACTCCCCCATTACTACTCTACCTTCCCCCTCCTCTTCTCCATCTGGCTGCACAAGGTGAAATCTACATCTCTTTGTTCTCCCGATATCTCCGGCAGGTGTTGTCCAGGTTCTCAGTAGATCTGTAATAAAGATTGGACTTTGTCCAGCTGAATGGAGAGGCAGACACGTATGTGCGCTGTAGGCCCATTCAGCACTATGAGGCTGCCAGAGATAGGTGAGCGCTTGTACTCGGCTATCTCCGGCAATCCCATGCTGCTGAATGGAGTGGCAGACAGGCCTGTGTGTTTGCAGCCCCATTCAAACGGAGTAACACCGCTCCTGTTTTCCATGCCCGGTGGGGCTCCCACAGTTGGATTCCTGTTGATCAGACAGTTAAAGGGGTTATCCCATCATAGACAATGGGGGCCTATCGCTAGGATATACCCCCACTGTCTGATAGGTGCGGGTCCCACCGCTGGGACCCGCACCTACAAGGAGAACGGAGCCGGGGAGAGTTGTGGCTGGAGGACCCCGGGTTTCCCGGGGTCCGTCCACCACCAGGCGCAGCTCCCTGTCTCTCCCATTGAAGTGAATGGGAGCGCACCGCGCATGCGCGGCCACCGCTCCCACTCATTTCTATGGGGCCGACGGAAATAGCCGAGCCAGCGGGGGCTGACGGAAGGAGCAGACCTGTGCATATTTTTGATGCTCGTTTCCACCGGCTCTGCAACATGGTTTAAACTAAGCCAGCTCCCTTTCTGGCTTAGTTTAAGACCATATTCCATGCCATGAAGTAGCGTAGAAAATAATAAATGAGAGGGGCCTGCCCTCTTCCCGCACTTTCTTTATAAATGACCCCCTATGTATTTTCTCTTGTGCGGCAAGGGACTGGAGGACTATAAAGCTTCCTGCATTTATATACAGTACCCTACTTTATCCTCTGCTTTTTGTATGACTTTAAAATTTTTATTTTTTTGCTTCTTTTTTATTTGCTCCCATGTTTTTATTTTTTCCTTGGCCTTTTCTCCGTTTCCCTTCTACCGCTTTACTTACTTTTAGGAATACCTGTGCCTGGCTGATGCTCTTCGCTTGTGCAGCAGTTCTCCTCATCCCTTCCCCTCTCTCACATCGCTCATAGCTGACTCCGAGGTACACCGTTACTGACTTACCTTTACTTGCATGTACACGTTACCGTGTTGTCAGATTGCCAATGGACAGTCGGTGGTTGAAAAATGAAACATGAGTATTGAATAGACATTTATATCCTTGCAACTGTTGTATTGTATCATGCTCTGCTTGCCGCTGCCAGTCGAGGGCGCTCAGGAGCTTGCCGCTTCATGGGTTAGTATTGAATTTGATGCAGTAAGCTCTTTGGCTCCCTCTAGCGCAGTGTTCCCAACCTGTGTATCTCCAGCTGTTGCAAAACTACAGCTGCGGCTATAGGAAATGCTGGGAGTTGTGCACCAGCTGGAGAACCACAGGATGGAGATCACTGCTCTAGTGGATGCTGAGCTTAAGCAGCCATTTTTGCAACATGCTGCAAGTAGTGTGTATGGAGACTTGTAAAAGCCGTCATATATGACCTATCGAACACCTCAATAGCAGCAAAGACTGTGAAAGGTGTGTAACACTCTTCTGCTGGGTCTGACCACACATGGAGATGGGTCTGTTCAGCATCTGATAGGTGGAGGTCCGAACTCTGGAAACCTCACCAATCATGAGATCTGGGGGCCCATGGGAAATCAGGTGGAGTATGCGCTCCTCCACTCCGTTCATTCACCATACAGCCAGCATAGGAGCAAGACGTGAGCCCTGTTCTTTATGTCCCAGCTCTGACCCTTCTTTGCAGGATTCTCCGTCCGGATTATAGGAAGCTGTGAGTTGCTCTTGTGTAATCCGTGTGCTGTATTTTCTTTAGTACATCACTTTAGATCAGCTTCATGATATACTCGGAAACCTGACTCCGAACCCTGCCGCTCCTGCTGTCCACTTTGGTGCTAAACCGGCCTCCAGTGCCCCCTCCTGTGACGACCCCTCTCCTGTTCATCTCTCCTCTTCATCCTCCTCCTCTTCTCCCTCCATCTCCACGGAGGTTTGTTCACTGTTGGTATACTGCCTCGTCACTTCTGATTGACTCTGATAGAACACATACACAGCTTGCAACGTAATACACCAGCCTTAAAGTACATCGCCTTTTCAAATGTCGATTTCCATGCATACATTGAGCTGGGGCTGGTTTTTAGCATGTCCATTTATGTCGCGGATCTGGCGTAGATTTCATGATGAAACCCCCAGTTGACTTTGGCAGGGAGGCTATTTTCTGCATAAAATTTGGATTCAGGTTGTAGGCAGATCTAATTCAAAATCGGCAATTCCTTAAAGGGGTTGTCCGGGAATTAAGAAAATGAAAATGCTTAAATATTACTTTATTATAAATATGTTCCCAAATACCTTTTATTAGTTATAACGGTTCTTTTTGTCTGGGGAACAATCATTAGTTGAAATAAAATGGCCGCCGTCCTGTTAGTACACACAAAACCTGTCCTAATCGCACAGGAGGACAAGTTACTTCACAGCACTGAGCTAAAGAGCTGCCTCATTCTCCTCTCTGCTCTGGTTGTCAGGGATTATGATCCTGAATACAGATGATAAGATCTTCAGCTGAATCTCTGTAGGGATGGATTTGATGAGGAGACATGAAGTACAGAGAGGAGGTGGGGGTAATGAGCAGCAGCACTTGTATGCAGTCTCCATTAAAGGGTTTCTACCACCAGAAATACTGTTATGTAGCTGACTGACTAACATTTGTCCCTGCAGCCGTTTTTGTAAAAAAAGCACTTTTGTAATACGCTAATGAGCCTCTAGGTGCTATATGGGCGTAAAATCAGCACCTAGAGGCTCCGTCCTCTCACGCTTTATCCCGCCCAGGTTCCCTGTTCTGCCCGCCCAGCTCCTCTTGATTGATGCCACGGTCCACCGCATCGTTGACGAAATCCCGCGCCTGCGCCGTTCACTTCCGTCTTCGGCGCAGTGAGTGAATGATGCGCTCCTGGTGCCGGATTCCTCACTGCGCCGACTACGTCACAGTGAGGAAGCCGGCATCAGGAGAGCGGCCTTCACTTACTGCGCCGCAGACAGAAGTGAACGGCGCAGGCGCTGGATTTCGTCAACGATGCGGTGGACCGTGGCATCAATCAAGAGGAGCTGGACGGGCAGAACAGGGGACCTGGGCGGGATAAAGCGTGAGTGGACGGAGCCTCTAGGTGCTGATTTTACGCCCACATAGCACCTAGAGGCTCGTTAGCGTATTATAAAAGTGTTTTTTTTACAAAAACGGCTGCAGGGACAAAACATACTGTTATGTAGTGCTGACATTAGCGCATCGCTCATGTCAGTCAGCTACATAACAGTATTTCTGGTGGTAGAAGCCCTTTAACACAGTCTGTCTTGTCCGTTCTCTTTGTACTTCATGTCTCCTCATGAACTCCATTCCTACAGACATTCAGATGAAGATCTTATCAGCTGTATTCAGGATCATAATCACTGACAAGCAGAGCAGAGAGGAGGATGAGGCAGCTCTTTAGCTCAGTGCTGTGAAGAAACTTGTCCTGCTGTGTGATTGGGACAGGTTTTGTGTGTACTAACAGGACGGCAGCCATTTTATTTCTCCTGATTGCTCCCTAGACAAAATGAGCCATTATAACTAATGAAAGGTATTTGGGAATATATTTATAATAAAGTAATATTTAAGTATTTTCATTTTCTTAATTCCCCGAGAATAATAGAACAAAAAACTAATCACCTCTCCTGGTGCTTTTGTCTGCTCCCATGCCAGACTTTGTACAAACCGTTTTCCTGCAATGATGTCTCGTCCTATAATCACTACTACAGCAAGTAACAGGCTGCAAGCGGCCATATGGACAGGACATCATCTCAGGAGGCCAACTTGTATATACACTGGACTGGGACCAGGCAGGGAAGCACAGAATCTGCATGGTTTGGTGCGCTTTTGCCACTGCTGATTTCCCTGTGGATTCTTGCAAAATTGCATATGGCCAAAAGGTCATAAAAATAAGACGCACGTCCACTCTTTATTGGTCAGTTTGTATGAACCAGATCAGTCAGTGGATGAAACGTGTACAGGTATTTCACCAAATTTGGTGGTAGAACCCTTGCTAAATAAATACTTCTTCTTAAAGGGTGACATGTCAGAAGTTTTGATCGGTGCTCAGACCACTCCTCCAGTCGCTAAAATGAAGAGTATGTGCCCCTTTGGTTCTGATCGAGAGACAGACTAGCGGTGTACAGAATCATACTTTCTGTGGATCTGTACATTTCTCACTTCACTCTCCAATCAGGAACCAAGGGGCACATGCTCAGCTTTCGTTTTAGCAATCGGTGGGGTTCTCAGCACCTAGACCTCCACCGATTAAAGCTGGTGACATGTCAAAAGTTTTTAGTATTATTTTTTTTTTTTAGGTGCCCTTTAAAAGAAGTCATTTTGAACCTTAGTTCTCCTCCACATACAGTTCCTGCTAGAACAGTCTTAGGCATGAGGCTCAGTATGTTGTCCTACAACTTAGGCCTCATTCAGATGGTCATCATGTGGGCCCATCTTAGCCACAAATCCTGGGTATAATAATCTGAACCTACGGCATCTACAAGCATCTGTGTGGCTGTATGTGTGGATCATTAAACCCCCAGTTGGGTCTAGATTTGCGGCTGTAATACAGAGTGAGGGCTCGGGCTGCTGTTCACATCACGCTGAGTGTTCCACCTATGCCACTGATGTCGACCATCGGCCGCAAGGTCAATTTTTTTTCGTTAGCCCTTTCTATAGGACTGCTGTGCTTTCCTGTACGGCTAGAAAAAGGTATGCCGACACATGCCACCGTGATGGAGGCCTGCGGCTACATCCGGCGTGTTCAACAGGAGCTTTCCCGACGCCTGCGCTAAATGTGTTCACTAAACATGATGTGATCACAGCCTTATGCTCCTTTCACACTTACGTTGTTAATTCCGGTATTGAGATCCGGCATAGGCTCTCAATACCGGAATTAAACTGGATCCGTCTTGATTTTTTGCACATAAGGATGCCTCTGTTCCGTTAGGATGCGCTTGTGTGAAATCAAAATGGAAAAAAACGGATCCGTCACTAAATACATTGAAAGTCAATAGGTGACGAATCTGTTTTTTTAGGCTCCTTAAAAAAAAAACGATCCGTCACCATTGACTTACATTGTCTTCAGAGGCCGGATAATTATTTTTTTTCCGTTGTTATGACCGGACACAAAACCGCAGAGCAGTAGACCTCTTTTATGCATCCTGAACGGATCTCTTTCCGTTCTGAATGCATAAGGACTAAAGGGAAACGTTTTTTCCAGTACTGAGATCCTCTGCCGGATCTGAATACCGGAAAATAACAACGTAAGTGTGAACGTAGTCTTACAGTCTAGAGGGATAGAACAGAAAAGTGAACACGAAGGAAACATTTGCTGTTTGTTGTCTTTCTGTTCCCCAGCCTCCGTTATATCATTGCCGTCTCATCATTTCCTTCCACCCATCTGTCTTCTCGTTTCTTGTCCGCTCTGTCAGGTGGAGTGCATTCTCTCTTCTTATGAGGTTCCCCCAGCAGCACCTGACTCGGAAGAGCAGCCCCAGAAAATCGCTTCTGATCCTTCTAGCATTCCTCATCCTTCCCCTCCTCCCCTTCCTGCTAAATCTCACACTTCTCGTAAATTCCAGCAGGTAAATCTCCTCTCCGGGTGTTCGTGTTAGGTGCTGTGGGCTTATTTCAGGAAACCACTCACCGCCCCCGAGTTGCCGCAAGGCCGCGTTGCAGTGTGATGTGCTGTGGTGATCGCATACCGTTCCACCGCTGACAGACATTGGCTATGAATGTAAAATCTACAATCAGTGGCAGTCTCTATTCACATTGTGGCTTCTCTTTATGGACGCCACAGTACTGTGCCGGATCCATCAAATGATCGCTGGGACCGTCTCTGATCGGTGGGTTCTTACTCAGCGCACGAATGCAGTAAGGTAGGGGTTGAATGGAGAGGTGCTCACGCGTGCCTCCTGCCGCTGCATTCAATGTCTGTGGGGTCGAGGGAGACAATTCAGCCCCATAGACTTTCAGTGAAGTGACAGGACGCATGTGTGACCGCCTCTCCTCGAGAGCCCCGCTCTAGTGATCAGTGGGGGTCCCAGCAGTCAGGCATTTATCATCTATCCTGTGGACAAGGAATAACCCCACTAACAGTGTGAACAGAGACTAACAGATCTCCATTACCTTTTTTGTTGTTTCACTTCTTTTTCTGCTTGCTTTACTTTGTCATGTGAAAACAAATCCACCAGCAACATCCAACTGCTGTTGATGGATCTGTTACGTGTGTTAGTCGCGTTCAGTTTGTAGTTGCGGCTCTATTTCCTAGTCAGTGGTGTTTCTGCTGTGTCTTTGTGTCTGATTACTTCATTATAGCACATTTCCACCCCAAATTTAACATGGCCACTGGTTCTGTAAGTCTTGTTTCCTGGCTTATGACAGAAGAACACCTATATCACGGTTTGGATAGATCACAATTCCACTTTATTGCTACCTGGAAACCATCATCCGGCTGCTGTTGATGGATCTTTTATTATGTTTTAGTATGTTTTGAGGTTTATTTTGTACTCATTGGTGTTTTTGCTGTGTCTTTTTGTGTCTGATCACTTCATTTTAGCATAATTCCGTACGTCTTGTTTCTTGGCATTCGACACATGAGCACCCATATCATGATTTGGGTATTTCATATGTTGAGCAGACAATTTGTAGGTTTAGATATTAAACAGTGTATTTTGTCAACAAGCCAACGTAAGCTCTGTTACCAGTAACCAGCCTGCACGTTGATGGTCTCCATACATCATATTGATGGTTTCCAGGTAGCAGTTTTTTGTTTGTTTTTTCACTCATATATAGATGTTGTTTTTCTCTCTACAGATGCTAGAGTTTACATTTACTGTCTATGCAGCCAGCATCGGTCAATGATACATGTTCACTTGAATGTTTTACTGGCATGATAGCATGGTGTATGTTTTTTTTTTTTGTTAGTTTTTTTGCTGTTGTCTATCACATAAAACCCATGCGTATTGACCTATCCCTGCAGATGTCTCGATCTCGAACAGAAATCGATGGCGGTGCTACCCTTCCGCGAATGAAAACGGTTTCCCCATCTTCCTCCCAGTTCTCCATCGCCACCCTTGGCCGCAGCGTTTCTCCTAAGGTAAGAGCCTAACGTTTCGCCCCTTGTGTGCCTTGATATATGATTTATTATTCATTTTTTTTCTCACCTCAAACGAAGCACATTTTGCCGGCTAATATACTTAGCTCTTCCTCTCTTAGAATACAATTTTGACACAGAATGGCTCAGGCAGCCTTTGCCACGGGTTGGCAGTCACACTGCAGGACATCCAGAGCAAGCGACAACTAGCCCTTCAACAAAAAGGTGACAGACCCCGAGCCACGCTACGTAGCCGTACTAATCAGACTAAGTGCACTCTGATCCCAGTGACCACTACTATTACCCGTCACACCGTGTCTTGTGTACCTTTATGTCTCTTGCCTAACAGATTTCCTATTGTCTTCTTACCCCACACGCTAAAAATCTGCAAAGCTTACACTTCTCCATTTTGATTTACAAATTAATCGGATATTAATTCCAGAAAGACTTCGGTCTTTCGGCCGTTTTCTTTTTTTCTTTTTCATTTTGCACCCCTCTCGCTCATTGTGTCTCATCCTTTCCAATTCATTTTCCAATCTGTATGTCTTTTTAGCCGATGACATGAACGTAGAGAAGCCTTTCCTGTCTGAAGTCACAGGTAGCCAAGAAGTGTGCTGTGTGTCGTCCCTTCTGCCTGATGTGCGATTGTGACTGTGTTAGAGCAGAAATTGCACATGGTGTCCTGTACATTTTTGTAGAAGTGCCTCCATGGCAGCCGCACTACTTTCATCATTAAAGGGGTTGTGTCACTTCAGCAAAGGGCATTTATCATGTAGAGAAAGTTAATACAAGGCGCTTACTAATGTATTGTGATTGTCCATATTGCCTCCTTTGCTGGCTGGATTCATTTTTCCATCACATTATATACGGCTTGCATCCAGGGGTTACAGCCGCAGCAGCGGTGCAGATATGAGGTGGCCAGGATGGGATCTGCATGTGAGCACTCCCACAGTCCCAACCACCAGAGAGTCCCAAACACGGCCATCGCTGCTGGATTGCAGGGTGGTCGTAACCTCTAGAAACGAGCAGTGTATAATGTGATGGGAAGATGAATCCAGCCAGCAAAGGAAGCAATATGGGCAATCACAATACATTAGTAAGTGCCTTGTATTCACTTTCTCTGCATGCTAAACGCCATTTGCTAAATTGAGACAGCCCCTTTAAGTACTGGCCCCTGATGTGATTTTACAGCATACTTTTGTACTATATATGGTTACTCCCGGTGGCCACCCTGGGACGCCTTGTGTTTTAGTAGTATTCTGACATTTGGGAGAGCAGAAGGATTGTCATGATTTAGGCTTGGTACACGCTCCCATCAAGGCTTTGACGTATGCCTCTACATAGGTATACAGTGATATACTGTATGGCACCCATAGGCTCCCATTGTAAAATACAAACGTATGACACATTACATTTTTTTTTTTTTTTTTGCACTGGCCCTTTGCTTACCTTGCCGTACAGTTAAAAAATGATATGTCAGCACGTACCACCCCGATGGAGACCATGAGTACATGTCTTTTGACTCCGCAAGGGAATGGGGTTTAACATATACACCAGAAGCTCTTCCCGGCATACGTGGAAAACATAGGGCTCAGGGGCAAATGCGCTGAGCCTTAAATGAGTTGTGCAGCAATTTATATTAACGGCCTATCCTCAGGATAGGTCATCAATGTCTGATTGGCGGGGGTCCGACACCTGGCACCGCCGCCGATCAGCTGTTTGAAGAGGAGGCGGCGCTGCTTCCTGGTCTTTACATTATGCGTCGTCTCCTGTGGAGCGGTGTCGTGTAATTGCAAGTACTTGCTTCATGCAAGTGAATGGAGTGAGTTCTTGTAATTACACAAAGTGCAGTGTAATGAAGAGGAAGCAGCTCTTGCATGGGGCACGGCCTCCTCTTCAAACAGCTGATCGGCGGGGGCGTCGGACCTACACCGATCAGATATTGATGACTAATTCTGAGGATAGGTCATCGATGTAAATTGCTGCACAGCCCCTTTAAACTGGCTAAAGGCTTCAGATACCAGTGGTTCTGCTGACAACTACTCCTCCAGACCCCAACCATAGACGTGCACAACCGGCTCAGCTAAGCATGCATGTGTTTTCAATGCAGAGAAGGGAGTGGGCCGCTACCAGACACCCCTGGAGTCGGCTTATCCCCCTTGAGCACAGAAGGATTTGGGCATGTTGGAATTCAACATCTACCCTCTCTGGGGAGAGTCAGGACACCGCTGTACAAATTAGATAGTCAGCTGGTCCCACCGAAAGCATTGGGTTTATGGTCAGCCATAATGGCAGTCCCTCGGCCGTCTCCTATAAGTGGGAGCAGGTGTAGTGAATGGTCTGTGTCTTTTCTCCTCCATTACCCACGGGGGTCCACTTATAAAGGGAGTGATCTGAATAAGGGTGAGTCCACACAGAAAGGTTCTGTTAAAGGGATTGTCTTATCGGCGTGGTGCGTTCTCCGTGACTTTCGGGGGACCGTTCTGGAGATGTAAAAACGCATCGCAGGCGATTCCCTGCAGACAGCTTCTGCTTTCTTAAACTGTGCTTCTTACCGGAGAGCTTTTGGAACCCGTTTGTCCCACCACACCGATACCTTACCGTGTACTGTCTGCAGTGAATATTTGTGACCACTGTGAAGGTTTCTCTCCTTGCTCTTGTTCTTTTACGTTGCTCCATTTCTTTGCAGGGCAGCAAGTGATAGATGAACAGCGCAAACGTCTCGCCGAGCTGAAGCAGAAAGCCGTCGTTGAGGCTCAGTCCCAATGGCAGTCTCTCCATGGAACATCTTCTCAAAGCTACCTCCCCATCATGCACCACTCCATCCTGCACCATCAAAGACCTCTGCACCCCCGTGAAGACGATCCTTCACATGGATATGACACGCTGAGCCTGGAGAGCTCGGATAGTCTGGACACCAGTGTCTCCACGGGAAATTCCGCCTGCTCACCGGATAACATGTCAAGGTGGGTGCTTGTGACTACTTCATCATTTGTGTGTTTTATGCAGCTTTTTTTCCTCACGCTCTTATTTGTTCTTCTAGTGCCAGTGGACTAGACATGCTGAAGATAGAGGAAATGGAGAGGATGCTTCTGGAGGCTCATGCCGAGAGGGCGAGACTTGTAGAGTCCAGGGTGAGCTGCTATTTCATGTAGATGCTGATGCCCTACAGTACGGGATCCTGGGCTTTAAACCTGCACCATTGCAAATGTATGGCACGGGTTTAAAGCTCCCGCGATCAGGTCCGGGACTGTCGCAGAAGTCAGGGCTTGTAACCACTTCTGTTTGTAGCTTATACAGGCCAGTGTAGAGAATAATGGAAGCACAGATGTCACTGTCTCTTTTGGACCCAGTAATCACATAATCGATGCAGAACTACTGCATCTTAGCAGTTTTAATTCAGCTGTGGCATTGACAAGTATTAAAACGGGGGGCATTTTTTTTTTTTCCTGTAAGTGGAAATAATACAGTAAAACAAAATGCATGCTGCCTGCACCCAACCAAAGAGTTGCCATAGCCGCCCTTTTTGCTCACAACTATATATATTTTAAACCAAAACGACCAAAACAAACATTAGGCATCACTTATTGTAGTGTCAGTTTAAAAAAAAACTGATAAAAATCTGATTTTTTTTTACTATTTGTACAATTTATGCCTATTAAAATAGAAAAAAAAAATTTTTTTTTCACTAAAACATATAAGAGAAAACGGACACATACATTTTCTTTGATGGCCGGATAAATAAAAAGTTAAAATAGCTAAAACTCTCTGGCTAACCTCCCGCACTCCAGATGTGGTAAAACTACGACTTGCTGGGCTGTTCTCAGAACTCCATAAAAATGAATGGAGCATGCTGGGAGTCGTAGTTTTACCACAGCTGGAGTGCCGGAGGTTAGCCTTCACTGGGTTAAACTCTGTGTTTCTAGCAAGGTTCGGTTAATATATACCGTATAATATTTTTCCTGTGATGGTAACATCCAAGATTCATTTGCAGGAGCGTGAAGTTGAAGCGCGCAAAAGAGCCCTGGATGATGAACGGAGACGAAGGAAAGAATTGGAAAAACGTCTCCAGGATGAGACGTCTCACAGGCAAAGACTGGTCGACAAGGAGGTCAAAATGAGAGAGAAACACTTCTCACAGGTCAGACCCCCAGCCTCATGTTGGACCCCCAGCCTCGTGTATCCAGCACTTGACTGACTTCATTCTCTGCGTTTGCTTCCAAGGCCCGACCCCTCACTCGTTACCTCCCGATTCGAAAAGAAGATTTCGACCTGCGCATTCACATTGAGTCTTCAGGCCACGTCGTGGATGCTTGTTCTCACATCATTCTGACTGAGAAAATGTGCCGAGGATTTCTCACCAAGATGGGCGGCAAAATCAAGTCCTGGAAGAAGCGCTGGTTTGTGTTTGATCGCCTGAAGCGCACTCTGTCCTATTATGTCGGTAAGTGGCCTCTTCTGCATAAAGACGGCAATGCGGAAAAATTATGACTTTCAGTATGCAATGTGAAGGTTGTCACAGGTATCTGGAGCCATGCTGAATGCATGCTGTTCCACAGATGCTCAATTAGGTCCAAGTCTGGGGAATTAGGAGGCCAGGGTAGCACCCAGAAGTCGTGATCATGCTCTTCCAGCAAGTGTCGGACATTTCTAGCCTTGTGACAGGTTGCATTGTCTTGCTGGAAGATCCCATCCGCCCCAGGAAAGACAAACAGCATGTATGGGTGTACGTGATCTGCAAGGAGGGATTTATACCCAAATCGGCTGAGAGTGCCTTCCACGTGGACGAGTATTCTGTGAAAACATTCCCCAGACCGTAACTCTGCCACCACCAGCTTGTGTTCTTCCAGCAATGGTTTGAGGGTGGTGTTTGTCCTCTGACACACCACCATCCATCCGCTCGAGGAAGCAGAAAACGTGTCTCATCTGAGAAGACAGCCCTTTGCCAATTTAGTAGAGGTCCAAATACGATACTGCCACGAAAATCGAAGCCTTTTCTTCCAATACAGCGGCCATCCGTCTGCTTTGGAGCCCCATACGCAGTAGGGTGCACTGAACTGGTCTGTTAGACACACGTCTGGTAGCCCTCTGGTTAATTTTAGCAGTGAGCTGCTCCGTTCTAGCAAGTTGGTTTGCCCTTGCGCACCTTCACCTCTCACATCAATGGCATGTGGTGCTCCGCAGTTTCCACATCTCTTATTCGCAATGGTGCCATTTGTCCTCTCACAGTGCACTTTCACCACAGCAGCACAAGAACCGTTCACAAACTGCGCGGTTTCAGAAGTACCGCCACCCTTGGCCCAAAAGCCAACCAGCATCCCTTTTTGCAACTCTGATAAATCTCCCCTTTTACCTATGGCACTGACGAAGGACATGTGTGCAGAAAGCCTACTGCCAACTCCCATCATGCCCAGACTGCCTTCAGCTATCAGCCTACAGCAGGGCATGGTGGGAGTTGTAGTTTTACAACAGCTGGAGAGCCGCAGGTTGGCCATCCCTGTTATATACCCACCATGACGGCTCACTACGTGACTTCTTTCATGAGCTACATGCTGCCGATGTAGGAAGTGGTCATAATAATGGGACTCGGCCGTGTAGAAACTGTGCCCTGTATATTCTTCTGCTCTCTCCCCGTGGCCACAAGCAAGTAAGATGTGACCTCCTGGCTATCATTTATGCTAAAAGTCACTTTTAGCACTAGAGCGGCTGCATGTGCTCAGCTGTTTCTCTCCAGTGTAAATCCTTAGGTTTGTAGTCCTGGAAATGGTTTTTAGCTCCAGGCCCAGCGGCTGAGCCGTCTATCTGGACTCTATACTCTTATACCACAGAGGGCCATGAGTATTAGGCTTCATGCACATGACCGTATGTATTTTGGGGTCCGCAAAAAACACGGATGACGTCTGTGTGCATTCCGTCTTTTGCGAAACGGAACAGCCGGCCCCTAATAGAACAATCCTATCCTTGTCCGTAATACGGACAAGGATAGGACATGTTCTATTTTTTTGCAGAACGGAAATATGGACATACGGAAACAGATTGCACACAGAGTACCTGTCGTTTTTTTTTTTTTTTTGCGGACCCATTGAAATGAATGGTTCTGCATACGGTCCGCAAAAAAAAACGGAACAGACACGGAAAGAAAATACGTTCGTGTGCATGAGCCCTCAGTCTAGAACAAGTCTCCATATCCTCTCCTGGTCAGTTTACATTTTATTTAGGCCTCTTGCACACGAATGTTTTTTTTCCGTTTTTTTGTGTTCCGTATACGAAACCATTTATTTCAATGGATCTGCAAAAAAAAGGAAAATATTCCGTATGACTTCTGTTTCCGTATTTCCGTTCAAAGATAGAACCAGTTCCTATTATTGTCCACATAACGGACAAGGATAGGACTGTTCTATCAGGGGCCAGCTGTTCCGTTCCGCAAAAAACGGAATGCACACGGACATCATCTGTATTTTTTGCGGACCGTAAAATACAGAAAAAGCCAATACAGTCGTGTGCAATAGGCCTTATTCTGATTGATCAGCTGTAGGCCTCTTGCACACGACTATATGGTTTTGCGGTCCGTTTTAAACTAATACATTTTTATTTTTTTGTTTGTTTGTTTCAGTAGTGTTTCCGTCCCGTTTTTCCGTTTGTAATCCGTTTTTTTGCAAAACGGAAACAGAAGCATACAATAATGTTTAAACAGTAAGTACATAAAAAAATTGGCCTGGGCATAACATTTTCAGTAGATGGTTCCGCAAAAATGGAACGGATACGGAAGACATACGGATGCTTTCTGTATGCATTCCCTTTTTTTTGCGGAACCGTTGACTTGAATGGAGCCAAGGAACGTGATTTGCGGGCAATAATAGGACATGTTCTATCTTTGAACGGAAATGCGGAAACTGAATGCATACGGAGTACCTTCCGTTGTTTTTGTGGACCCATTAAAGTGAATGGTTCCGCATACGGACTGCAAACGGTATGCAAAAAAACAGAAAGGAAACGGAAAAAAAATACGGTCGTGTGCAAGAGGCCGTACTGAAACAACCCTGGGGTGTACGTTTCTATCATTATAGTTGTCATATATATGAGGACTTATTCCAAACTGCAAACTCTAAGTTCTTTAGGAAGAGGCGGAGGACAACTATCAAAGAGGACCCGTCCCCGCTCCTGACATGTCTGTTTTAGTAACTACGGTCATTCCCCATGTAATACCAATTCTGGAGCGTTGTGTCATTCCTGCATTATTCCTGCCAGAAGTTATAAATGAATTACTAGGAGTTTGCAAAGAAGGTCCAGATGGGTGTTACCAGTTGTGTCCTTGCACAGTCTGACACTATCCATTCTTTGCTATTACTATTATCTAGTCTCATTATTTTTCTCATAGTATTTTTAAAGTTTTTTTTTGAGATTTCAATACTGATAACCCATACTCTGCATAGGTCATCCGTATCTGATCAGTGGGACCCCCATCGATCAGCTGTTTGAGAAGGCAGCGGAGCTCGCAGTAGTGCCGCAGACTTCTCACAGTGTAACCTAGGACATATGACGTAACATTCATTGGTCACATGACCTAGACGCAGCTCAGCTTTATTGAAGTGAATGGGGCTGAGCCGCGACACCAAGCACAGCCGCTATACAATGTACGGCGCTGTGCTTGGTGAGCTGAGAGACGGCCGCGCCTCTACCGTGAGCACTGGTGCCTTCTCAAGTAGCTGATCTGGACCCCCACCCCCAGAGGATAGGTCATCAGTAGAAACCCCCTTTAATAATAATGTCGGAGAATATTTTACTGTGATGTGACACGAGATCAGGTCGGTGTGATCTGTCTTTCTTTTGATTGCTTTCTTATTTGGCTCTCTCGCCATTCCTCTACTTGCAGACAAGCATGAAGCTAAGCTGAAGGGGGTCATCTACTTCCAGGCTATAGAAGAGGTGTACTACGACCACCTTAGAAGTGCCGCCAAGGTAATAAAGCAGTCACGCTCCATGGCATTCATTTGCGGTTGAAGGTTGTACATGAGTAACGTCTTCTCTGTCCCTACAGAAAAGAATTTTTAACCTCAGTCTGGCCTCTGTACGTATATTGCATCCCAAGCCGTTTATGTCCACGTACCTGCCTCTGACTACTAAGATAATCCCAATGCCAAGTGCACTGTAGAAATAACCCGGCCCAGGACACGCCTGGTGCCTGTCATGATGCTCACCTTCAGTTGTTAATATTAACTGCATGTAGATTGTCCTAATAACTCGTGACTCGCAGGCTTGTAATCCACTTGGCCGGTCCACGTTACTGATACTTACTACACACCCTGTGTATTTTCTGTGGCTCCAGCAATGCATGGAAGTTATAAATGTCCCAGAAGTTTTTGGGAAGATTTTCGAACATGATATGGACAACTATTTGGTATACAGTTTGTCCTGTGCTGTCTTTTTTTATGCATGCAGTACCCTGCCCTGTACCAGCGAGGGGTAAGAAGCCCAAAACAGCTCTGTACAGTGGGTGACTTGTCCTTTTCCCTTTGGCGAGAATCCCTGGTCACGTTTCAACGAGTTCTCTCACCTCGCTAGGATCTCGTTATGCGTTCCACCTGTGAGACCCGCACCTATCTCTAGAACTGAGCCCCCAAGGTGAAGGACAGCGCACCGCACATGCACGGCCACACTCCATCCATTTCTATGAGACCTCCGAAAATAGCTGAGCGCGCTGACTTGGCTCTTCTCAGAACTCTGATGGAAGTGAATATAGATCATGCCGAGCATGCGCAATGCGCTTTCGTTCACTTCAGGTGGACCCGTACTAAAACAATGCACTAGTGATGACCAAGCATGCTCGGCCGAACACTAGTTTGGCTCGAGCATCACGGTGTTCGGCCGAATACCGCATGTGCTCGAGTGCGATACTAGAGTCTCCTCCCCGCACATTTGTTGGCTGCTACGCAGCCAATAAACGTTCAGGTAAGTACTGCCCTTCACTGTAATGCCGTAGCCATGTTGGTTACTGGCATTACAGTGATTGGCTGGCCAGAACGCGTCATCCGGTGCTATAAAACACCCGATAACACGTGGTTCGGCTCAGTCTTAGTCAGGGAGAGCTGCAGCAGAAGGGACAGATAGTGTAGGGAATTGAATTTTATATTTTGGTTAGGCAGGGTTCGTGTTAGAGACCCTAAAGTCCTTTAAAGGAGCAGCAATATATATTTTTTGCGCAACCTGTGCTAAATAGCTTAAAATTGTTTGGCCGCTGCAGAGAGGGACATTATCTGCAGTACATCTCCTGTGTAACGTCTGCTCAGCCTAAAAATATCTGTGACATACAGTGTACTTTTTCCGTAGACGCTGCGGACAGCGACAATATCTGCGCTACATCTCCTGTGTAACGTGTGCAAATACTAAAAATATCTGTGACATCCAGTGTACTTTTTCCGTAGACTGTGTCCGCTGCGGACAGTTACATTACCTGCACTATATCTCCTGTATAACGTTTGCGTACCCTAAATAGCTGTGACATTCCCTATCATTTTTAACTAGCCGCTGGTGACAGCAGTGACATTACTTGCGCTATACCTCCTGTATAACGTTTGCCCATCCTAAATATCTGTAACATTCAGTTTAATTTATTTGCGCATACACTTACAAAACCTGCGCTACTGTACGCGTGACATACTTGCAAGCATATATACCATTTAATATGCAGAAGTAAGGGACGGGGAAGTGGCCGTGCTGCTGATGGTGCACGCAGAGGCGGTGGCCCTGAACGCGGTGAAACTGTGCCTGCTGCCAGAGCACAAGAAACACACTCATCCACGATACCTAGCTTCATGTCCCAGTTTGCAGGGCGGCGCAGTACACCACTCTTGAAGTCACACCAGTGCGACCAGGTGGTCGGTTGGATTGCAGCAGATAATGCTTCCAGTCAGTTAAGCACCACCCTGTCTTCCACAAAGTCCAGTCTCAGTAGCCTAGAGTCTGGTCAACGGAATCCTCACCCTGATCCACCTTCCTCCCACCATGGAAAGTCTTGGCAAACAAGTGATCCCACACTTGGATATTCCAAGGAACTCTTTTCATCGTCATTCCTTGATTTGGGCCTCTCGCCAAGCCCGCTTGAAGAGGGACATAAGGAGATCGTGTGCACTGATGCCCAAACTCTTGAGCATCCACAGTCACAAGAAGATGACGGTGGGGAACGACAATTAGTGTTTCACGAGGTGGATGATGATGAGACACATTTGCCAATAAGTCAACGGCAATTAGTGTCTTAAGTTGTTGATGATGAGGATGAGACACAGTTGTCAATAAGTGAGGTTGTTGTTAGGTCAACAAGTCAGAAGGATGACCAGAGTGAGGAAGTGGAAGAGGGGGTGGTGGACGATGAAATCACTGACCCAACCTGGGAAGGTGGCAAGCTGAGCGAGGACAGCAGTACAGAGGGGGAGGGATCCGCAGCACCGCAACAGGCTGGAAGAGGCAGTGGGGTGGAAAAAGGGAGAAGATGGGCCACACCAAACAGGCACGGAACTGTTCCCCGGAGCACCCCCTTGCGGCAATCTCCCTTGCCAAGGGTATTCCGCAGTCTGGCGCTTTTTTGAGGGAAGTGCGGACGATAAAAGAATTGTAATTTGCAACCTGTGCCGTACCAAAATGAGCAGGGGCGTAAACACTAGCAACCTCACCACCACCAGCACGATCCGCCACATGGCATCAAAGCGCCCTAATAGGTGGGCCGAACGCCTGGGTCCACAACCAGTGTCTGCGGGTCACACCACTGCCTCCTTTTCCCCTGTGTTACGTTCTGGGCAATCCCCTGTCCAATACGCAGGCCCGGATGCCTTCCACCATGCACCTGGGCCTTCGCAAGCACCATCATCTAGCACATCCACTTCTGTGTCCCAGCGCAGCGTACAAATGTCCTTACCCCAGGCCTTTGAACGAAAGCGCAAATACCCAGCCACCCACCCACAGGCCACAGCACTAAATGTGCACCTTTCCAAATTGCTGGCCCTGGAAATGTTGACATTTTAGGCTTGTGGACACTGAGGCTTTTCCCGGTGTGTCGTCCTCGCCTTACACCAGCATGTGTCCCGTAACATCACCCGTGCCCTGATCAACACAGTTATTGGGAAGGTCCACTTAACGACTGACACATGGGCAAGTGCTTGTGGCCAGGGACGCTACATTTCCCTGACTGCACACTGGGTGAACGTTGTGGAGGCCGGGAGCGAGTCATACCTTGGGATGGCACAGGTGCTACCGACGCCAAGGATTGTGTGCCCTACTTCCATCAGGGTTTCTGCCACCACCTACGTTAGTGTCTGCAACCCCCCCTTCTCCTCTGCCTCCTCCTCCACTTCCACCTCTGAATTATCATCTCGCACCAGTCAGACATCAGTCAGGAGCTGGAAGCAGTGTAGCACTGCAGTGGGGAGGCGGCAACAGGCTGGGCTTAAACTGATCTGCTTGGGTGATAAACAGCTCTCACCACTCAACCTACAACCAGGCATGGTTGTGTCTGATAATGGCCATAACTTGGTGGTGGCTTTGGAGCTCGGCAAGCTCACACATATACCATGCCTAGCCCACGAGTTCAACTTAGTGGTTCAGCGGTTTCTCAAAACCTACCCCAATTTGCCTGAGCTACTGGTGAAGGTGCGCCACGTGTGTGCCCATTTCTGAAAGTCATCTACAGCTGCCACTGGTCTGGCAACACTGCAGCAGCGCTTACAATTGCCAGCTCACCGACTGTTGTGTGACGTGAGTACGCTCTGGAACTCCACATTCCACATGTTGGCCAGGCTTTGTGAGAAGCAGAGGGCAGTAGTGGAATACCAGCTGCAACATGGTCGTCGCCTTTCCAGTCAGCTTCCGCTCTTCACAAGCAAGGAGTGGGCATGAATGTCTGATCTCTGTGAGGTTTTACTCAACTTTGAGGAATCAACACAGATGGTGAGCGGCAATAACGCTATTATCAGCGTAACCATCCCACTTCTGTGTCTACTCAAACGCTCGCTGCCCACAATTAAGGCGGACGCTTTGCATGTGGAAATGGGGGAAGAAAGTACACAGGGTGATAGCCAGACCACCCTCAGTTCGTTTTCTCATCACGAATTGGATGATGATGATGAGGAGGAGGAGCAGGTGACAGTTACCTCCACTACAGAGGGTAGTACCCATAGCAGGTTTATTTCATCTGTTCAGCGTGGATGGGCCGAAGAGGATGAGGAGATTGAAGTCTTGCCTGTTGGGACTCTGGCACACATGACTGACTTTATGTTAGGCTGCCTTTCCCGTGACCCACGCGTTTTACGCATTTTGGCCAACACCGTTTACTGGTTGTTCACCCTTCTCAACCCCCGCTACAAAGAGAACTTCTCATCTCTCATTCCTGTGGTGGAGAGGACGAGCAAAATGGTGCAATACCAGAAGGTCCTTGTGGAAAAATTGCTCCAAAAATGTCTAGCTGACAACGCTGGCTGCAGAGTACGTAGTTCCTGGGGCAACCGAGGAGGGGAGACGAGTGGAACACACAGCAGTTCCAGGGCAACACTCTCCAAGGCCTGGGACAGTTTTATGACACCCCACCAGCACCCTCAACCTGATGCACGGCCTAGTGTCACAAGGAGGGAAAAGTTTTGGAAGATGGTAAAGGAGTACATAGCAGACCGTGTCAGCGTACTAAATAATCCCTCTGTGCCTTACAACTATTGGGTGTCCAAGCTTGACACGTGGCACAAGCTCTACGTCTTGTAGGTGCTGGCCTACCCTGCCGCCAGCGTTTTGTCAGAGCGGGTATTTAGTGCTGCTGGGGGCATAATAACTGATAAGAGCATCCACCTGTCAACTGAAAATGTTGACCAGTTGACTCTTATCAAAATGAACAAGGCCTGGATTGCCCCTGACTTCTCTACTCCACCAGAGGAAAGCGGCTGAACATAAAGGCACTCTAAATGTGGCTTTTATGGTGTATTGAATACACTGTATTCCCATGCACCCCTTCCACCACTAAAAAGGGCATATGATTCAACCTCCCTTTTCTCATCGTCCTCCTCCATCATATCAATATGCTTATTAGGCTGCCCTCGCTCCTAATGTTTTAGATGGCCAGGTCAGCAGCAGGCTCTCGCCCATAATGTTTTACAGGGTCAGCAGCAGGCCCTTAACCATAATGTTTGAGGGTCACCAGCAGGCCCTTGCTCATAATGTTTGAGGGTCACCAGCTGGCCATCAATCATAATTTTTCAATGGTGTATGATGCCTTCCTTTATGTGTAATAAAGGGTGTATTGGAGTGCTGGTTCCTTGTAATTTTTGGCAGCCCTTTCCCTTAGTGCATAGGCTTTATAAGTGTAGGCGTCCCACTACCTGAACAACTGTACCACAATGTGAATGAGGCCCTCCTTTATGTGATATACAGGTTGTATCGGAGGCCTCTTCCTTGTAATTTTTGGCAGCACTTGCACTTTATATACAAGTAAATATACAGGAAAGAATGTTTCCTAACAATTTTTCCTCTAAAATCGATTTTATCTTTGGTTTGATGTGTATTATTGTCAGTCTGTAAAAGTGGCATACTACTCGGACAACATCGTTCCCAGCAGTGACCTGGGAGTCCAAGATGCATCCAAGCATACTCCCCATGCTGTTCCCGAACCATTTCAGTGGTGTTTCCATCAATTTCTGACCTTTTCCTATGAACCTGACACCCTCCCCTCTTCAGAGCAGGGGGTGCCTGGTTTAATGCTCGGGTTCTCCCATTGACTTCCATTGTGCTCGGTAGAGACCCTGAACATCCCGATGTGTTCTACTCGAGAACCCGAGCACTTTGGTGCTCGATCAACACTACTCTGCACCTATCTGACATTGGTGGCACATCCTAGTGAGGTGACACAACCCCTTTATTGGGGCAGATACCTATAGGTGGCACTAGAGAGACCGTTTTCTTCCTTCTGGAGGAGAGCACATTTGCCCACCATTTCCTAGGGGGCATTACCTGTAAGTGTCCCTATGCCAGCTGGTGGTCTCCACAAGCAGAACCTCCCTGAGATCTTTTTATGTCACGTGGGCAGTATTTTGCAGTCTCTGCAGCGTATTTTGCAGTCTCTGCAGCCACTTCGGCTACAGCACCAAGTAGAGACGACTCTTCTCCCCAGGGAGCACTCTCTGTGCCATAGGGGAACCTTTCAGGGGATATGTCCTAATAAAAAATGTAACCGGAAAGCTATCTGTAGAGATCAGCCAGACTGAATTGCAGATCTTCCCATGCCTCCTGACGCCGCCTCTCTTTGTCGATGATGATGTGCCGTAGGGTGATATTCTATTCACCAGCTGAAAGGGGCCTCATCGCCGTCCCTGGAAGGTCCTTTGTCCTTCTCCATTGTATGGAGCCATATGACCTCCGTATGCTGCCTTTGTTTGGTGCCGTATGTACGGAGCTATTGTCTCTATACGTACGTCAGATGGCGCATGACACGATTATTTTTCTGTCTGCTGATACAAACAAAGGGGGAGATGAGGATAGTAGAGGTCCCATGCAAAAGAATAGTAAAGTGGAATGCAAACCGGAGCCACAGTACCGCCATGCGCACACGGCCTTATTCCCAGACGTCATGAAACGTGGATATACAAAGTGACCATGGGGCTGGGTACTAGTGATTCTATAGAGAGAGATGAGTTCATGTGGGATTGCATTTACAGGGTGGTATTGACCACATATGCACCTTGTGGAATTAGTGTCTGCATCCTTTTCTTGCTGCTTGTTCACATGCTGCGGTGTAAACTGATTTATTGTCTTTTGTATGTTCTGAAACAGCAGAGAAATACGCATGCAGCGGACGTCCGATAGACACACAGTTGTATTGGGATAGCCATAGCTTTTAGGGTAAAGGCCCCCATACACGTAAGTGTATTGTCGGCTCAACCCACCGAGAACGGCGAGTTCAGCCAACCCTCTAATGTGTATGGAGGCCTCCCGACCCTCACCTGGGAGGTGATGTCGGGGGAAAGAAAGATCGGGGGTGAAATTCATATTTTCGTCCCATCCTTTTGTTCTCCCGGGAGATAAGCCGTCGCCAGAATTGTCTGCCACCTGCTTCCTCCGCTCTCACCATTGAGTGCGCTTACATTTTCGGACGAGCCAAACGTATATGTGTATGGGGGAGACTGGAGAGATAGCCGACAGTGATTGAATGCGGATGCCTGCCTTAAGTTTGTGCAGGACGGAATTGCTGTGGATCCGTGAAACACTGACGGAACAGGGATTCCATCCGTGTTATGTCAGTGGTTTTTCATGGACCCATAGACTTCAATGGGCAGGTTTTGTCTGCCTTACTAACCAATGTAGTGCCTGTCTCCATGATGGGTCAGTCAGTGGAAAATCACTGCTATGTGAACAGACACATTAAAATCAAGGGGTAGGTGTGCTTTCCGTGAAAAACGTAAATGTGAACGAGGCCTTACAGAGCGCAGCGCCTTGTACCTGGAGGATGGCAGCGTTGTTTTTATTCTTTATCTCTACGTTACCCTTCTTGTCTGAATGGACAGTTTTTGGGATGCAGTGTCGCACGTCTTTGTAAGGAATGATTAATCGCCCATTTACTAAGTGTGTGTGTGTGTGAATATCTTTCTAGATGTGTCTGTACTGACCTGGAGGTGCACGTGTCTGTGTTCTGATTATTGTCACAGGAGGAGTCATGTATGAACCAAATGCAGCCTCCCCTCCCTGCCGCTAATATGGAAAACCTCTGATGTGGCGTTGGGCGTGTTATGGAGAGAGGTAGTCTGGAAGGCCACCTGCAGCCTCCCTCTTCCTCATCTCCTTTCATGGGACTGACCGAGGCAGCCGAGCGCTGCACTTTGCCGTTTCCCTGGGCCCATAAGACATTGTGTCACCACTGCCGCTTTCAGGCCGCACACGGTGTGGATTACGCACGGATTTAATGCAGAGAAAAAACGCAGAGTACAATAATACAGTACCAGCAAAGGGTATGAGATTAGACACATCCCATGTACACTTTGTTTTTTGTTTTATTAGTTTTTTTTGCAGAAATTGACTTGGTGTGTGGATTTTGAAATCTGCAGCATGTCAATTGTTGTATTTTTTGGGTGTGGATTTCACCCTTTTTAATGGAAGGGGGAGATCTGTGGAAAATCCACATCAAGACACCAACATTCTTTATATATGTTTAATTTTCCACATCACTGTATATAAAAAAAATCTTAAAAACTTGAATTTTCACTAGGGCAACACTGTCCGTTAGGCCTCTTGCACACGACCATATGGCTTTTTCAGTATTTTGCGCTCCGCAAAAAATACGGATGACGTCCGTGTGAATCCCGTTTTTTGCGGAACGGAACAGCTGGCCCCTGATAGAACAGTTCTAGGCTTGTCCACTATGCGGACAATAATAGGACATGTTCTATCTTTGAACAGAAATACGGAAACGGAAGGCATACGGAGTACCTTCTGCTTTTTTTGCTGATCCATTGAAAAAAAAGGTTCTGTATATGGTCTGTATACGGAACGCAGAAAACTGAACGTAAACGGTAAAAAAAAACATTTGTGTGCAAGAGGCCTTACTCAGAGATGACTTCTCAGCAGTCATCACAAGCAGGATTACAATGACAGGTAACAGTAGATAGGTAGGTAGATTAGATAGATAAACACAGAATCACACCAATCACAATAGGAGATAGCCCCTAGCTAACCTCCACCACCATTCCTGCACAATCACCTCTATGCAGAGCATGCCCACAGCCCTGTCTAAGAGATGTCACTGTCATCTCCAGACTACAGGTTCCAATGGTCCATGTGAATGCTGGAAAGCATATCTCTGAATGCCAGGTGGCTTCCCCCTTTAAAAAAAAAAAAAAAAAAAGAGTTGACCATCATAAAATACAAGCAGGTTAAAAATATTTATCAGTACCTAGTTTTAATTTGTAAAAAATAATAAATACATGTAAAAAAAAAACTCCCGTTAAATAATGAACACATTGAAAGACAGTAGGGTCTGGTAACGTGGTGAGATGCTGGGGTTAGGTCTTATTTTTGGGGTGGTGAGATGCTGGGGTTAGGTCTTATTTTTGCGGTGGTGAGATGCTGGGGTTAGGTCTTATTTTTGGGGTGGTGAGGTGCTGGGGTTAGGTCTTATTTTTGGGGTGGTGAGGTGCTGGGGTTAGGTCTTATTTTTGGGGTGGTGAGGTGCTGGGGTTAGGTCTTATTTTTGGGGGATTGTTTTCATCATGCCAGTTTTTTTTCTGCCGTGAAATAACATGGGGTGATTTGCTCGGGTGAGGTAGTAGTGCACACAACTCCACATCTGCAGTGGTTTTGGTTCATACATGACTCTGGCTGGTACACACCGACGGTTCGCTGAACTTTTTCTACACCACACATCCACTATGGATTCTGTAGGTACTACTGCTCCAAGGGTGCATTTACACAGTGTTTAATGTTTAAAGGAGTTCTCCGTGCTTTGCAGAAACACCTGGAGTCTTCTGACCCTGTGGAGGAAGGATAGTTTTGTCAGTACTTATCCCTCTGGAGTCTTCGCTGCGCTCAGACCGGCTGCAGGCTCTTTTGCTCAGGTCCCGACTGGATGTGTTCCCCAGTCTTCCTGTTCAGCTGCATTTTGTATATATGGCTGAACAGGAATACTTGGGAACTCACCCAGTTGAGCGGAAGAGCCGGTCTGAGCGCAGAGGACACGGTGGCCCAACGCAGGGATAAGTACTGACAAAACTATTTTTCCTTCAAAGGGTCAGAAGACTCCAGGTTTTTCTGCAAAGCCCGGAGAACCCCTTTAATGACCCGGGATGTCCTGTTGGTTTAACCGTGCTGTATCCCAGAGGAAGCGTCCGTGTGTACGCCTGTCCGTGAAGCTGTGTCTCTGGCCTGTATCATTACTCTGCACTGAACTCCTCTCTTGTCCCCTGTAGCAGATATCCGATTTTCTCTCTGTTCCCTTGTTGAAGGAGGTGGGTGAGCGTGTGTACACAGTATTTTTAATTTTTTTGTAGCTTACTAGTTTAGGTCCTGTTCACACGTGTGTATTTCAGAGGCAGAGATCCAAAGCTAACAACCTGCACTGAAATTTCCAATTACACGTGAACGGGATTGCGGCAACCCCACTCATGTGCATGGAGTGCGGACTGTTAGATGTGGATTTCTGGATGGCATCCTTACCGCAATTAGTATCAGATCCAATATGTGTGAACAGGGCCTTACATTTACTGCAGGGTTGTACAGATTTTTATTCTAGTTACTGACATTTATTTCTATTTCCAGTATTTCCTTAAAGGGCATCTGTCAGCAGTTCTGTCCCTATGACACTGGCTGACCTGTTACATGTGCGCTTGGCAGCTGACGGCATCTGTGTTGGTCCCATGATTATATGTGTCCAGATTGCTGAGAAAAATGATGTTTTATTATATGCAAATGAGCCTCTAGGAGCAACGGGGGCGTTACCATTACACCTAGAGGCTCTGCTCTCTCTGCAACTGCAGTGCCTTCTGCAGTTTAACAGGGCCAGGCAGTGCAAACATTGTCACATCTGACCCTGTCAAAGTGCAGATGGTTCAGCAGTTGCAGAGAGCAGAGCCTCTAGGTGTAACGGCAACGCCCCCGTTGCTCCTAGAGACTCATTTGCATATATTTATAGATACATTTTTCTCAGACAAGCGGGCGCATATAAACATGGGACCAACACAGATGTCTTCAGCTGCCAAGCGCACGTGTAACAGGTCAGCCAGTGTCATAGGTACAAAACTGCTGACAGATGCCCTTGAATATTAACCGATTTTAGTTTTTTTCTTAAAAAAAAAAAAATATTGCAATTGAACATCGTAAAATTAAAAATCTGTCATATTTTTCCTTTTAACAGAGTCCAAACCCGGCTCTGACCTTCTGCGTCAAAACTCACGACCGGCTGTATTATATGGTGGCCCCTTCACCGGAGGCCATGCGGATCTGGATGGATGTCATCGTGACGGGCGCTGAGGGGTACACCCAGTTCATGAACTAATGCAGAGAACGGCGCTCGTTACTGTTCTGCTCCTCAGGAACCACAATGGAATTGAGAAAAAACAAACAAATCTAAGATTGCCATGTATTTTATTGTTCTATGGACGCTATGTAATCAGACGGTTTCCTTTTTTATTGGTTTGTACAAAGTATTATCCACGTCGTCACACGGGAGGTTGTCGTCTCCAGGCATCTATAGCTTGCCCCTTGGAGGAAGCGGTCCCTAAATATCCATTAGATGGGTACTACTAGGACAGTGGTGTGCGTGCATGTATATAGAAGGCCTCATGAAGATCCAGATATGGCAGAGACTTGATGGCACTACGTACGTGTTACCCTTGTGGATCCTGGATGTGCCGGTGTCGATTTCCTTACAATGAAGTGATTTTATTTTTTTTATTTTTTTTTCCTCTTTGATCCGTGTCATTGTGAAGTAGGAGAAATGTATCCCACGTTATATGGAAGCCAAGAACTGTTCTTCATCACTTGTATGTGCCAGAATGTGCCAAGGAGAAAAAGAGCCGGCCAGAGAACGAGATCTTGTACCGACGCTTTCCTCTGTACTCAGGCCGCCTTTACGTACTGTTAACATTCTACTCATTTGCCCCCCCCCCCGATTCTTAATATGCGTCTGTAAGCAGTGCACCGATATGATGATGTGCCTTCAGGAAAGGGAAAAAGCTCACAGGGAGTCTGTCAGCAGTTTTTACACCTCGAAACTGCTGACATCATTAAACAGGTGACGGGGGAGTAGTGTATACATATCTAGGGGGGTTGGTCATGTAGGTTATTTAACCGAGAAATCCACGTTTTTATCCGCCCGGTGGTTCCTATATGTGCAGTGTGGTTCTCCGCAGCCCCTCCCCTCCACTGAGTGACAGCTCTGGTGCCCAATCAGGAGATCACTACAGTCGTCACTCTGCAGGGAGGGATTGGGGAGAGTTCACTTGTGACTGTGGCATCGAGGAGTTAAAACTGGGATTTCTCAGTCATGCACCCTGCATGAGCATCACACTAGATATGTTAAAGAGCATCTGTCAGCAGTTTTGTCCCTATGACACTGGCTGACCTGTTACATGTGCACTTGGCAGCTGAAGACATCTGTGTTGGTCCCATGTTCATATGTGCCCGCATTGCTGAGAAAAATGCAAATGAGCCGCTAGGAGCAACTGGGGCGTTGCCATTACACCTAGAGGCTCTGCTCTCTCTGCAACTGCTGTGCCCTCATAGGTACAAATCTGCTGACAGATGCCCTTTCACACTGCTCCTCCCATCACCTATAAGCTCAAAACAGCTTACGGACTCTCTTTAAAGAGGACCTGTCGCCTCCCCTGACATGTCTATTTTAGCAAATACGTCTGTTCCACATAATATAACATTTTTGGAACATCCGTTGTGCCGTTCCTCTGTTTTCACCCCGTGTAAATGTAAGAATAAATCGACATCTGGGTCTTGCCATTCCCTTTGCCAAGGGGTAGTGTTTCTACACAGTCTGGCACTGTTCACACTGATTGGATTGTGTCAAACTGTGTAGGGACACGTCTCCAACTTGTAACACCCAGTTCTCAAATTATTCCTACATTTTCAGGAGGAATAACAGAGGGACGGCACTATGCAGAGCTCTAAGAAAAGCTGATCCAGAATTGTTATAGTATGAAGAATTAAAGGCATTCAGTAAATGTCAGGAGAGGTGACAGGTCCGCTTTTAATAAGGACATCGCCTCCATGTTCTGGTACCGACTGAATCCCATGTTTCCAGGCCGTATACGTGCAGCTGTAGACTGAGTGATATGTTGGTTTTTTTAAGCTTTGTGCCCATTTAGAGCTGTAAATGGGGGATTTAAATTGCGTTTTATATCTGGATATTTTTAATATCTAATTATTTTTCCGTCTGATCTGCTGTGTTCCAGTAATACAGTCTCTTCTATGACGAGCAGGCCATGTGGATGGCACATGGCGGCAACAGACATATATAGATATATATATATATTATATTCTTACCGAGGACACCTTATGTTGTGTTAACCCTTTATACCACTTGTGCCTTTATCTTGTATTCAGTTAAACGGAAAACCTGCAATGTACTTTGCATATGAAACATCCATTTCAGTAGCCATCTTTATGTTCGTTCATTTTTTTATTTTTATTTTTTTTGTTACGGCTCCGGCGTGGGCCGTAGAGAATACACTACAGTACATACGTGTATACGCCTGTATCGTGCTGACAAATCATCTTGAAGGTAAAATAATTGTATCCCATATTTATGCCCAGTCCTAATCATATCACATTTATTCCGAAATAAAAGGGAGGAGACCAAAAAAAAAAAAACAACTGGCGTGAGTCTTGGTGATTCGAAGCTGTGAGCGTCTCGTGCTTGGAACAGTGACACGTCGGCTTTGATTCACAGCGGTGGCCGTGAATACGTAAGGAGTGCCCAGTAAACCCGACACACTGCTTGGTGGGGTTGATCCTGGTGACTTGAAATGATACCTGCCTTGTGAAAATCGGTTGTGACACCCCCTAGAAAGAAAACTATTATTCTTTATGCAAATTAGGGCTTCAGTGCACCAAGGCATGGGGCCTAACCCCGCAGTGCACCTCAGCTTTCCAGGGCTGGCCACGCCCCTCAGTGCACTGAAGACCTGGTCTAATAGGGTCGATCCTGCTGAGATGTGTTTCTGTACATATTAGACTAAGGTCGCCCATACCGGCCAATTTCTGAAGAACCGGACAACAACCATATAATCTGTATTTAGCGGTGTTCACATCATGGTGGCATACATCTCCCATAAGGTCTTAGAAAATGGACATGTCAAATTTTAATATGCCCGACCCTTTGTTCCCAAGGAAGATAAGCCGCCACCAAAAGTCTCTGGCAGTGGCTTACCCCCCCCTCTCCTCATTGAGAATATGCGTGGGCCGTCAGCCATAGAAGATGCATGGCCACCTCTAGACCTAGTTGTTTGATTTGGAGGGAGGCAAAAGGAAAAAAAGGTCTCCTCTCGATTTAGATGAACCAATAATCGTCCCACCGTTCCTGCAAACGCTCGTTCCCGAAAATCTGCCCATGTAAATGTGCTGCCGATCACCCGATGAACGAGCAAAATGCTTGTTCATCGGGTGATCCTGTCATTAGTGCAGGCACCACCAGTCGTTGATTGTGCGGTCTACACGGTGATCTCCTGCCCAGAAACAATGAGTCTGTATGCTATAGCAATCCCACGTCCTCATACTGTGAAGGAGATCGCCGCATGTAATGCTCACTGCGCGAGCAACTGTCGGGAAGGAACGCTTCCCTCTAAAACCGCCTTAACTCTAGGGAAATTAGGCTAGTTGCACATATGCTCTAAAGCAGTGTTTCCCAAACAGTGTGCCTCCAGCTGTTGCAAAACTACAACTCCCAGCATGCCTGGACAGCCTTTGGCTGTGCGGGCATGCTGGGAGTTGTAGTTTTGCAACAGCTGGAGGCACACTGGTTGGGAAACACTGCTCTAAAGCAGTCTGGCAGCCTGCCGGTGTTCTCCAGATCTGACATAGCCAGACTATAATGGGATCCGTTAGGAATCTGACCGCTCCCAGCATAAATACTGGGATTTGGCCGGACAAAAATCACTGCATGCAACAGTTTTTGTCTGGGAGAATCCCAGCATTCATGCTTGGGGGTGGCTGGATCCCTGCCGGATTGCTTTAGCACAAGGATGAAAGTAGCCTTACCAGATTGCATGAGGAAAAAGATTAATACTTGGAAGATTGAACAGCCAAACTGGAGGGTGAGAGAAAACAGACTGTGGAGGTAATGCACATGTTGAGGCTAGCGGACTCCACAGCCCTTGGCTGGGTTTCAACAACCCTAGGCCCTGATCCTACCAGAGGGACAGACTATAAGGGCCGCTTCACACGAGCGGATGCCGTGCGTGGCATCCGCTCCGTGAAAGAGTGCCAAGACCCACTGCAGAGGCACGGAGCGGTAACATGACTGTTAATGCTCCGTGCCTCTCTGTGATCTCTTTACTACGAAATCACAGTTGTCACTGTGATTTCGTAGTAAAGAGATCACAGAGAGGCACGGAGCATTAACAGTCATGTTACCGCTCCGTGCCTCTGCAGTCTGCAGCGGGTCTTGGCACTCTTTCACGGAGCGGATGCCACGCACGGCATCCGCTCGTGTGAAGCGGCCCTTAGTCTTAGGATGTACACCCTGCAGTGGGCATTGCATCTACCAGCTGGACTACACCCTATGGTCTGCCCCACCAAGCCGCTCTATGGTATGACCACTGGTGTCACAGTACAGCATTTGTCACATACCTGTGCACTTCACTCCAGAATCAGACTGGTGTGCATGGACATGTGGCAGATTGGTAAACGGGCACACCAGTAGGAAATGGGTCAGGACACTATAGAGAGCACCTTGCCCATATTTTCCATTTGGTGATGCCTCAATTGCTGTTCCACAGTTCAGTTCTCTGAACCATCACTTAAACCCCATGTGCCTGAACAGATGGTTCCCCATGCGTTGCCACAGAAAATATCCACATGGCCCTCACAAGGATATGGTCCAGTCTGATGAACTGTGGCCCCTGAAAAACACATAAATACAATAGTAGGTATACAAAGTCTCACACAATGTTCAGACAACACTTACATATTTTTATTGATTTCCGAAATGAAAAGAAACTGAAAGGTTAGGTCCATCCACCTAAAATGTAATATTGCTTTAAAACACCTAAAATGTAAAATGAAGCGATGTTGCAATAATTCCTGGTCACTTATTTCCTATTGTTTTGTTTCTACAGCTCACAGAGAACAACCATGGTCCGATTTGGTCCTGTAGCCACGACCCCTTGTATCTGTCCCCCTACTTCTTGCTAATATGACGAATGCTGGAGACACAAAACGAGAAGACATTTTTTATTAAGATTTATTGCAAAGTTGCTTCATTTTACATATTAGATGTTGTGACTATGACCATTACCACCATGCTGTAACCTCAATATACCGCCATACTATGACTATTATCACAATACTGTGACCGAAAAATACTATAAGGAGCGTACGGCTTATTGTCGTCCTCTGTACAGATACTGAGGCAGGTTTGCTGTTGTGCCATGTTCTTTCCATTTGGATATGATAGATTTGATGGTGCTCCTGGGGATCATCAAATTTGGATATATTTTTGTATAACTTAACCCCGACTTGTACTTCTCAACAACATTGTCCCTTACTTGTTTGGAGAGCTCCTTGGTCTTCATGGCAGTGTTTGGTTAGAGATGCCTTTCGCTTAGGTGTTGTAGCCCCTGGGGCCTTTCAGAAAAGGTGTGTATATGTAATGACAGATCATGTGACACTTAGATTGCACACAGGTGACATCATTTCACTAATTATGTGACTTCTGAAGGGAATTGGTTGTACCAGAGCTTTTTATGGGCTTCCTAACAAAGGGGGTGAATACATACGCACATGCCAATGTTCTGTTTTCTAGTTCTAAACAATACTTTTATTTATATATTTTTCTCATTTCACCTCACCGACTTAGACTATTGTGTTCTGATCCATCACATAAAATTCAGATTAACAAAACATTGAACTTAAGGCTGTAATGTAACAAAATACGAAAAAAGTCAAGGGGGTGAATACTTTTGCAAGGCACGGTACATTACCACCAAACTGTAACTGAATACCACCATACTCTAATGGAATAGTAACACCATAATGTAACAGAATATTACAACCACAGTGTAAATGAATACCACCATACTGTAGCTCAGTATTAACACTAAACTGTAAATGAATTAGAGATGAGCGAATCTCCGCTTATGAAATTCGTTTGCGCTTCGTTTACTGGTAAATGGTGAATTGCGTTATGGATTCCGTTACCACGGACCATAATGCAATTCTATGACGGAATGCATAACGGAATACCTTTAGAGGCATTCTGTTATTTATTATGTCATAATAGAAGTCTATCGGCTGCAAAATTGATCTGTCCCGTTTCCGTTATGCAGGGTAGTCCTCTCCTGCATAGCGGAAACGGGACGGATCCGTTATGCAGGCCATAGACCTCTATTATGAAGTAATGAATAACGGAATGCCTCTAAAGGCATTCCGTTATGCATTCCGTCATAGAATTGCGTTATGGTCTGTGGTAACGGAATCCATAACGCAATTCAACTTTTACCAGTAAACGAAGCGCAAACGAATTTCATAAGCGGAGATTCGCTCATCTCTAATTCACGGCCGCCCACCAAATCTCACGGACCGGGCAAGGGGGGCATTAATCAGAGAGGCAGCACAGAGACCTAAGGTAACCCTGGAGGAGCTGCAGAGTTCCACAGCAGAGACTGGAGTATCTGTACAGAGGACGACAATAAGCCGTACGCTCCGTAGAGTTGGGCTTTATGGCAGAGTGGCCAGAAGAAAGCCATTACTTTCAGCTAAAAACAAAAAGGCACACTGTGAGTTTGTGAAAAGGCATGTGGGAGACTCCCAAAATGTATGGAGGAAGGTGCTCTGGTCTGAGGAGACTAAAATTGAACTTTTTGGCCATCAAAGAAAACGCTATGTCTGGAGCAAACCCAACACATCACATCAGCCAAAGAACACCATCCCCACAGTGACACATGGTGGTGGCAGCATCCAAGGCCGGATTAAGAGCATCATGGGCCTGGTGCTGAAGATTTTAATGGGCCTTTTTATAGAAAAAAAAAACGCAACGCAGAGCAACTTTTTATAGCACAAATAAAGTGTGAATTTTCGCAAAATTACACATGTGAAAATACGCATGCATAAAGTTTGAAGTGTGAACAAGTCTGCGTAATCCCATTCAAGTCTATTGGACTAAAGTTCACGCGTAATTTTGAAGCAGATTTACGCACGGGTTTGCGTGTGAAAAATCTGCTGTGTGAACTTAGCCTAAGTGTACATCTCTGGCCACAGTTTAAATATACAGCCATCTATATAGATGCCTGTATTATGTATAGCCACCCCCCAAGGAGTTAACTAGTGCTGCTGGATATGTCATTCAGGAGCATGAAAAAGCTATTCACGTCTAGCTTTTCCATGCTCCTGAATGGCATATGTGTTTATAAAAGCTAATCTATTATAAGCAGATATGCCATTGAGGAGCTTGGAAAAGATAGGTAGGCAAGAAATAGTCACCTAGCTTTTCCATGCTCCTGAATGGCATATCTGCTTATATGCATACATGTTTATAATAGTCAAGCTATTATATGCAGATCTGCCATTCAGGAGCATGGAAAAGCTAGGGGAGAAACAGTCACCTAGCTTTTCCATGCTCCTGAATGGCAAATCTGCCTTTAGGCATATCTGTTTATAATAGCTGATCTATTATAAGCAGATATACCACTCAGGAGCATTGAAGAGCTAGGTGACTATTTCTCACTTAGCTTTTCCATGCTCCTGAATGGCATATCTGTTTATAATAGATCAGGCTCAGCTATTATAAAGATATATATGCCTATAAGCAGAAATGCCATTCAGGAGCATGGAAAAGCTAGGTGAAAAAATCATCACCCAGCTTTTCCATGCTCCTGAATGACATGTATACATTATACAGTACACAGTATAATAGGTGAGGTGAGCCAATGCTGATTAACTTACCGCCTATGAGTTGTTTTCTGGGCAGTACACTGAAGGCTGCTGAATGCGACTCACCGCTGGCAGCACCCCTGACTCCACGCAGGAAGAATTTTGAACTTCCCGCTCGCAGCAGCCGTCACGGTCTTTCTCTTTACGGCATGGCCTACCTAGGCCCTAGGGGAGGAGTCTGACGTGACGACGCAGCGCGGCGTGCACAGCTGACCTGTCACCTGACCTGATCTGTCAGCTGTCACTGTCCTGGTGAGTTCTGTAAAGCAGTGTTTCCCAACCAGTGTGCCTCCAGGTGTTGCAAAACTACAACTCCCAGCATGCCTGCACAGCCAAAGGCTGTCCGGGCATGCTGGGAGTTGTAGTTTTGCAACAGCTGGAGGCACGCTGGTTGGGAAACACCTCTGTAAAGGGCCGGCCTGGGAGATTTCTTCTTGCGCGCCGGCCCTGTCATCATCTGACAGTCAGCACGGTTCGGTCCTACTAAAGGGTTGTGGGGCGGCCGCCAGGCAACCCCAGCGAGGCAGCCTATGCGGGCTGCTGGGCCTATTTTCATGCAGGGGCCTGGAGCTGCAGCTCCATCCGCCCCTACGTTAATCTGGCCCTGGCAGCATCATGTTGGGGGGATGGGACTGGGAAACTGGTCAGAGCTGAGGGACAGATGGATGGTGCTAAATACAGGGTGATTTTAGGCTAGGATGGAGGTTCACCTCCCAGCAGGACAATGACGCCAAACACACGGCTAGAGCAACACTCGAGTGGTTTAGGGGAAACATGTAAATGTGTTGGAATGGCCGAGTCACAGCCCAGATCTCAATCCAATAGAAAATCTGAGGTCAGACTTAAAGATTGCTGTTCACAAGCGCAAACCATCCAACTTGAAGGAGCTGGAGCAGTTTTGCAAGGAGGAATGGGCAAAAATCCCAGTGGTAAGATGTGGCAACTGCTCATAGAGACTTATCCAAAGCAACTTGGAGCTGTGATTGCCGCAAAAGGTGGTTCTACAAAGTACTGACTTTAGGGGGATGAATAGTTTTGCACATTGACTTTTTCTGTTATTTTGTCCTATTTGTTGTTTGCTTCACAATAAAAATAAAAAAACCTCTTTATAGTTGCGGGCATGTTCTGTAAATTAAATGATGCAAAAACGCAAACAATCCATGTGAATTCCATGTTGTGAGGCATCAAAATACAAAAAAAAGTCAAGGGGGTGAATACTTTTGCACGGCACTGTATGTCCATAACCAGAGGAAGGTGGCATCTAGGGAGAGTTGGCACTTTAGATCAGTGGCATTGGCCAACCTTCAGGGAGATCAGGTTCATGTCCCGGATGTGATAATGAAATGATTATTTTACAGTAAGTTGCCGCGTGACTCTATTGACTCAGGGACGTTCACTCTGCCTCTCTCTTCGTGACTCACACGACTCTGCTGTACAGAAGGCTAATACAATTACACCACATCTGTACTGTTCAGCATCTATGACCTGGCAGGAAATAGGAATCATATCTCATACGTCATATATGTAAATTACACAGGGGTGACGCATAAGGGATGGGGGGACGTGATTAACCTTCTCCTATCGTTTTGTGTCTTTTCAGGAATTTTCGGCTTCTTGCACTCTTACTTCCTATTTGACTTACAGAATTGCTGATCTTGTGAATCTATCAGGAAAATAACAAGTCACAATCTCGTGATGTGTGAGACTCCGACCAGCTTTCTAGAAAACCCGGTGACCGCGGTCTATTCTTTGGAGACCGTGGAGGCTACAGCTTTGTGTGCCGCTATATAATGCAATGTCACGGATATTCTGTCCGAGAAACATCATTTCTAGAGGAGACCAGCTCCATAATACGCTATACGATGAGCATACAAACTACACTAAGACCCTGTGCACCTCTTTGGGTTCCCTAATAAGACCGCTATCCTATCCATAGCTTCGCCATGGGTTACCGGTCACCCCAAATTTGTTGGGGTGGCTTCTCAGCCTTGCAAGGCTGAGAAGGAAAAGTGGCGAGGGTGTTGGAAAATTCAGGAGATGCGACATAGTTTGCAACTTTTTAAAGCCACTTTTTAGGCGCAAGTGAGATGATAAATCTCCCCCAGAGTGTGTGGGCCCCACATTGGCAGCTGAGTGGACCAGCATCACATCCACATATACAGTATTTTATTATGTTATTAATTATATTGTATTTATATTTGTAAATATATTGTATTTAATTGATTTAGGCCTCTTTCACACTTGCGTTGTCCGGATCCGTCGTGTACTCCACTTGCCGGAATTACACGCCGGATCCGGAAAAACGCAAGTGTACTGAAAGCATTTGAAGACGGATCAGTCTTCAAAATGCGTTCAGTGTTACTATGGCACCCAGGACGCTATTAAAGTCCTGGTTGCCATATTAGTAGTGGGGAGCGGGGGAGCGGTATACTTACAGTCCGCTATACTGCTCCCCCGCTCCCCACTACACTTTACCATAGCTGCCAGGACTTTAGCGTCCCGGCAGCCATGGTAACCATTCAGAAAAGGCTAAACGTCGGGTCCGGCAATGCGCCGAAATGACGTTTAGCTTAAGGCCGGATCCGGATCAATGCCTTTCAATGGACATTAATTCCGGATCCGGCCTTGCGGCAAGTGTTCAGGATTTTTGGCCGGAGCAAAAAGCGCAGCATGCTGCAGTATTTTCTCCGGCCAAAAAACTTTCTGTTCCGGAACTGAAGACATCCTGATGCATCCTGAATGGATTTCTCTCCATTCCGAATGCATTAGGATAAAACTGATCAGGATTCTTCCGGCATAGAGCCCCGACGACGGAACTCTATGCCGGAAGAAAAGAACGCAAGTGTGAAAGAGCCCTTACTTATTTGATTTTTGTTTATATTACATTATTAACCATTTTGGGGTACTGTAACTGTTAAGAGGCACTAAGGGAGCAGCACCTCTAGTATGGGGGCACTAAGGGGGCAGCACAGTTGTATGTTGGGCACTAAAGGGCAGCAATATTCTAAGTGGGCATAAACAGTGTGTGAGGCACTAAGACCTGCAGATCATCTAGACCAGTGATGGCACACCTTTTAGAGACCAAGTGCCCAAACTGCAACTCATACCCACTTATTTATCACAAGGTGCCAACACGGCAATTTACCGTGAATACTACAGTCCAATATAGTATATCTTCCATGTACTTTATCATTGAGCCTACATTCAGTGCGCTGCCTGTGCTGTTCATAGTGCGCCCTGCGCTGATGAATGGCAGGAAAGGTCTAAGGCATATTGGTACGCCATAGACTTTTTCCAGGGTGTGGGTGCCCACAGAAAGGGCTCTGAGTGCCCCCTCTGGCACCCGTGCCATAGGTTCGCCACCACTGACCTAGGCGATTTTTGGGAAGGAGGTGTTCCTTCCTGTTATTACCTGCTCGTCAGCAGAGGAGACCACTGCTATTACATGCAGCGATCTCCTCCTCAGTATGGGGACAAGCAATCGCTAATGCCATCACTCTTCCTTTTCTGTGGCACAAAGGGAACTGGGTGGGATTGGACATGTATAGTTGTGCATTTGGCAGATTTAGAGCCGTGGTTTAGGCCTTATTTGACATTTGCGTTTGCCGATCTGGCATTGCCAGACGCTACCAGAATGCCATCCGGCCCCATTAACTATAATGGGGTCTGGCAGTGATCCGGTTGCGACCCAGCAAATATGCCGAGATACGGCCATACAAATGCCGCTGCATGGAACCGCCTGCTGTCAGTGTGGAGCAGGCCTTAGAGTAAAAAAAAACTAATTTGCAGCAGTGCGCCAAACATCTTATCCCTCCTTCGGCTTAACCTCTTTAAGGTTTATCAGCATTTTGTACATCTTGCCAGTGACTTCTACATTTGTCAATTTAGGTTTCATAGAAATGTGACTGGTAGAGACCAAGGGTTGGGATCTCCATGATCTTGAGAAGAAAGTATACATTCTCGGCACATGTGTGTGAATGAGCTCCTTACAAGCATCAAGAACCCCATAACAGCTGTCTACAGGCGGGCGTCTGGTTTGGCTTCTATGAGAGGTTTCTTCCTTCTGGAGGAGAGCTAATTTGCATACTTTTTTTTCCCCATGGAGCATGACCCGTAAAAGTAAAGGCCATCATGTAAACTGTTACTGTAGTGATCGTTCCTCCCCCGTGCAGTTTCCAGTGGTCAGCGTGAAGTCTAGGTAAACGAGCGATGATCAACTTGTGTATTGCTATTTATTGCTCCACATCAGTCGTGTAAAACCACCCTAAAGCTCCCTTTACACGGACAATTATAGGGAACGAATGTTCTATGCAGGGGTGCACCTAGTCTTTCTGCTGCCTGAGGTGAAAACTGAAACGGCGTCCCCCCTCCCAATGCCAAATCCTTAACTTAACCCCTTTCCTCCAGCCCTAGCGTTAAAGACACACTTGGAAAACATTACATAGAGCGCGAGAAAACATACAGGGTGATACAGCGCCACATACCTCTTACATCCAGTGACATGTCCTATGATGTAGGCGTTCTCTTTTCCTTATCTTCTCCATTCAGAACAGACCGCCATGATGATTTCTTTCAGCCATGTCTCGTCTCTTCAGAATTTGGCACACAGAAATCATAGTTTCCTACGTTTCCAAACTTGTCCCCACCTTCTGAACACCCCATCCTGCCAACCCTAATACTTTGCCCTGTGTGCTCCCCAATACTATACTGCAAAAAAAGTCCCCCTGAAAATACTATTACCACACAGATAGTGCCCCCTTCAATAATTATTACTGGCACACAGCGCCCTAAAATATAACTGTGCCCAGCAAATATACCTCCCCTGACACTTAGTGCCGTAAACATAATGTCCGCCAAAAATAATTGTGTTATGCTGATACTGTGCCAGGGTCTCCCCCACTGTCAGTCCTCCTAAAAGTCCCACCAATGCCCTATGTGGTAACAGTGCCCCAATAGTAACAATGTCCCTCATTTTGCCCCAGAAGTAATAATACCCCTGTAGTGCTCATACTAGTAATCATGTTCTTAGTAGTCCGCCAGTGGTAACAAAGCCCACCATAATGCCCCCAGTAGTAATAACTCCCTTTTATAATGTGTGCCAGTACAAAAATGTCCCCTTCTGATGATTGCCAGTAAAATAATTCCACCTTACCATGTGTGCCAGTACAGAAAAATGCCCCCAGTAGAACGAATGTCCCCATAAAAATGCTCCCTTATAATGTGTGCCAGAACATAAGGGAACCCCTTATGTGTGCCAGTACAAAAAATGCTCCCTTATAAGGTGTACCAGTACAAAAAAGTTGCCCCCTTTTCATGCCCCCGGTAGAATGCATGTCCCCTTAGTAGCCCCCTTATAATGTGTGCCAGTACAAAAATGCCCCTTTTTAGAATGCCCAATGTCCCTATAGTGCTTTCCCCACACTACAAAATAATGACCCTCCCCCCCCCCCCCCCCCCCGTTTAAATACTTACCTCTGCTGTCAGCAATGCGGTGCAGGACACAGACCTCTTCTAGTCTGTGCCCTGAGCTGTATGCAGCCCGGCTCAGGCAGCTCGATGATGATGACACCGGCCTTGGATAGGCTACAGGCACTAGGAATAAAGCCTATTAGAGGGAACGGTGGGGCAGGGATAAGTCACCCCCATGTTCCGCTGCAACATTCAATTGTATTGCTGTCCTGAGAACAGCAATACAATTGAATTTGCAAAGATGAGCGCTTCCACAATAGAAGCACTCATGGCCCTTCCACTGCCCCCTACCTGGTGCCTCCTAAGGCAATCGCCTCATTGGCGATGCACCTCTGGTTCTATGAACGCTTGTTCCCGATAATTAGCAAGGGGTCACTGATCACCTGATGAACAAGCAAATGCTCATACATCAGGTGGAAACGTAGTTGAAATTGACACCTAAATCACTGTTTTTGAGCAGATTGTCCTATATAAATGGGTAGTGATGAGGGATTGCAGTAGAGATGATTGCTGCATGTAAACGCAGTTCTCACCTCTTCTGATGAGCAGGAACGAATGGTTTATTTGCCTGCTCAGTCGGCACGTGTAATACGCCAGTTGAATCTCTTCAATGAAAACCAGTCCCCCACCCCAAGATGAGGACAGATGGGTATTAATCTAGTACAATGTCAGTTTTGCTTAAGAGTCTGGAAGAATAAAAGAAAATGAATATCAAATCCAGGCAAAACTTCCCTGCCCAACAGCTGTAGGGTTAATCCCTGACAGCAGCACGACAATGAGCGGTATCAACCTTGTTTGTAGGCTGGTCAGTCTTCATGGTTGAACTCACGAGGAGATACAGTATCTACTTAATGGGGGTTTCCGGCATTACTATTATTTTTAAAAGACGTGCTCATGTAGTTGTTTGCCTACATCTTCCCCATGTTTTTTCTTCAGTTTGGACTCTCCTGACCCGTTGTCACAATGTAAACCAATCTGTCTTTAAAACAGGTTTTAATAAATTATATAGGAAGGTTTAGATACACTTCAAGGGGAACAATATCTGTTAGAAGGGCTGATGTTCCACTCACCGTACTTTCCACCACTAGGCAGGGTGCGTCTGCTCTTAAAGAAAGGGAGCCCCGTCTCACATGCACTATCCACAAAAAACCTCACCCTCTGAAAGAATGTTGTGGACTCAGGGCAAAAGACTATGCAAGACCGCAGATATAGTGTCAAAGACCTTGGGGCGTGTTACAAGTGTTGCGTCTCCTCAAACCACATTGCAAAGGACTGTAAAGCTGCCATTAAGTGTACAGACTAATTACAAACATGTTATAGCCATGCATCCTACTCCACCTCCCGACAACTCACAACCTTCAGTAGCATCCAACCCTGTCTGAAAACAAGGCCAAGAGCCACAAGCTCAAGACTCAACCACAACCACTGTCTCCTCTTCACGCATGGAAGTATGTGGGAAACTTGTCCAAAAAGATGCACCAAGGTGTGATCTACCCAGAGGGGCAACCTGAGAAAACCACCACAATGTATGCCATTGTAGATAAACAAAGCAACAGATCTCTGGCAAAACCTAAATTCTTCGAAATCTTTGATATACAGGGGCAAGCTTTACCATGTACCATGAACACCTGCTCTGGTCATGTAGTGACTTCCGGCAGAAGGGCAACATGGTTGATGTTTTCTCTTCAGTCAAGGGCAATAATCACATACCCTTACTATTGTTAATTAAATGTGAGCAGATACCAGATAAAAGAGAAGAAATTCCTACTCCAGGACCTGCACATCCTCATCCCCAATTAAGGCATCTAGCATATGAAATTCTTCTTATGGCCATGAATGCTGATGTTTTAATTTTACTGGTGAGAGATATTTTGAGGGTCCATAAGATACGTCACCAATGCAATGTTCCACACGATGCCCCATATGCACAGAGACTTGATTTAGGCTGGCTAATTGTGGGCGATGTATGCTTTGATAAGAGCCACAAACCATATTTAAAACTTATGTGCTTAAAAATGGTTGTGTGACCATTGCAAGACATATTTTATGCCATGCTGTCATCAGGAGATGAAAGAAAGGCTCTCTAACCGTCACCCAGGTGCCAGATGTCATTCCTATGTTGATGACGGCAACAAAATAGCCATGTCCATAGAAGACAAAAAGTTAATTAACATAATGGACAGTGAATTCTTCAGAGATTAATCTAACCTCTAGGTCACACCCTTACCGTTTCGGGCTGAAATAGCCAGATTTTCAAACAATCGAGACCAGGCTATATCCAGATACATTTCATTGCAATGAACACCAAGAAACAAGCCTGAAATTATACATCACATTGTGACCTTTATAGACAAGATATTTCACAGTGACCATGTAGAGTCAGCTCCACCATTACAAGACCATGAAGAGTGCTGGTATCTTCCCTCCCATGGAGTATATCACCCATGAAAACCTAAACTGATCAGTGTGGTTTTTAACTCAAGTGCCAAGCATTGTAGCATATCTCGGAACGACGTCCTTCCTACTAGTCCAAACCTGAGCAATAACATGGTAGGAGTACTTATGAGGTTCAATAAAGAGCATTGTTTTATTGTACAACAAGAACACAGGAATCACCTTAGGTTTTATGGCACTTAGACAACGATACCTGTCAGGAAATGATTGAAGACCAATATAAGGTGCATCTGTTCGGTAACAGTCCTTCACCTGCAGTTGCAACATATGTTCTTTGTAGAACCGGCTCTGATGGTGAATAAGAGTTTGGAGAGGACGTCCAAATCTTTGTTAAAAAAAAGACTTGGGCAACAGACTCAAATCTTTGTCCACAGCGGAGGAGGCCATAGAATTGCTGAAAGGGACACAAGGTATGCTTTCTAAGGTTCATCTGAAATTACATAACATTGCTTCCAACAGTTCTGTTGTCACAAAAGCCTTTCAGCCCAGTGATCACAATGCATAATTCAGAGACTTGAATTTAGACCTAGATAATCCACCAGTACAAATACAGTGAGCCCCTGAGGAGCCGATGCAGAGGATGGGAGTGGTAGTGGCCCTGATGAGATGCTGTGTCATGATGTATTCCCTCTGGCTGTTACTCCCTGGGGATCGGTGCAGTGGAGATGTAGTTTGAAGAATCAGACCAGAATTGAACATATAACAGTCTCTTTTTAATTAGTGCAAAATATAACTTGTGGCACATCCAGCAGCAATAAATAAAAAATGCAGTTTCTCTGGCACCAGATGAGGAAGTATGGTGGCTGTTTGAATGGCTATTGATGTTAGTCTGGCCTAGTGGTGGTTTTAGTGATGGGTGTCTGAGCTGTAGTCCCTTACCTTGCAGCAGTGTCTGTAAAGCTGTAATTTCTCTGATTAATCTGCTGTCCTGACACACTGATGATTTCTGGAAGCTGTGTTCTGACGATCTCTCTGGAGTGTTGGTCTCACCGAAGAATTGGATATGGTTTCTGGAAGTAATAGCTCTGACATCTGCTTCCTCTCCCTTCTCTCTCTGGACTGAAACCCCCCCTCCTCAACCCCCCCTCCCAGCCACGAAGTAGGACCAGCCCACTCCTACCAAGAGGGGAGGAACAGAGTGGTTAACTCAGTTCCTGCAAATCTTTGCCAACCATAACCTCCTCATAGTGGTACAAAACCACGGAAAATACATAACATTACTATACATTACAAGTATTTGCAGATACCTCAAGGTCTAGGATACTACACAAAGAAGTCTAGGCTTAAGGTGGGACATGTTGAATAATTCCTTCAGCTTTCAAGTTTTTTTGCGCAGACAAACCATTTACTAAGTGTGGGGTTGTCTCAATGGTGACTAACCTATATGATCCACTGGGATTTGTAGCACCCCTGACTGTACAAGACAAATTTCTGTTAAGACAGCAATTAAAGACCGTTGATGACTGGGACATTCCACTGCCCACCCACAAACAACAAAAGTGTGAGTCTTGGAAAGAATCTCTATGTGCGTACGTGATGCTAAACTTCAGCGTCTCTTGCAATAAAATGTATGTTGGCTTTCTATTCGGGAAGGCTAAATCAGCTCCTAGACCGGAGCATACCATTCCTAGACTTGAACTTTGTGGTGCTGTATTAGCTGTAGAGATTACGGACTTTGTACGGCATGAGCTAGTTAATCATGCAATTGACATAAAAGGGGTTGACCCATCTCGCACAAATGGTGGCATATCGGTAGAATATGCCACTAATGTCTGATAGGTGCTGGTCCCATCTCTGAGACCCGCACCCATAGTTTGTCTGGAATGGAGCCAGATAAGTAAAGGAGAGCGACCACACATGCAGAGACACCCTGGATTCACTTCTATGGGACTTCCGCAAATAGTCAAACATCAACTTGGCTATTTCCATCAGCTCCACAGAAGTGAATGGAACGGTGGCCGCACTTTCGCTGTGTGCTTCTCATTTATTTTTATGGGACTTCTGCAAATAGCCGAACGTGCTGCTCAGCTATTTTGAGCACTCCTATAGAAATGAATTAAGGGAGGCTGCACATGCTTCTTCATTTTGCAGGCTCCATTCTAGAGATAGGTGTGGGCCCCGTAGGTGGGACCCGCACCTTTCAGACATTGGTAGCATATCCTACTGATATACCACCAATGTGTGAGTTGGGCCAACCGTTTTAAATTTTACACAGACAAGTTGTTCTGGTTTACATATACCGTACTATATAACCAGACAAAATACTTTAATGTCTATGTCAGTAGCCTCATAGAAATTATCAGGAAGTTCTGTAAACCTGAACAATGGCATTATCTCCGATCCTAATTCAAACCTACAGATTGTGCCACCATACCTAAGTCCTCCCCTTCCTGTTTTAATGCCACCGTCACACCCATCTTTAAAAAGCCATCCATATGCCTCAAAGCTACTTGAACAACATGTCCTCCTTGAACTGTCCTCCCACCTCTCAACCTACTCTCTCTTTGAGTGGCTACAATCTGGCTTCCAATTCCACAACTCAACTAAAACTGCCCTTACCAAAGTCATCAATGACCTGCTAACTACTAAAGCTATAAGAAAATTACTCTGTCCTCTATACCTTTGACTCAGATTTGGTCCTCTCTTCGACAGTGGCATGCCTAGGGTGTTTGGCACCCGGGGCTGGTCCTTTCTCTGGCACACCCCCATACTTGACCACATATCTCTTATATCCAGGGACATCTCCTTTCATGTAGACCTTTTCTTTCCTCTTCTCCTCCATTAGACCGCCATGACAAATTCTTTCAGCCACATCTAGTCTCTACAGAGTTTGTAACACAGACATTAGATTAGATTTCTCAGTTTTTCCATCAACCTCCCCATCCTGGTGTCCCCACAGTGTCATCCTGCTGCCACCCCCAAACTGTTCCCATTGTGCTCCCCAATGCCCCAGGTACTATACTGCTGAAAAAATAGTGACCCCAGCAGACATAATTGGGGTCATTTATCAAACTGGTGTAAAGTAGAACTAGATTTCCAAAAGAGCTGTCAAATATGACAACTTGGCTGCTATGGACAACTAAGCTAGTTCTACTTTACGCCAGTTTGATAAATTACCCCAAATGTCCCTATACTGTCTACAGCAGCTGTAATGTCCCCTAGAGTGCGCCCAGTAATAATAACACCCTATATTGTTCTCTAGGCAATTGTCATGATCCGTGGGGTGGGTAGGACTCCCCACTGAACACAGGAGGGAATGGGAACAGTAACTGGGCCTGGAAACTAGGGGAGGAACAGGTCACCTCTTAGACAACCCTAATCCGGGCCCTGACTACCTATCAATATGAATAGACCTTGAAGGTAGGAATATTCATAAAGCAGGAAATCTAGGCCCTGATTTCCCTATAAGGCCCTGGAATAAGGTTAGGACCAGAGACAACTCATTCCCCCCCAGATGGACGAATGGAAGTCTCTGTCTCAGGCCTAGATACAACAACAGGGAATATAACAAACACAAACAAAGGCAACACTTAACTTTTGTAGAGATGGAAGAACAGGTACACCAGAGATGACCCACACCAGCTCAGCCAAACCCAAATTAAGCTATCAACCGCATAGTCAGAAGGGTGGGGTGAGACTATAAAGGGTAGAAGTGATGACCACTGAGCAACAGCTGAGAAAAGGGAAGTGGTCATTAACCCTATCGACACTGAATAAAGAGAAATCAAGGAGGCTGTTAGATTCTTCCACGATCAGCCAATCTCCTTGATTTCCTGACAACAGTCACCTGAGGGACCGTATAATGTCCCCAGAAATAATAGAATTTCCACTACAGTGCCTCCCCAATAGCAATGCCCCCCACACTGCCCCATATAGTAATTGCCCCCCATAGTAATCCCCCCATAGTAATTTTGCCCCCACACACTAATCTCTCCCACACTGCCCCCACACAGTAGTTTTCCCCACACTGCCCCATATAGTAATTTCCCCCACACAGTAGATTCCCCCACACTGCCCCCACACAATAATTTCCCCCACACTACCCCATATAGTAATTTCCCCCACACAGTAATTGTCCCCACACAGTAGATTCCCCCACACTTCCCTCACACAATAATTTCCCCCACACTACCCCATATAGTAATTTCCCCCACACAGTAATTGTCCCCACACAGTAGTTTCCCCCACACTTCTCCCCCACACAGTAGTTTCCCCCACACTGCCCCCACACAGTAATTGTCCCCACACAGTAGATTCCCCCACACTTCTCCCCCACACAGTAGTTTCCCCCACACTGCCCCCCACGCAGTAATTGTCCCCACACAGTAGTTTCCCCCACACTTCTCCACCACACAGTAGTTTCCCCCACACTGCCCCCCACGCAGCATGCCAAACCAAATTTACAGGTAGGAGATCTTGTTCTCATGAAGGATCAGAAAGTGAAAAAAAAGTGAAGACAGCAAGGTTCTTTATGGGAGGTAAAACCTGCCAAAATTAAAATGAAATAGAAAAACCTAAAATTTTAATTAAAACAACCATTTAACATTTTACTTTCATTTTACTTCCTATAGTGGGTTTTTCATGTCAAAATCATAAATCAAATGAAAACACAAAGTAGAAGCTGAAAATGGTAGATTGAGATTTCAATTTCATCTCTTGCAGGCATTTTCCCTGCCAAAAGTCAAATGAAAAAGAAAGTCCATTTGAATTTTCATTTTAACGTTGTACTAACATTCAGATTTATTTAAATGAGCAGCAGTGGGCGTGGTGCAGCATGCAAAATGCCGTTCTTTTATTCCTGACTGAACAGACAGTGATTCTGTATGTCCACCAGAGGGCGCTGTGCTTCTCCACATTTCCAAGGCTACTTTCACACTTGCGGCAGAGGATCCCGGCAGGCAGTTCCGTCGCCGGAACTGCCTGCCGGATACTTCAAAACGTATGCAAACTGATGGCATTTGTCAGACGGATCAGGATCCTGATACGTCTGACAAATGAAATAAAATGCCGGATCCGTCTCTCCAATGTCATCCGGAAAAACCGATCCGGCATTTATTTTTTTCCACATTTTTTGTGGTCTGAGCATGCGCAGACCGCAATGCCTGATCCGTTTTGCTGGGAAAATCTCGGCATTAATGCATCCGGCATTAATGCATTTCAATGGGAAAAAATGCCAGAATTCCAGCAAGTGTTCCCGGAATTTTGGAAGGAGATAAAACCGTAGCATGCTGCGGTATTATCTCCGTCCTGAACAGTCAAAAAGACTGAACGGAAGACATCCTGAACGGATTGCTCTCCATTCAGAATGCATTAGGATAAAACTGATCAGTTCTTTTCCGGTATTGAGCCCCTAGGACGGAACTCTATGCCAGGAAAAGAATAACGCTAGTGTGAAAGTAGCCTAACACAGGATCAAGTTTATCATTCCAATAGATGGCGCTGTGACAGTGAAATCTGTGCCGAATGCATAGGATGAGATTATGAGTCTATGGTGACCTCTTTTTGAGGAGTGAATTATACTAGGATTATGATTATGTCATCAACTCTGCTGCCCTTTTAACCCCCTAGATGCCGTGGTGCCTAATCACCTGCAGCATCTATGGGGTTAATCCGCTCTGCCATACTTGAGTGAGGACGTGGTGGACGTTGCTCCAGAAAAGTGCCAAGAAGCTTAAAAAGTCGCAAATTATGGTACACATATGTCGGTGACATATATCAGTGACTTTTTTTTACAGTAAATGTCCTCCATTGTGTCTGTGCGACCAAAAATCAGGGTGCATGACTTGCAGAAACGCGGAGCATCCTTGGCATCACTGTGCTGATTGGTGGGAGAGTTCAGACCGCCATGAACAGTATTGCTGGCCTACAATAGCACTCAGCAACCTTTGGCCAAGAACGCAGCTTTGGCGTAGCTATGTCCTATTCTTGTCCATGTTGCAGACAAGGGCAGGCATTGTTACAACGGATCTGCAAAAAATAAAAAAATGGACGCAATACGGTTGTCACACAGACGTCATCCGTATTTTCTGTGGATCCGTGTTTTGCAGACCATAAAATACATACATTTGTGTGCATAAGCCCTTAGAGTAAGGGCTCCCTCATGCACATGACTGTATGTATTTTGTGGTCCGCAAAAACTGGATGACGTCCGTGTGCATTCCGTATTTTGCGGAACAGAACAGCTGGCCCCTAATAGAACAGTCCTATCCTTGTCCGTAATACGGACAATAATAGGACATGTTCTATTTTTCTGCAGAACAGACATACGGAAACGGAATGCACACGGATTAACTTCATTTTTTTTGCGGACCTAATGAAATGAATGGTTCCGCCCCAAAAAAAAAGCAAAAAACTGAACGAACACGGAAAGAAAATATGTTCGTGTGCATGACCCCTAAGTGTCAGGGTTTGGTTGGTATTAAGGCCCGGGTCAGTTTTAGGGCTCATACACACAAACGTATTTTCTTTCCGTGTCCGTTCTGGTTTTTTTGTGGACCGCATGTGGAACCATGAGGATAGGTCATCAATAAATATAACTTGGACAACCCCTTTAAATCTTTCGTCAGGCGTATATACGAGGTTGTCTTGCTCTTATCTGTTGAGAAGTAAGGCTCCTTTCACACCTGCGTTCAGGTGTCCGCTCGTGAGCTCCGTTTGAAGGGGCCCACAAGCGGCCCTGAACGCAGCCGTCTGGCCCTAATGCATTCTCAGTGGAGGCGGATCCACTGAGAATGCATCCGCCTGCCAGCGCTCAGCCTCCGCTCCGCTCAGTGAGCAGACACCTGAATGCTGCAAGCCGTGCGTGCGGAGGCGAGCGGATCCGTTCCGACTTACAATGTAAGTCAATGGGGACGGATCCGCTTGAAGATGACACCATATGGCTCAATCTTCAAGCGGATCCGTCCCCCATTGACTTTCAATGTAAAGTCGGAACGGATCCGCTCAGGCTACTTTCAGACTTAGAAAATTTTTCTAAGTTCTAATGCAGACGGATCCGTTCTGAACGGAGCCACCGTCTGCATTAATATAAGCGGATCCGTTCAGAACGGATCCGATCGAACGCAAGTGTGAAAGTAGCCTAAATTGTTGTCAAGCCAGAAGGAACCTTCAAGGAACTTTCAGTCAACTTGGGTGTTCATCCTTGAATATGTACCCTGAGTCTTGACTTCTGGATTACAACTGACCTTGTGTGGTTTCTCCAATATGAAGATTTGTTATCCATTTTAGTATACAAAGAACAGTTGCCTACAGTTGTAGAACCTTTGTTGGACATCAGACAGACATTACTCCTAAATATCAGTCCATATAGAGAAATCCAGGGGGAGAGTGTGCATTACGGACAAGGATAGGCCAGTTCTATTAAGTCCCGGAGGTTCCGTAGAGCAAAATGTGCAATGCACATGGCCGGTATACATGTTTTATGGACTGCAAAACAAGCTACGGTCGTGTACAAGGGCCCTACGCCAGTTTTCCTTTACACCAATTTTGAGAAATCTCCCCCTCAGAGCTTCACATCTTCACTTAAAGGCTATGTTCGGGGTCAGTGAGTCAACTCGGAATAATTTGATACATCTGCCACTACAGAGTGTGCCATCAACAGTGTAAGAACATAGTAAACTGCACGTGCGAAACAATAAATGAACTGTTATGTGGACGCTCTCATCCACTGGCTGCAGATCACACAGCGAAAACAAGCGCAGCGCGACACAAAGGGGCAGATTTATCAAACCGTCCATGTTGCCCACAGCAACCAATCATAGCATAGCTTTCATCCTTCAATAGCACTATAAGAAATAAAAGCTGTGCTGTGATTGGTTATGTCGCCCATGGCAACCAATCCTAGACCAGCCTTCATTCTTCAACAGCCCTATCTATATATATAAAGAAGGACGTATATGAATATATGTATGTATGTATGTATGTATGTTCTACGATCACTCAAAAACGCAACCATCAATCTCAACGAAAGTTGGTATACACATCCCTTGCTACCTGGAAAGAAATCTTGTGGGGGTCTCAGCTATCTAGGAAGTACCGTTCCTGAGATAATCCCAAAAAATGAAAATATGGCACATCACATGACCTACATTAGCCAATAGAAGCCCGCAGGTCTTTCTCTTCATATCCCAACTGCCATACACACGGTCACATGTCCCTTACCAGCCAATAGAAGCTCGCAGGGCCACGCCCCCAATCAGGGATTGAAAAAATGAAGTAAAAAATCAACTTCTGTCAGCTGCAGAGGTGGGAGGGACGGTGACTTTCTCTCTGCAGCTCACACTCAGACAGCACAGTGCTGCTGTCTGAGAGTGAGCTGTTCAAAAGGACATCCCTGCGTCCGTCCAGGCCCTGCGCCGGATGGAGGACAGGGAGTCTGAAAGCCAGACTGTCCGGCCTAAAACTGGACCTCTGGCCACCCTAGGGGCAGGCTGCTGTGGAGGTCACAGTTAAGGGGATGGTCCGCTATGGATTTCAGTGTTAAGGGCCAGATTGCTGTAAAGGCCACTGTTAAGGATGTGGGCTCCTGTGGAGGTGCAGCGTCCCACATATGTGTGTAAATGGGACTCTTCGAACATCTGAATATATATATGTATTGAATTGCAATGTATTGTATTCCTTATTATCTGGCTGGCAAGTTCATTTACATCCATTCGCCCCTAGGTGGTGCTGGCACCACATAATATATAGTGTGGGGGGTCTGCCTGAAAGCAGATTAGAATGTAGTCAGAGTAAGGAGAAGCAAGTTCATGGAGGAGAGAGACAGGCTAAAGAAGCTGTGTTCCTTTCCTCTGGGCCCTGATCAAGCCTGGAGAAGATAACTACAGAAACCAAGCACCAGACAGTAAGTCTATACGCCAAGATGCAGAGAGCCTAGTGAGGGTAACCGCTAACTATAGCTTATGGACCTCATTAGCAGTGGCGGATTACAATAGGGACGTTCGGGTCGGCAGCCCCGGGCCCAGCACCGCTGGGGGGCCCAACGCTGACCCGAACGCCCACATACTGCGGCGGGGCACGGGAGCGCATAGCTCCCTGTCCCGTCGCCGATCACCGGCATTCATTGTAGGCCTGAGGCCTATGCGGTAGTGAAATCCCGGCGCAGGCGAGCGTGATGACGTCATCGCGCGCCTGTGCCGGGACGCAGCACTGTGACGCGCCTGACTCATCCCGCCCGCCTTCCTCTGCGAGCAAGCGCCTGGCCCTGGACATAGGTGAGTATTTATTTTTTCATTTTTTGTTCATTTTTTATTTTTTTATTTCATTTGCCTACTTGGGGGGGGGGGGGGGGACACAGGAGGACCTATTAGGGAAGATAAATCGATTACATGGGTGGGAATGTGGGGGCTGTATGGGGCCAAATTATTATGGGAGGGAATACTATGTGGGGGCAAATTACTAGATGGGGCAGTGTGGGGGCAAATTATTATGAGGGAATACTATGTGGGGGCAAATTACTAGATGGGGCAGTGTGGGGGAAACTATTGTGTGGGGGCAAATTGCTGTGTGGGGGCAAATTATTATGGGAGGGACTACTATGTGGGGGCAAATTTCTATCTGGGGGTAGTGTGGGGGAAACTATTGTGTGGGGGTAATTGCTATGTGGGGGAAACTATTGTGTGGGGGCAGTGTGGGGTAATTGCTATGTGGGGACAGTGTGGGGTAATTTCTATGTGGGGACAGTGTGGGGTAATTTCTATGTGGGGACAGTGTAGGGTAATTGCTATGTGGGGGCAAATTACTATGTGGGGGCAAATTACTATGTGGGGGCAGTGTGGGGAAAACTATTGTGTGGGGGCAAATTATTATGAGAGGGAATACTATGTGGGGACAAATTACTATGTGGGGGCAAATTATTATGAGAGGGACTACTATGTGGGGGCAAATTACTAGATGGGGCAGTGTGGGGGCAAATTACTAGATGGGGCAGTGTGGGGGCAAATTGCTATGTGGGGGCAGTGTGGGGAAATTGCTATGTGGGGACAAATTACTATATGGGGCAGTGTGGGGGCAAATTACTATGTGGGGGAAACGATTGTGTGGGGGAAATTGCAATGTGGGGACAGTGTGGGGTAATTTCTGTGTGGGGTAATTTCTATGTGGGGACAGTGTGGGGTAATTGCTATGTGGGAAAATTGCTATGTGGGGGCAAAATACTATGTGGGGGCAGTGTGGTGGAAATTACTATGTGGGGGCAGTGTGGGGCAAATTACTATGTGGGGGCAGTGTGGGGCAAATTACTATGTGGGGGCAGTGTGGGGCAAATTACTATGTGGGGGCAGTGTGGGGCAAATTACTATGTGGGGGCAGTGTGGGGCAAATTACTATGTGGGGGCAGTGTGGGGCAAATTACTGTGTGGGGGCAGTGTGGGGCAAATTACTGTGTGGGGGCAAATTACTGTGTGGGGGCAAACTACTATATGGGGGCAGTTTGGGGGCAAATTACTATGGGGGATTACTATGTGGGGGCAGTGTGGTGGAAATTACTATATGGGGGTGTTGCTAATGGGGAGGCACTATAGGGGCAATTCTATTATTTCTGGGGACACTATACAGGGATTATTGCCTGGAGCACAATAGAGGGTGGTATTATTACTGGGGGTCTCTAGGGGACATTATAGCTGCTGTAGACACTATAGGGACATTTGGGGTAATTTATCAAACTGGTGTAATGCAGAACTGGCTTAGTTGCCCATAGCAGCCAATCAGATTCCACCTTTCATATTTGACAGCTCTTTTGGAAATCCAGTTCTACTTTACACCAGTTTGATAAATTACCCCAATTATATCTTTCAGGGTCACTATTTTTTCAGCAGTATAGTTCCTGGGGCATTGGGGAGCACAACGGGCACAGTATTGGGGGTGGCAGGATGACACTGTGGGGACACTAGGATGAGGAGGTGGATGGAAAAATTGAGAAATCTAACGTGTCTGTGTTACAAACTGTAGAGGCGAGATGCGGCTGAAACAATTTGCCATGGTGGTCTGGGTCAAATGGAGGAGAAGAGGAAAGAGTAGGTCTACATGACAGGAGATGTCACTGGATGTAACAGGTATGTGGTGCTGTATTCTCCTCCATGTCTTTTTTATTACAATTATATGTATTTTAAATTTGACGACCACATTTTTCAGTTTTAGGACCCAATTTGGGGTATTTTTTTTTTTGTCTGAAGATGTCATATGGCCTAGGAAGAGACTGTGGCGCTCATAAAGCACCGCAGCCTCTTCATACAAAAAAAAAACAAAAAAACTAAACTAAAATGGGGGGGGGGGGGGGGGGCCCAAGTTGGGTAGACAGCCCCGGGCCTATCATGCACTTAATCCGCCCCTGCTCATTAGCACAAGTGACCAGGAGTAACTTTCCGAGAGCCTGGACACAACTGGATCATTAAGGCCATAATTGTCCTTATCCACTACACAAGCCTTCCGGGTCATAGTGGAAAAACCTTTCTAGAAGATTTTCCTGCCAAATAATGAAGCAGATGTGTTTGCCTGCCACAAGGGGAACGCCCTTAAAGGATAACGCCTAAATAAAAAGATAATAGCATCTTTAGTGCCAGAGTGCTGTAAAGAGGGAATTTTGGGATTACCCCCTGGATCCATGGCTGTAAAGTATCAGCATTAGAAGAATCCCTCCATTGACAACTGCCATTGCCTGATAATAGGATTACTGGTCAACTTGTTATTACTTATGCTATGCCAAACGCTTCCCATTGATGAACTGTACCAACTGTCCAGAGACCATTGATTCCTCAGTAAATGTTCAACTGGTTTACAACAACCGACTCCTCATTCTTACTACTACTCTCAACATTTGCACCTAACGGTGCTGGCGTCACGAACCAGGGGCCCAGCCGCCAAAAGCACCCTAAACATCATCACCATCAAGGGCACCTCAACTTCCATCTGGCGGGTGTTCCCTGCAACCGAGAGTGCCCCGGAGGATTTCGTGCTGTCTTCCCATCCACTATACGCCAGCCCAGGGAGGCATCTGCTAACCGTGAGTACATGAACTATTGCACCCATCGGCCCACCGTGAGCCTCACGTGTTTTCCCCTGTGGTTTGGTAGTTCACTGTAAAGGGGTGGTGTATTGTGAAACTCAGTGTTAAAGGGGAAGGCTGCTGTAAAGGTCAAAGTTAAAGGGGTGGGCTGCCATGGAGGTCCCATTTTAAGGGACGGGGCACTGTGTGTGTGTGGGGGGGCTGTGAAGATCACTGTTAAGCGGGCGGGGTGCTGTAGAGGTCACTGTTATGGGGGATACTGTCGATATCTTTTAACGACACACAGAAACATTAAATAGATTCAATATATCCGGGCGAAGCTGCGTCCTTCTGCTAGTAAGAAATAAAAGCTGAGCTGTGACTGGGTATTCTGCCCATAGCAACCAACTGTAGCACAGCTTTCATTCTTCAACAGCACTACAATAAATAAAAGCTGAGCTGTGACTGGGTATTCTGCCCATAGCAACCAATTGTAGCACAGCTTTCATTCTTCCACAGCACTACAATAAATAAAAGCTGAGCTGTGATTGGTTATCTCGCCCATAGTAACCAATCGTACCACAGCTTTCATTCTTCAACAGCACTAATAGAAATAAAAGCTGACTTGTGATTGGTTGCCGTGGGCAACCAAAACCGATTTAAAAAAAATCCCCCCAGGCCCAAAGTCAGTGTGTAAAGCCGCTCTTTTAATAAAGCTTTGTATGTTGCAGGGGCGGCAAAAATGACGTCACGCTAAGGGCGGAAGCGGCGACATCTTGTGTAACACTTCCCTTTTCTTCTACTTCCGGGGGTGAAAGGGCGTAGGCTTTGGGGCGTATACTGTTGCCTGCTGGTCGTGTAGCGGAGACACCAGAAGGGAGGCCTCGGTCGAATGAGGAAACCTCCATTATCAGGAAGCGGAGGGGGCAGCTTTCCCAGTGTGTGCAGCGGCCGCCGCCAGAAGCTCAGCGGAGAGGTAGGTGAGGCTGACGGCGGAGGGTTATTAGTCACCGGGGTGACGTGTGCGGCTGACATTTCTGTCGCTACCCCGCTGACATCCGTACATGCCAGGGTCTGTTCCTTGTGCCGCATCCCGGTCCATTGCCCTTCATCACCCTGCGTGCAGCTCTGGAGGTGAATGCTGCTGGATGTGACAGATGGAGGCTGTGCTCCAGCATTCATCTGTGTCATCACATCTGCCCCCATAGACTTGTTGTGGAGGTGATGCTGCTGCAGCAGCTGTGTGTGATATCTCTGTCAGCGCTCTAGTCCCACCCAAAGCTGCAAGCCTGCCAGCATGTGTCAGTGGCCGCTCCTGATCTTCTGCAGAGCTGTACTCTGCTCCTAGTGTTACAGCCAGAGGGGCGTCCTGCCATGGGCTGCGGGTACGTCGTGGGTGATGGGCACAGGGGACATGTCCCTGGGTCTGGGCGAGCCTTTGTTTCGGGTCATTGTGGCCTCCAGATATTGTTTTCAGCAATGCATGGCTCAGCAGAAATCGCAGGGAACGGGACGGTGTCATCCCAGGGCTGTGCGCGTACTAGGGACTGGCACTGGGTGCTGCGGAGAAGGGTGCACCCATAGGGCCTCTGTAGTACTTGGAGGTTGGGTTCTCGTTACTATATTACCGCCACACCTTCGGCATGGTTGTACTGGATCATAAGACTGCGCTGGTTTACACGTCAGTGTTGTCTCCACCGACCGCTCACGTATCCATTGACTTTAATGGTTGTATTCACATCAGTGGTTTTTCCTGGACCGTAGGGACACCACTGGAGCACGCCCTATTACGGATCCCTCACGCCTACATTACAATCCATGAAAATACGTCTGGTGTTCACGGATCGTTGGTAGAAGATATTCTAGTTTCTGTGAAACACGGATAACGGCATGGACTGAAAATCACGGATGGATCACGCATGAAACGTGCTGCCACGCACACAGACGTGCGAGCCTGTGTAGCTCTGCAGGGGATGACTTATGTGAACGCACCCCGGGATAAAGCCCCTGCCCTACACATTAAAGGGGTTCTCCCGAACTAGAAAAACATGGTTGCTTTATTCTATAAACAGCCCCAGATTCGTCCATAGGTCGTGCCTGGCATTGCAGCTCATTGACATTGAAGTGAATGGGGCTGGGCTGTAATACCGCACGCCTCCTGTGGACAGGTGGGGCTCTGCCATCTTTATCTAGTCCTGCACAAGCCCTTTAAATGTGATCGGCAGAGACGTATAATGTCAGTTCTGCCTTTGGTTGCAGAGTTTAAAGGGTATTTCCATCCTAGACATCTATGGTCCCCCCTGTTGTCCAGGATGCAGGTTTCCCGAGTCCCGCCCTATCCAGCGCATCCTGCTGAGAACGAATGGAGCGGTGGCTGCGCGTGCGTGTGGCGTTATCCATTCATTTCTATGGTAGCCACAGAAATGGCAGTGCTGGGCTAACCCCTATAGGAGTGAACTGGTGATGTGGAGAGTTAACTCTCCGTTAATTCTCCACATCGGCCAGCACCCACCTCATTGGGTCGGAGGAGGACCCCTGTCCTGGAGATACAAGACCCCCCCATCTGTGTCATACTGTGGATCTGCCATTAGTGTACCATTTTGTGGTACAGCAGAGGGTCTTGTGCCCCATGACTCTAGTAGGGCCCTGTTCACACTGCCGTCATGGATTCAAATGATCACCGATTAACCCCATTTACTCGTGGGGGACTCTGTCGAGGTATATGTCATTTTTAGAACAAGAGTAGCCCTGCATGCTCATCTGTAACATACGCGTAGTCTTATCCCCTGTGCTTTACATTGCAGCTGTTTGTACAGGCTTCCTTCAATGCGGGTACAGATTGATAAGGACCTGCCTGATTTAGGACTATGAACTAGTTATCTCTAGTTGTCAGACTTGGGAGCCTCCGTTCTTAAAGGGAACCTGTCACCGGGATTTTGTGTATAGAGCTGAGGACATGGGTTGCTAGATGGCCACTAGCACATCTGCAATACCCAGTCCCCATAGCTCTGTGTGCTTTTATTGTGGGAAAAAACCGATTTGATACATATGCAAATTAACCTGAGAGGAGTCCTGTCCCTGACTCATCTCACATACAGGACTCATCTCAGGTTAATTTGCATATGTATCAAATCGTTTTTTTCCCACAATAAAAGCACACAGAGCTATGGGGACTGGGTATTGCGGATGTGCTAGTGGCCATCTAGCAACCCATGTCCTCAGCTCTATACACACAATCCCGGTGACAGGTTCCCTTTTAACCCCCTAAGTTTCGACCAGCTTCTTATCCCACCCTGCAGCTCGGACCCGCGAGGGTGGCACTCTTGTCCGTACGATGGGCGCATGCGATCCAGTGCGTCGTCATTGCTCCTCTGTTGAAATGCAGTGCACCTGCCGGCTACACATGCTCGGGTCCTGCAGATCGGGAGTCATTCACACTGCGCTTTAATGGAGGAGGCTGTATGACGTGTCTGGTCACACACCCCTCCATCTGCCGCTATGTACCTCTGCGATTCGGAAACTTTGTATGACATTTGCAGATGACAGCACCACTGGGCGCTATCACACAGGGTAATGCCAGTGCACATGGGCACTCAGTATAAAAGGGTCTTTCAGGGATTTCGGTAATGACGGCGTATCCCCAGGACAGGTTATCTGTATCTGATTGGTGGGGATCCAACTCTCGCCGCTCCTGTCGTCAGCTGCGACTGGACAAGTATTGCGCCATACATTGTATAGTGGCTGTGCTTGGGACTGCAGCTCAGCCCTATTGACTTAGAGGACCTCTCACCTCTCCTGACTTGACTATTTTAATAGCTTCATGCGTTCCCCATGTGATAACAATTCTGGAGCATCTATTCCTATGGCTCTGTGTTGTGCCATTCCTCTATTATTCCTGCTCGAAGTTATAAATGAATTGTCAGCAGTGATGGCCAGTTCGCCGTGTTTGCCCGCGAACACATGCGGGCTGCCATCTTAACTGACAAGTCCGGCGATGCACAGGTAAGTCCTTACCTGAGCCGGTATGAAATGCGGTCTCCGGGTGCAGGCAGTTCAGAGAACAGCCCGATGAAGGCCCCCGGTGACTGTTCTCGGAACTGCCTGCTCCCGGTGACCGCATTTCATTTCAGACCAGCTCGCGCACAGGCACAGGTAAGGACTTACCTGTGCCTCACCGTACTTGTCAGTTAAGATGGCAGCTCGCATGTGTACGCGGGCGAACTGGCCATCACTGATTGTCTGCAGTAAGGGTACAGAGGGGTGTTACCAATTTGGGGTTGCATGAAGCTATTAAAATAGGCATGTCAGGAGAGGTGAGAGGTCCTCTTTAAAGGTGTATTCCGATCTGGGACATTGATGGCATATCGCCAGGTGCAGGTCCCATGTCTCAGATCTGCTTCTATCTCCAGAACGAGACCACAAAATTGAAGCTAGAGCAGCCACACATACTCGGCCGCCCTCCATTCGCTGCTAGGGGACTTCCGAAAATAGCCGAGCGTGGAACTCCCATAGCGATGAATGGAGGGCACGCCCTCCTAGTGATATGCCATCCATGTCCCAGGTGGGCTCACCCCCTTTAAATTGGACCAAGATGCAGAAAGGCCATGGGTCTGATGTATGTCAGGTCCCAGACCCAGGAAGAGACGGCGGCTCTCAACCCAGCCTCATGGTCCGTTCAAGCTGCCGATCAGCACGGGGTCATGAATTTTTCAGTTCTAGAAAACCTCTTTAACCCTGCACCGAGCATTAGTAAATATGGCGGCTCCTTTACCATGCCGCCTGGGGAGGTACACACTGCATTAAAACCCCAAACCTTCATTGGGCCGATGTGTGACGTGTACCACGGCGGTACAGTTTGGGCTATAAGACCGCCACGTGCAGCGCCGCCACGTTTCATCCTTTCACTCGATTGCTGAGGTCAGATGCACGTTCTGTCTGATGAGTAGATGGACGGGCGTGCATTTATATTTTTATAGTTTAGTTTGTAGTTCTATTGCTACTTGTACTTCTGGCCGGTGGTGGGATCATCAATCAGTACCTACATGCTGTGTATTTTTGTGGCTTTTTAGCTCCTCTCCGTTAGGACAGAGCTGAGATCTGTGACTACAGTTTAGCTCCAGGGTCCACTTGGAGTCTGATGTAGTCTGAGACACACCCCCTGCCTCCTCATTGGTTCAGAAGGCTGCTCTCTCCCGCCCCCTTCTGCTCTGCCTCTTCTGATTGGCTGCTGTGTATAAGCAGAAGTCCAGGAGGGCAGTCTATGCAGAGTCATCACCACAAGCTGTTTTAGTGCAAATTGTCGATTGTGTTATTTTCTCACCCACTTTACAGTATTTATCCACTGCACGTTGGGGCGGGCGAGCATGGAAAGTCTAATTAAGACATGTGTCGGCGTTTGGTAATTATGATAATGTCTGATAATTAGCGACACGATCCGACGACGGCCACTACACCTCTTGGGTTGCGTGAATGTTGTGGCGTAATAATTCAGGGCACGTTCACAGGTGGCAGATAAAAAAAGGCGCACATGTTCCAGTCCATCCTCTGTGTCATGGAGTTTTGCTGCGACGTTCCTCCTTTCGGATGCGGTGGCGGATGATGACATATTATACACATGGCTTAGGCTACTTTCACAATCGCGTTTTGTGCGGATCCGTCATGGACGGACCTGTTCAGATAATATAACCATCTACATCCGTTCAGAACGGATCCGTTTGTATTATCTTTAACATAGTTTTTTTTATTGTATCAGTGAAAACGTATCCGTCCCCATTGACTTACATTGTGTTTTTTTAAACGGATCAGTTTGGCTCAGTTTCGTCAAAAGGACACCAACACGCTGCAGGCAGCGTTTTGGTGTCCGTCCCCAAAGCGGAATGGAGACTGAACGGAGGCAAACTGATGCATTCTGAGCGGATCCTTATCCATTCAGAAAGCAAACTGATCCGTTTTGGACCGCTGGTGAGAGCCCTGAACGGATCTCACAAGTGGAAAGCCAAAACGAGAGGGTGAAAGTAGCCTTATCCTAAGGACAGGCCATCAGTATCTGATGGGTGGGAGTCAGACTCCGCACCAACACTGATCAGCTTCCGAGCTACACAGCGGTGTCCATTGTGTAGTGGTTACTGCAGCGCCGTTTCCATTGAAAGTGAATGATAACCAGCTCCGACCCCAGCACGCGATGGACGGAGCTGTGCATCCCTGGTACAATAGCTACTGCAGAATAGCTGATTTGTGGGGGTTCGGGCTGTTGGACCCTCCGCCCATTATATGTCTATCTTTTAGTAAAGGCCATCACTTGTAAAATCCTGGACAAGCCCTTTAGAGGTTATCCAGGAAATGATAATAATGACCTATCCTCAGGATAGATCATCATCATGACATCACCGGGGGTCCAAGTCCCGACACCCCCGCCGATCAGCTCTTTCAAGGAGCCGCCGCTCTCACCGGACCTCTGGTGAGTGTGGACGCCTCCCGGCAGCTCACTAAGCACAGCGCCATATATTGTATAGTGGCTGTACTTGGTATTGCAGCTCATCCCCCTTCACTTCAGTGGGGCTGAGCTACAACTAGGCCATGTGAGCGGTGACGTTACTGACCTAGGAGGAGGCTGCGCTGCTCACAGAGCGCCTGGCCTCTTTTAACTGATCATGGGGGTCCCGGGTGTCTGACCCCCGCCGATCTGAGATTGATGATCTATCCTTAGGATAGGTCATCTATATATTATCGGATAAATCCCTATAAGGTCTGTCCACGTGAGGTGCATGTGCCGTGGAATTGCCTGCAGGGAGTCCTCACCGTTTTTTAAACAAAATCTCATCCACACGTTGCATAAAAGATCCACAAGGAATCAGCTTGGAAATCAACAGGTTAATTCCGTCAGCGTGACCATCTATACTGCGGACCTCACCTGCAATGGGTAAAATCTGCAAGTAATTCGTATGAATCTCGTTGCCCTTAAAGTACCTGAATTATTCATTGAGCCGGCCGCGGTGTCGGTGCTTTTCTACAGGTCATTGGACTCTGGGCAACTTGTAATAGTCCTAATGATTTCAAAAATAGAAGTGTCACTGGTTAATTGCTGTCAATTAACATAACGCAAGGTGAATGAAGAGAAGAAAAATCTCAGATCTTCTGTGCAGGTCGACTTGCTCAGATCCTTCTGTCTCTTCATGGAATCCCAGACAGACTGGATGATGTTGAGATCAGGGCTCTGTCCCTTCCAGGACTTTGTTGTTCTTTAGTTCTTAATGACATTGGCTGTATGTTTATGGTCGATGTTCTGCTGCCGAATACATTTTGGAGCCAATCAGATGCCTCCTTTATAATATTAGATGATGGAGAAGTATCTGCCTGAGGACACCATGAATCCTGTCCAAAACCCAACTCCATTTGCTGAAGTGCAGCCCCGAGCTTGCAAGGACCCTCCACCATCCCTCACTGTTGGGGCTCATTCTCACGGCCGTTGTTCAGCCGCTCCGTGCAATGGGGGGGCCACAATTTTCAGTCCCTAATGCACGGGCACGTGCGGCTGCTGCGACGGATCCAGACCCATTCAACTTGAACGGGCCCGTGATCTGTCCGCACTGCAAAAAAAATAGAACATGTTCAGAAGACAGAAGGATCTGAAATGAGTTCTCCAAGATGTCTAGAATAGGGGTGCACAGCCTTTTCTGGTTGGGGGCCACATTGTCATCCTGGACCAATTCTAAGGGCTGAAAAAAAAAAAACCTTAAAGGGCTGTTACCAACTGAAATACTGTATTTCTGGCATATCGGACATACAGTATATATCATAAATGTCTAGTTACACCTCCCGGACATGAAAGATACATGTGAGCAGCCACAAGACATGGACATACATGTCTGTCTGGGGGGCCCACAGAATGGTATGGAGGGCCGCAGGTTGTGCCCACCTGGTCTAGAACAACTTCCCTGCTCCTTCAAAAACTGGACCTAGAAGAACTAATGCTGAAGGTGAAGGCGGTCATCCCAAATATTGGTTGGATTTAGATTTCTCTCTTCTCCATTCACTTTGCATTTTGTTAATTGATGAAACCCTTGCATTGTGTATAGATAGTGCGCCCAGTGTCCACTGCAGGCGGAAACGTGCAGCCTATTGTCCACATGTGAAACCAGCCCAGCGTCTCATTGCCACGTGCTCGCATCCGGTCAGGTTTGAGGTGAAGACTAATGCCGCGTGCAGCGCCGTTCAACACTCCAGAAAGCGGAGCCCTTCAGAAGTCTGTGGGGTGATGCAGCAGAGCCGGCAATGCTTCGTGGCTTCCGATCTGAGGTGTGAATAGAGCCCTGGGACGGCATTTTTTTTTTATCACATCCTTGCCTTTTATGTCTTTCTTTTCTATTCTTATAGGAGGACAATGAAATGCAGCTCTCGGGCAGATTTTCTTCACGTCGGTGTTTATATCCGTGATCTCCATAGTTCCTCTGATATACAATGGCCTCGACGTACAATGAGGTTTCCTGGGGTATTGTAATGTAACACCTCATTCATACAAAACCACTGGCACTGTATATGTGTGAGCGATGGATCTGCTGTCTAGTGGCGCCTCCCTGCAGTACAGCGCGGTACCGCATGTTCTGTACCGCTCTTCCACTGCGCCACGAGGAGCGGCTCCTTTGGACACCATGTGAGGAGCGGCTCCATGTTGTGTACAGGTTTTCTGATTACGGTGATGACCTAAGGTGACAACAGTTTCAACAATGGTGACCCTGAAACCAGTTGATGTTGTAACTGGATGGATGGCTGTATATATAGTAAGCTTATCACGCCGTACCATCTAAGTGCACTATAGTGCGCCAACCTACTTCTAAAAAAAAGCCCGCGAAGATGGCGCCAGACCAAAATGGAGAAATGTGATCTAAAAAAGGGCGGCAGACCAGAACAACCACTTTGGCTTGAAGGGGCTTTCCAAGATTTTTTATTTTTTTTATTATTTGCCTTAAAGGGAGTCTGTCACCAGCATTTCACCTTTTTAACCCTTCCCACAGCTCCCTAGCATGCTTACAGTTAATAAAAACGTTACCTCTGGCATCTTTCCTGCTCTTATAAATCCATCAAAAACGATCTTTGTAAGATATGCAAATGAGGGCTCGCAAGTGCCCAGGGGCGGGGTTACTCTCTTAGGTCCCCTGCTTGCTCAGCCTTTTCACTGCGTCCCCCCCCCGCCCCTTCCTACCCTCCACCTGCCCATCCTTTCCCTCTGACCGCCTTTCTCATAGCTTGTTATTCCGCCGATATCCTGCGCCTGCGCACTCATTCCTTTGGCCGGCGCATGCGCACTGCGATGCCCATTCCTCGTACGGCATCACAGTAATTAATGCGCATGTGCCGATGGACCGCCTCCTTTGAGTTTTCGCGTCGTTAGCCGGCGCAATAGTTAGTGATGCCGTACAAGGAATGGGCAAGAAGGGGCGGGGGGACGCAATGAAAAGGCTGAGCAAGCAGGGCACCTAAGAGAGTAACGCCGCCTCTGGGCACTTGCGAGCCCTCATTTGCATATCTTATAAAGATAGTTTTTGATGGATTTATAAGAGCAGGAAAGATGCCAGAGTTAACGTTTTGATTAACTGTAAGCATGCTAGGGAGCTGTGGGAAGGGTTAAAAAGGTGAAATGCTGGTGACAGGCTCCCTTTAAAGAGGACCTGTCCCCGCTCCTGACATGTCTGTTTTAGTAACTACTTGCATCCCCCGTGTAATAACAATTCGAGAGCATCTTTTCTTAGACTAGGCTCGAGCGAATCGAGCTTCGGATCATAGATCCGAAGTCGATTCGTTAAAAAACGACGTTAGTAATGCTGTTTCCGTACAGCTTTAAAATGTATGGGCTATGTGTAGCCAAACTTAGTCTCGGCCGCAGGCGCTCAAGACTTTGGTGAATGTCTTCGATATTCCTATATGCGGATTTAAGAACATTTTAAGATAGGAGGGAGGCTGCGGCGGCTCCTGGGAGGGGAGGAGGGAGGCTGCGGCGGCTCCTGGCAGGGGAGGAGGGAGGCTGCGGCGGCTCCTGGCAGGGGAGGAGGGAGGCTGCGGCGGCTCCTGGCAGGGGAGGAGGGAGGCTGCGGCGGCTCCTGGGAGGGGAGGAGGGAGGCTGCGGCGGCTCCTGGGAGGGGAGGAGGGAGGCTGCGGCGGCTCCTGGGAGGGGAGGAGGGAGGCTGCGGCGGCTCCTGGGAGGGGAGGAGGGAGGCTGCGGCGGCTCCTGGGAGGTGAGGAGGGAGGCTGCGGCTGCTCCTGGGAGGGGAGGAGGGAGGCTGCGCCGGCGGCGGCTCCTGGGAGGGGAGGAGGGAGGCTGCGCCGGCGGCGGCTCCTGGGAGGGGAGGAGGGAGGCTGCGCCGGCGGCGGCTCCTGGGAGGGGAGGAGGGAGGCTGCGCCGGCGGCGGCTCCTGGGAGGGGAGGAGGGAGGCTGCGCCGGCTCCTGGGAGGGGAGGAGGGAGGCGGCGCCGGCTCCTGGGAGGGGAGGAGGGAGGCGGCGGCGGCTCCTGGGAGGGGAGGAGGGAGGCGGCGGCGGCTCCTGGGAGGGGAGGAGGGAGGCGGCGCCGGCTCCTGGGAGGGGAGGAGGGAGGGGAGGAGGGAGGCGGCGCCGGCTCCTGGGAGGGGAGGAGGGAGGCGGCGGCTCCGGGGAGGGGAGGGGAGGAGGGAGGCTGCGGCGGCTCCGGGGAGGGGAGGGGAGGAGGGAGGCTGCGGCGGCGGCTCCTGGGAGGGGAGGGGAGGAGGGAGGCTGCGGCGGCGGCTCCTTGGAGGGGAGGAGGGAGGCTGCGGCGGCGGCTCCTGGGAGGGGAGGAGGGAGGCTGCGGCGGCGGCTCCTGGGAGGGGAGGAGGGAGGCTGCGGCGGCGACTCCTGGGAGGAGGGAGGCTGCGGCGGCGGCTCCTGGGAGGGGAGGAGGGAGGCTGCGGCAGAGGCTTTTGAATAAACCAAGAAGCGAGGAATGAGACAACAAATTCCATACGTCAAATATAATTTATTTTTATTTATTTTTTTCTGTGCTTAAAAAACACTGTGGGGCAGATGACCAGCGCCCGCCGATTATAAAGAAGTGTCTTGCATTTAGATGGAGACGTCAGATGTGCTGACGTCTCCATCTAAAAAACATGGACTCCGCATTTTGGGTGCAGTTCTTTATTCTACCCGGTTCAATTTGAACATGGATTTGGAGCAGAATCTGCACCAAAAATGTTTTTGGGACTTTTTTTCTGGCTTTTAAAACCACAAGTGGGGAAAAAAAACACGCTGTGTAATCTAACTTGCGGTTTTCCAATGTAAGTCTATGGCAGGCAGATTGCACCCTTTTCAGCGTTTTCTAAATGCAGGAATCTGCACCAAAGTCCATGCCGGAAAAAGGGTGCAAACTACAGACATCATCCAAATAAGGGAGGACTGAGGTAAAAGTAGCGCTAATTTGCTACAAATACAGGGCGCTAGAAAAAACATCAACATCACCAAAAAAGAGAGTCCGTTAACTTTAAAGCGGTCCTCTCACTTCATCAAATGGCATTTATCATGTAGAGAACGTTAATACAAGGCACTTACTAATGTATTGTGATTGTCCATATTGCCTCCTTTGCTGGCTGGACTCTTTTCCATCACATTATACACTGCTCATTTCCAGGGGTTAGATCCACCCTGTAATCCAGCAGCAGTGGTCGTGCTTGTTTGCTATAAAAAAAAAAAAACGACCACTCTTGTGTCCGGTATCGCGGGAGTGCGCATAGGCTGGTGCTTTTTCCTATAGTGTGCAAACATGGCCACCGCTGATGGATTGCAGGGTGGTCGTAACCATGGAAACGAGCAGTGTATAACGTGATGGAAAAATGAATCCAGGCAGCAAAGGAGGCAATATGGACAATCGCAATACATTAGTAAGAGCCTTGTATTAACTTTGTCTGTATGATAAATGATATTTGCTGAAGTGACTCAGGCCCTTTTACTTTTCTCAGAAAATTACTTGACTGTGAGAATTTTTGAACTTTTGGAAAACCTCTTTAAGCTGACTGGAAGATTAAACTTTACTTTTGACTGTAAGTTACTTCTGCATTTGAAGGGTTAAAGAGCCCTCCTGATATCCTCCACACATCATGTTTTGCTGATGGGAAAGGGAAAAATATGTTTTTATACCCCAAGGACTCGCTTTCCTGGCATGTAAAGCACAGAGGAGCATTCAGTTCAGGAAACGTCAGATTGTGCACCAAGAATTTCTCACACAGCAGCATCAGATGGAAATAAAAAGTGCGCAATGTACGAGAATCTCCTCACGAGCATGTTGTTTATTGGGGAAGTACGGTATTGCTAGGACCATTTACATACCTATAATGATAATACAGTATATACAATCGCTCTACATTTTAGGCTACAAGCTTCATTCCTTTTCAGACCCTCTGACATTCAGTTTGCAGCCTCCTACTAGTTTCAGTAACACATGCTGGATGTGAGATCTGTGTGTGCAGGATGCTGCTGTCCTCACTAGCTCTCAAGTGTCAGCACAGCTTCATTCTTGTACTCCTTTCTCTTTCTAATACATCTCCCTCTCTAAATGCTGATGACAGGGGGTCCTATTTGCTCTTCTCTCTTTCTAATACATCTCCCTTCTCTAAATGCTGATGACAGGGGGTCCTATTTGCTCTGACTCTTCTCCAGGGGCATCGTTCACATGCGCACCGACAAGCGGCCGGGGCGCAGGGAAAAACACTGAAGGTGCCGTAGCTCTGAACCGGCTGCGGACTGTCAATCAGTTTCTGTGTGCATGAGGATATTTTCAGCCTCCATCAGGGTGGTGCCAGGTACGTACAGCGTGGATCGATCAGGGGGTTAGAACTAGGGATCGACCGATTATCGGATTTACCGATATTATCGGCCGATATTCAGGATTTTGAACACTATCGGTATCGGCATCTATTTTGCCGATATTCCGATAGTGTATGGGGAACACAGATCGCGCTGCTGACAGCGCTCTCCGTGTTCCCCTTAGCAGCACAGGGGAGAAGGAGCAGTGTCTCCTCCCCCTGTGCTGCTGCTGCTGCTGCCGCCAATGTAAGGACAGGGGACAAGAGGAGGGGAGGAGCTATGGCCACTGCTCCACCAATGAAGATTAATCTATCATTCATTCATATACAGGAGGCGGGAGCTGCAGGATCACATAGCCGGCTCCCGACCTCTATGAGCTGTAGCTGCGATCTGCGGTAGTTAACTCCTCAGGTGCCGCGGATCACAGCTCATAGCGGTCGGGAGCCGGCTATGTGATCCTGCATCCAGCTCCCGCCTCCTGTATATGAATGAATGTGAGATTAAGCTTCATTGGTGGCGCAGTGCGCCCCCCCAAGCCCCCCAGTATCAGACATTAGTGGCGCAGTGCGCCCCCCCCCCCCAGTATTAAGCATTGGTGGCGCAGTGCGCCTCCCCCCAAGCCCCCCCAGTATTAACCAGTGGTGGCACAGTGCGCCCCCCCTCCCCCCCAGTATTAAGCATTGGTGGCGCAGTGCGCCTCCCCCCCAAGCCCCCCCAGTATTAAGCATTGGTGGCGCAGTGTGCCCCCCCACCCCAGTCGCAGTGCGCCCCTCCACAGGATCCCCTCTCCCCTGCTCCTCCGATCGGAGCCCCAGCAGTGTAATGCTGGGGCTCCAATCGGTTACCATGGCAGCCAGGACGCTACTGAAGCCCTGGCTGCCATGATAAGCTCCATGCTGCTGTGTGCACAGAGCACAGAGCAGCAGGGACAGTGTGAGCTCCTATTCACCCTGATAGATCTCTATCAGGGTGAATAGGACAAGGGTTCTAGTCCCTAAGGGGGCTAAAAGTTAGTTAAAAATAAAAATAAAAACACCAAAATATTAAATATAAATGAAAAAGAAAGATTTACAAAAAAAATACACATTAACAATAAACATTAATTTTCAGCAGATTTGTGGGAATTTTTATATTTTTTTCAAAAATGAAAATTCCCAGAATATCGGTATAAATTATCGGCTATCGGCCTGAAAGTTCACAAATTATCGGTATCGGTATCGGCCCTAAAAAATCAATATCGGTCGATCCCTAGTTAGAACAACCCTGGAAATGGGACTTTAGCCAGTGACCGCCTCTGACTACAGTGCTGGGGGTGCCGCCCACGGTACCTTCTCCCTTATCTTATCTAGTCATTTTGAACTTTGTCTTGTTCACAAAGCACATAGCAGGCGCAGAGACTTTCCTGATGGCGCCATATCCTTTCTACACGGAGCAGAAATAGCGCGTTTCAGGTATTATGATGGGTTTTCTATTACACAGATCCCTCCTGTCTATAGCCCTGTGACGAGGCCGACAAATAAAAAACATACCTCGTCGGCCCTAGTGCTTTATATACCGTACTGTACCGATTTACGGCATTACTAAGGAGAGGCTAACAAAGGGAAGACTTTTGCAGACTTGTCCTTTCTTCGTATTGATAACATTCCTGCATTCGTGACCTCTGGGGCCAGTGATTGGATGCAGAGCTCATGTAGATGTGACATAATCGATGCAGCACCAATGGGGACTGGAGCGGTAGCAAATTTTTATCTCTTTCGTATGGCCCCCTGCGCTCTGTTGCAATTTTTAAAAATATTGTCATTTTAGGCTACTTTCACACTTGCGCTTGATCGGATCCGTTCTGAACGGATCCGATCATATTAATGCAGACGGAGGCTCCGTTCAGTACGGATCCGTCTGCATTAATAACTTAGAAAAATTTCGCAAGTGCGCAAGTAGCCTGAGCGGATCCGTTCAGACTTTCAATGTAAAGTCAATGGGGGACGGATCCGCTTGAAGATTGAGCCATATGTGACATCTTCAAGCGGATCTGTTCCCATTGACTTACATTGTAAGTCTGAACGGATCCGCTCGCCTCCGCACGGCCAGGCAGACACCCGAGCGCTGCAAGCAGCGTTCAGCTTTCCGCCTGTCCGTGCGGAGGCGAGCAGAGCGAAGGCTGAACGCCGCCAGACTGATGCATTCTGAGCGGATCCGCGTCCATTCAGACTGCATCAGGGCTGGACGGAGGCGTTTGGGTCCGCTCGTGAGCCCCTTCAAACGGAGCTCACGAACGGACCCATGAACGCTAGTGTGAAAGTAGCCTAATACTGCGTCTTTTTTTTTTTTTTTGTGCCGCAGCCAGATGTTGCATGTATTGGCCTATTGGAAATCTAAAAAGCCCTACAAATACTACATTTTTTGGTATTGACTTTCTAAGGGCTCATGCACACGGCTGTTGCCCGGCTGTGGCCGTATTGCAGGCCGCATACAGGGCGTCCGCCATACACGGGCATCGGCCGTGTGCACCCCGCATCACTAATCGCGGAACCATTCACTTGACCGCAATCATAGAGATGCGGAACGGAGACACGGATCGGAAGCACTACTGAGTGCTTCCGTGGGTTTTTTGTCCATACCTCTGCACCGCAAAAAGTAGTGCATGCACTACTTTTTTGCCGTTCGGACTGTCTGATACGGATCGCAGACCCCATTCAAGTAAATGGGTCCACCATGCGCATGTGGCTGCCCCACGGTCGGTGCCCATGCATTGCAGACCTTAATTTGTGGTCCGCAGCATGGGCCCGGCCAGCTCTAAGAGTGTGTTCACACGATGGATTTTGTGTGTGCGTTTGCGCATGCTATTTTAGGTATTCCCATAGGAATGAATGGAGGGTGTGCACGTTGTGCGCCGTCCTTCACTTTACGGACACCGTTTATAACGATAGGTGCGGGTCCCAGAGGTGGGAATATCCTAGCGATATGCCCCTAATGTCTGAGGTGAGACAACCCCTTTAAGCGAGCCACTGACTCGAGAAAGGAAAATCACATTAATTGGGGAACAAACGGAACACTGTCCTGGTGACCTCCTTTTCGTCTTTACAGCATGTGATCAATTCTTGGTCTTTTCTGTCATCCAAGATGGCCGCACCGCTTCTCAGACTACCTGCTGTGTATTGTGCATCCTTAGTCCAAGACACTTCTGGATTGGCCAGCCCCGCCGTGGCATTTGGCCAGCCCCGCTCACGTGAGCAGTTCTCGTCATTAGCGGACTGGTAAAGGTGGACACGTGTGCGTCTGCAGCATACCTCCATGATTGCAAATAGTGGTAATGAACTTAAAGTGGTTCTCTGGGAATGATTTAAAATGGCAACCTGTCCTACAATGTGAGCAGGACTGGTTGCCTTCATTTGTAGGGTTAACTGGGGGGACCTCAGTACACACTACGCTCCGGCACTTGCATATACTACATATTGGTGAGCGTTCCTGTCAGGCTGCTCAGCCGATGGCATATCGTAGACTGGACCCTATCATTACCATCCATTGAAGTGGCGTGTAGTGAGGCCACGCTCCCTTACACCCCTTGACAGCTCTGCCAGTGGAGCCAACCAGTCCTGCTCACATTCTAAGACATGTTGCCGGTGGCCATTTTAAATCCTGGAGAACCCCTGTAAGCACCCCATACATAGCTGAACGTGGATGTGTATGAGGTAGTCGGAGTTCTAGCTGGTGGTTTGGCAGCCTTTAGTCAGGCACACAGTTGAAGCTTGGGGGTGTTCACTTATGTTACAGATTGTGACGTCATAGTGTAAATCTATACATTTTATGTTGATATCGTCATTTCCGTGGTGGCGGAGGATTTTACGTTTTTTTTCCCTTTATTGTTCTACCTTACTACCTAGTTTTATAAATGATTTTCTTCTCTCTTCTAGACATTGAAGCCTTGAAATCGCCACCAGGAATTAAGATTTACCCATAACCTTCTACTACTGACCGTGAGCGTCTGTCGGACGTTTGCAGTCTGTTCGCCAGCCGCCGTATCCTTAATGGTCTGTGGGGCAGATGACCAGCGCCCGCCGATTATAAAGAAGTGTCTTGCATTTAGATGGAGACGTCAGATGTGCTGATCCAGTATTAATCCTAAAATGCAGCCCCCCTCCATAAAGGTGAGCGCTCGCTTTGTGCTGTACATACCATATGGCTCCAGTAGTGGTAAAGAGGTGTATACACTCCCCCGAATATCTCAACCACCTGCGCCTGTCTAATCCGGGAATGGCAGGTTATCTAAAGGAGGCGCTGTCTGTTCTCCAGACATGTCTGCTTTAGTAACTACATGCATTCCCCATGTAATGTTGTCATTCCTCTATTATTCCTACTAGATGTTTATGAATGAACTGGTTTTGGTGTTGGTTTGTGGCTACTTTCCCTTGGATGGATTATAGTGTATAGGATTAGGGTTGGGGTTGTGCATACAGTGTAACTGGAAAAAACCCTGAAAAACTTACTGCCCCTCAGTGATTTGTATATATTAAAAAATGTAAATAAAATAAACCGGGGATGGCTGGATTTAGGAAAACATCCGAGTCGGCCTTGCCATTTCCTGTAACTCTGCTTACTCAGGTTATTTCTGTCTCTGCCACGAAAGACTGGGATCGGAATACCCCTTTAAAGGATCCCTGAACAAAGCATAATGTGCAGAGTAAAGTTTGACGCTCTTTCTGCATGGACACCTGCAAGCTGCTACACAGCAGATTCCCCAGGAACTGCCTCCTTCCTCCCAGCCCCTCCATCTTCAGCTGAAGAATGACTCTTATCTCTTCCTCTGAACTAGAATGACCTCATGGTCAAAACCGGAGGTTTAGGGAAAGCAGCGGGGGACTTAATGCATGTTCTGTAATGTATATACTACTATTGGTACTATAGACGGTGCTATGTATGTACTACAGCTGGTACTATTGGTACATTAGTCGGTGCTATGTATTACAGCTGGTTCTATAGGCGGTGCTATGTATGTACTACAGCTGGTACTATTGGTACAATAGTCGGTGCTATGTATATACTACAGCTGGTTCTATAGGCGGTGCTATGTATGTACTACAGCTGGTTCTATAGGCGGTGCTATGTATGTACTACAGCTGGTTCTATAGGCGGTGCTATGTATGTACTACAGCTGGTTCTATAGGCGGTGCTATGTATGTACTACAGCTGGTTCTATAGGCGGTGCTATGTATGTACTACAGCTGGTTCTATAGGCGGTGCTATGTATGTACTACAGCTGGTTCTATAGGCGGTGCTATGTATGTACTACAGCTGGTTCTATAGGCGGTGCTATGTATGTACTACAGCTGGTTCTATAGGCGGTGCTATGTATGTACTACAGCTGGTTCTATAGGCGGTGCTATGTATGTACTACAGCTGGTTCTATAGGCGGTGCTATGTATGTACTACAGCTGGTTCTATAGGCGGTGCTATGTATGTACTACAGCTGGTTCTATAGGCGGTGCTATGTATGTACTACAGCTGGTTCTATAGGCGGTGCTATGTATGTACTACAGCTGGTTCTATAGGCGGTGCTATGTATGTACTACAGCTGGTTCTATAGGCGGTGCTATGTATGTACTACAGCTGGTTCTATAGGTACTATAGTATCTGTGTTATTATTTATTAAAGCACCATTCATTCCATAGCGCTGTACATATGATAAGCGGTGCACATACATAATACAGACAATTGCACTAATCATAAACAAGATGAGTTACAGACTGGTACAGAAGGAGAGAGGGCCTGCCCGTGAGGGCTTACAATCTACATGGTATAGGAGAAGGACACAGTAGGTGCGGGTAAAGCTGGTCATGGCGGTATAGAGGCAGCAGGGTCACTGGTTGTAGGCTTGTCTGAAGAGGTGGGTTTTCAGGTTTCTTTTGAAGGATTCCACTGTAGCCGAGAGTCTGATATGTTGGGGTAGAGAGTTCCAGAGTGTGGGTGATGCACGGGAGAAATCTTGGAGGCGATTGTGGGAAGAGGCGAGAAGAGGAGAGAAGGTGGTCTTGTGAGGATCTGAGATTACGTGTAGGGTTGTATCGTGAAAGTAGCTTAGAGATGTAGGGAGGGGACAGGTTGTGGACGGCCTTGTATGTATTTGTTAGTATTTTGAACTAAATTCGCTAGGCAATGAGGAGCCAGTGAAGGGATTGGCAGAAGGGAGAGGCAGAGGAGTAACAGGGTGGGAGGTGGATTAGTCGGGCAGCAAAGTTGAGGATAGATTGGAGGGGTGCGAGAGTGCTAGATGGAAGGCCACAGATAAGAGTGTTGCAGTAGTCTAGGTGGGAGATGATGAGGGCATGTAAAAGCCTTTTCATATACTCAAAGTTGAGGAAAGTGCAGATGTGGGAGATGTTTTTGAGTTGGAGACGGCAGGTGGTGGAGAGGGCAGAATCCAAGGTCATGCCAAGGCAGCGGACTTGGTTGACCGGAGAGAGGGTGCAGCCATTGATCGTGATAGATAGGTCTGTTGGGGGGTTGATAAAAATGGGGGGAAAGATGATGAATTCTGTTTTATTTATTTTAAGTTTTAGAAAGTGAGAGGAGAAGGATATAGAAGATAGACATTGTGGGATTCTGGATAGTAAGGTGGAGATGTCTGGACCAGAGAGAGTAGATTTGTGTGTCGTCAGCATAAGTGATACTGAAAGCCATGGGACTCTATGAGCTGTCCCAGGCCGAAGGTGTAGATAGAGAAGAGCAGGGGTCTTAGGACAGAGTCTTGCGGGACACCAACAGAGAGGGAATGAGACGAGGAGGTGGTGTGAGAGTGGGAGATGCTAAATGTTTGCTCTGTGAGGTATGATGTGATCCAGGAGAAGGCCAGGTCAGTGATGCCAAGAGATGAGTCTGTAACAGAAGGGAGTGGTTGACAGTGTCAAAGGCAGAGGACAGGTCAAGGAGAAGGAGGACAGAGTAATGTTTTTTGTTTTTGGCTGTTAGTAGGTCATTGGTGACTTTGGTGAGGGGGTCGGAAGCCAGATTGTAGCCGGTCAAAGAGGGAGCAGGAGGAGAGGTGTGAGGACAGTTCAGAATGGACATGTTGCTCAAGCAGCTTTTGAGGCATACGGAAGAAGTGAAATGGGGCGATAACTGGACAAAGATGGGTTAAGTGAAGGCTTTTTGAGGATGGGTGTAACGGTAGCATGTTTTAAAAGCAGAGGGGAAGACACCGAAGGATAGTAATGGGTTGAAGAGATGAGTTAGGACTGGGATAAGCACTGTGGTGAGGTTAGGGATGAGGTGGGATGGGATTGGGTCAAGTGCACAGGTGGTGGGATGTGATCTGGAGAGTAGAGTGGAGAGTTTTTCTTCTGTAATGGTGGAGAAGAGGACTGAGCAGTTGTGTAGAGGGTCTGTGGGGACTGTGCACTGAAGCTTTCTCTGATGTTGACTATCTTTTGTTTAAAGTATGTGGAAAAGTCCTCAGCTGAGATGAGAGGAGACGGTGGGGGCGCCAGGGGACGGAGATGGGAGTTAGGTGTTAAAAAGTTGTTTAGGGCTGTGGGGCAGGGAAGATATGAGAGATGAGAAGTCACCTGTTTTGCATCAGCGAGTGAGGATTTGAAAATGAGGAGGGATTGCTTGTATGCGGTAAAATGATCCTTAGAGTGGGATTTCTTCCATCGCTGCTCGGCAGCCTTGGAAGCTTGTCTGAGTTTTTTGGTCAGGTTGGTGTGCCAGGGTTGTCTGGGGGTGGTAAATGACAGCTACTTGAAGGTTGGAGGGAAAGTAGATGCGAACAGTGTACTTCAAGTAAAGTGAGTGTAATGGAGGGTGGCAGTAGAGTTGGGCTGTAGGAGCAGGTGTCTAATAGGAGAAGACCAACTCCTCCACCATGTTTGCTGACGGTGCGGGGGATGTGAGTGAAATAAAATACGCTATAAGAGAGTGCAGCAGAGGAGGTGGTGTCAGATGGTGCCATGTTTCTGTGAGACCCAGAAAGGAAAGTTTTCGAGAGATGAAGAGGTCATGAATGTAGGAGAGTGTGTTACAGACATAGCGTGCATTCCATGATGCTCCTGCAAGAGGAACTAAAGGAGCAGGGGTCAGAGGAATGGGTATTAAGTTTAAGGGGTTGCAGAAATTTGTAGGAGATTTGTAGTAGGGTGATAGTGGGGATTTGCTGAGGTCGGCCTGGATTTGGAAAGATATCACCAGCAATAAGAAGGAGAGAAAGTGTTAGGGTACTTTCACACTAGCGGCAGGGGACTCCGGCAGGCGAACAGCCTGTCTGATCCGTGCTGCCGCTACTGCACGCGTGCCGCCGGAGGTACGCTCCGTGTCCATTGACTATAATAGGGGCGGGGTGGAGTTACGGCGTGCGCTGCCATGCTGCCGCCGGAACTCCACTCGCCCCCTTTATAGTCAATGGGGATGAAGTGTACCTCTGGCAGCACACGTGCACTAGCGACAGCATGGATCCGAAAGGCTGTTCGCCTGCTGGAGTCCCCTGCCGCTAGTGTGAAATTTGCCTTAGTAGGTGAGAATAAGAGAGGGCATGAAATATTTGTGTGTTTGGGAAGGAAGTGTTTTACGTTGCCAAACCAGTTTGTGCAAGCGGTCATATGAGAAGGTAAGATGGAGGGAGAGATTAATAGTTCCTTGCTGGGTGAATGGATGTGGGGGTATTTTAAAGAGGTAGTGGAAAAGTGGGAAGAGTAAGATGAAAAATTGAAACATTGCTTCCATTAACTATTTCTGTAATTACCTTTTGGTCCCCTTTCAATTCTGTGTTCGGTATGTGCACTTAGAGTATGTACTACAGCTGGTACTATTGATACTATGGTCGGTGCTATGTATGTACTACAGCTGGTACTATAGTCGGTGCTATGTATGTACCACATACAGCTGGTACTATTGGTACTATAGTCGGTGCTATGTATGTACTACAGCTGGTACTATAGTTGGTGCTATGTATGTACTGCAGTTGGTACTATTGGTACTATAGTTGGTGCTATGTATGTACTGCAGTTGGTACTATTGGTACTATAGTCGGTGCTATGTATGTATTACAGCTGGTGCTATTAGTACTTAGACTGGCACTGTTACCAAATCTGTTTTGTACTATTAGTAAGTAAGAGATTCCTGGCCGTGCTCACTGTGTAGACAAAAATGATGGAGTTTAAACCCAGCCCCCTTTTCCTAAAACCCCTGGCTCATGTGCATCAAAGGGGTTATCCGACTCCTTGTAACGGGACCCCACCGATGAGCTGTTTGAGAAGGTACCGGCGCTCCTGTTAGGACAGGTCCTCAGTAAGGCTAATTTCACACTAGCGGCAAGGAACTCTGGCAGGCTGTCCGGCGGGTGAAAAGCCTGTCTGATCCGCTCGGGCCCCATTGACTATAATGGGGGCGATTCGGAGTTCCGACGGCAAACATGCTGACATGTGGTAGTTTTATTCTGGCCGTCTCTCGGCATGTTTGCCGTGCTGCCGCCGGAACTCCGGCCCACCCCATTATAGTCAATGAGCGGTAGTCCGGGGGCATGCATGCACTAGCGGCAGCACGGATCTGACAGGCTGTTTACTCGCTGGAACAGCCTGCCGGAGTTCCTTGCCGCTAGTGTAAAAGTACCGTAAGGCTGGGTTCACACAGGCGAGATTTCCGCGTGGGTGCAATGTGTGAGGTGAATGCATTGCACCCGCACTGAATCCGAACCTATTCATTTCTATGGGGCTGTGCACATGAGCGGTGATTTTCACACATCACTTGTGCGTTGAGTGAAAATCGCAGCATGCTCTATATTGTGCGTTTTACACGCAACGCAGGCCCCATAGAAGTGAATGGGGCTGCGTGAAAATCGCAAGCAAGCGCGGATGCGGTGTGATTTTCACGCACGGTTGCTAGGAGACTATCGGGATGGGGACCCGATCATTATTTTCCCTTATAACATGGTTATAAGGGAAAATAATAGCATTCTGAATACAGAATGCTTAGTAAAATAGGGCTGGAGGGGTTAAAAAAATATATAAAATAATTTAACTCTCCTTAATCCACTTGTTCGCGCAGCCGGCATCTCTTCTGTCTTCATCTGTGAAATAAAGGACCTGTGATGACGTCACTGCGCTCATCACATGGTCTGTCACATGATCCATCACCATGGTGATGGATCATGTGATGGACCATGTGATGAGCCTAGTGACTTATTCAGAATGCTATTATTTTCCCTTATAAACCATGTTATAAGGAAAAATAATACAATCTACACAACACCTAACCCAAACCTGAACTTCAGTGAAGAAGTTCGGGTAGCACATTCATTTTTTTTATCACGCGCGTGCAAAACACATTGCACCCGCGCGATAAAAACTGAACAACTGGATGCAATCGCAGTCAAAACTGACTGCAATTGTGTACCTACTCGCGTGGGTTTGCCGCAATACACCTGGGACGCATCCTGAACAAATCCGTCACGCCTGTGTGAACCCAGTCTAAGGCTACTTTCACACTAGCGTTTTTACTGGACTTGGCAGGGTTCAGCATAAACGCTTCCGTTACTGATAATACAACCATCTGCGTCCGTTATTAACGGATCCGGTTGTATTATCTGTGACGTTTCCAAGACGGATCAGTCATAAACTCGATTGGAAGTCAATGGGGGACGGATCCAATTTCTATTGTGTCATAGTTAAACGGATCCGTCCCCATTGCCTTGCATTGGGGGTTGCGCCGGATCCGTCTTGCTCCGCATCCCAGGACGAAAAGCAAAATGCAACATGTTGCGGATTGTTCTTCGGTCTGGGAACGCAACTAAACAGAACGGAATGCATTTTGGAGCACTCTGTTCAGTTTTGTCCCCATTGACAATGAATGGGGACAAAACAGAAGTGTGTGGTGTTTTTCCTTTTTTTTCTTTTTTTTTCCTGGTATTGAGCCCCTATGACTGATGTCAATACCGGAAAACGCTAGTGTGAAAGTAGCCTTACAAAGACTCTGATTACTCCTTTAACATCAGAGGGAAGCAAAGACATGGCTGCAGACCTAAGGGAAGAATACACTGCTTTATTTTTCTATGTGATTTTTTTTTTCTTGCTTGGATTCTGTGTTTATTGTCCCTTTTTAATGACCTGAGAGCCTGGTGAATAATAAATAAGGTTACTCCAATAAAATAATCATGTCCCTGGAGTGTCTGAAGGTGTGTACAGCGGCTAATGACTGCTAATGATCACGGATAGATCAGCAATACATAGTAAAACATCAGTGATGTCCATTGTGTCTCAGTCATGGTTCTTGACAGCGCATCTACAGAAGGCACTGCTGTTCCGGCAGCACCACCGTGCACCGCTAGATCTGACGGCTTTCCGACATTTGCCTGGCTGAAATCCAGCATTCATGCCAGAAAACTGCTGGATCCCTCTCGTATCCATGCATGGGGCTATGCTGGATATGTTGCTCCGTCCCTCTGCTGGGACAGACTACTGGATAACCTTCAGCGGAGGTGTGAACCTACCCTAAGACGGCCATTCACAGTCACTGACTGACTGTTGGATGAGTGATTGATTGTTTGGCCTGTGGCTTGTCTTCCAGGAGAACAAAAGGATCGGGTCCATTTCTGCCGATCCTTATGCCCTGACCTCATCTGAGTCGGGAGCTCCCCATACACATTAGCCTGTCGACCGACAATGCAGTTACGGGGCTTTCGGAAGCCATGGCATGAGTGACCCTCCTCCTCACCCGGTCAGGAGAACGTTTTCTCCTCTTTGGCTTCCTTGGATTGTCCTAATGGTGATCTCCATCAGATCCTCAGGAACCCTTCATGATTTACAAATTCTGCAAACAGAAAGAACTGAATGCAAGCCAAAAATGTATCCGTCACATGATTGACAGCCACGCAGCCCGATTGACTCCCGTCAGCTGTAATGGGATCTGTCCAGTTTCCGTTAAGTGCAGCCTACTGCTCCATGTTGTCCAGAATGCTAGACAGAGGCTCCTACCTCATTGCAGATGTGAATGAAGCGTTGTACGCACTATACGGCGCTGTGCTTGGTAAGATGTTGGAAGCCTGCAGCGCTCACTAGAGCGCCTCCCTGAAACCACTGATCGGCGGGGGTCCCCGGACTGGGACTCCCGCAGATGTGATGATGATAACCTATCCCTCAGAATAGGTCATCATTATATTAACCAGGATAACCCCTTTAAGAATTTGGTCCAGATGATCCAGAGTGACTTAATGGATTACAGTCCGGATATGATACTTCGGAACCAACTAAATAATGGTTGCCCACTGGACGGTGGGACTAGGGCAGTAATCCACATCTGATCTGGTCCATGTGTTGCTGGGGAGGTTTCTCTTGACGGACGTGTACTTTGCGCTCGCGCACTGGACGTCGGCAACATTGCTGTGAGCGAATTATAAACTCGGGTGTAATCATTTACTACAGGGTTTCATTCAGGTTCTCTTAGAATAAAAGGACTTCCTTTCCTTGTTTTGCAGCTCCTTCCCTTCTTTTCACTTAACCCTTGCAGTCACTCGCACGCTCCTAGGAGAGCTTGGGAGGCTTCAGCCTGACTCTGGTGAATCCATGGTGGCAGGATGATGGACCATCTGTTCCACCATCTTCTGCCAAAACGAACATTCCTGTTTTTCTCGCTGTTCCTTGGCGTAAAATGTTCTGCAAGTGATTAGATACCACGTCTGGGCAGATTTCTCTGATTTCGTGACCTATAGCTATTTGTGTTTTCCAGTATTGTATAGTGAGATGTTGATGATGGGGGTGGTACTCTCCTGTGTTAAAGGGCATGTGTCATGAGAATATGACCTATTCCTAATGGAATGTGTCGCAGAAAATGTATTTCCGCCAGTTAAAATCAGACGGTGACACACATCCTTTTTTTCTAATACTCTCTGGTTGTAGATTGTTTTTCTGTTTCCTGGACATGATTATGGGGGCCGCCATCTTGCCTGAGCTGCTCTTAAAGGAGTTATCCTGGAATAGGTAACGATGACCTATCCTTAGGATAAAGTCATCATGATCACATCGGCCAGGGTCCAAGTCCCGCACCCACGCTAGTCAACTGTTTCAGCTGCGACTAGCCCACGAGACTGATGTACAATGTCACGGGCCCAGGAAGAGCACCTGCTGAGCGGCGGGGATCTCGTGTGACAGACCTCCACCGATCAGATGCTGAGGATTGGTCATCAGTATCAAGATCTTGGAAAACCCTTTTTAGGCTGGCCGTACACATTAGGGCTTGTTCACACGAACGTAAGGGCTCTGTGCCCGTGCTGTGGACCGCAAATTGCGGTCCGCAATGCACGGATACCGACTGTGAGGCAGCCGCATGCGGATCACAGACCCATTCACTTGAATGAGGTCCGCGATCCGTCCGTTCCTCAAGAAGATAGAACAAGTTACATCTTTTTGCGGAATGGAACACCACAGAAGCACTCCGTAGTGCTTCCGTGGGGTTCTGTTCCGTGCTTCCATTCTGTTCCGCACCTCCGGATTTGAATGGGTCCGCATCCGTGATTGCGGAAGCGACATATTCGGCGCCTTACGTTCGTGTGAACAAGCCCTTAGATGTATGTTGACTGAATCTGATGATTTAGGCAGGACCGGACCACCATCAGATGTGTATGGGGGGCCTCCTGACTCTTCCCCCAACTGCAAGTATCAGGGTTGTTGAAATTCTACAGTCCAATCTTTTTGGTCTTTGGGAGATGAGACCAGTTTTCTTTATTTTATCGGCATTCCTGAATCCTCAAGTAACTGTGAAAACCCCTTTTAGGTGTAATTTCTGCAGACTTTTTTTATTCTATTTTCTGTACATGATTACCTGAGCCGCTAACATTCAGGGCTATGTCTACTGCAGGCACCTGTAGGCTGGAGATGACCTCTATGGTAGAGGGGGTCACTGTGCAGGGATGGGAAGTTGGTAAGCTGCGACCATCACCTGTTATGATCCTGTGTTGTCCATCTATTGGTGTTGCTGTCGTTGTAATCCTGCTGGACGATTAATCAAATTATAACCATAATCGTAAAATCGACTTATGCCCTGCCCCTACAGCAGGATCAAGAATGAAATAGCTTTATTGACAGTCAGACGCGTCACGCAGTGCACACGGCTACCTCTCTAACTAACCGATGACCCTCAGACTGTGTTGGGGGTGCTAATAAATCTATATAAGCACAGGCCCTTAGATCACTGAAGATGGGGTGACCAGAATAACATTGAGCAAGGGAGGTGTCCACGCGTACGAAGAAGCAGCACTTCGTATTGGAACGAGATCTGCTGCACAACAATGTGCAGATGGACCTAAAATTCCATACTGCCAAAGCTCTCGGGATAAGTATTGCTTCCTCCAATCCACACCTCTCCTGTTAATATAAGCCATCAATATGGCCTTCAGATTTATATCAAGCTGACAGCTCAAGGGGCGTGTCTTTTCTGCTGCAGCTCAGGGGGCGTGTCTATGCTCTTCCTATCAAAGCTCAGGACGTGGGTGAAGGATGTAACTGAGCATGTGCGGCCATCATAGTGAGCCGGACAAAGAAATGAGAAAAAAAAAAAAAAAACAGCACTTTTTTGATTAACTCGGTAGCTCTGCAAAATTTTTTATTGCATGCATTTACAAAGTATTCATATCCAAGTGCTGGTGTGAAAACTGTAGAATATTTTTCGTGGGACAACCCCTTTAATAGTTTTGGTCCGCCCCTGTTAACATTAGTATCATCTGCTGAGTCTTGGAATGAGAGCTGATTGTCATAGGTTTTTCCCAGAGGAGCATTGTCTGGCCTATAACACTCCTTACACCTACTAAGTGCTCTCCATAAGGAGAAATAGTGCCCCCTGTAGTGACTCACAAAATAGGAGAAACACGCTACACTCAGTATAGATAATGACATGAAAATAAAATAAAAAAAATCATGAAAAATGTGTTTAACATAAACACAAAAATTTTTAAACAATAGGATAATTTTTGATGACTCATTTCCTTTTAAATTGTTTTTTCTTTTTTTTTTTTTTTGTTTCCTGCCATGTAATATTAATATCGTAGACTTGTTCTGTTGCTGGGTCAACCAAGCAGGTTAACATAATTAAGAATATACGGTAGCAGATGATGCATCTTACAAATTAAGTTGCAAAACAGCAATGTGGAAGGAAGGAAGGAGCGAGCGGTCTGCCAGGCTCGTAGATTTCAACACGTTTACCCGTCGGTCACATCCTGCTGCTTCTCGAGTACTTGTGCATTAAGAGATCGTAAAGAATGGAGAAGGAAGTGGTTTCCATGGGATTTCACTTATCTTCCTTCACCTTCTTGTTTTTCTCTACTTTATTGTTGCACAGTGTTCTGGTGCAGACCAGTAGCACCAGCCTTAAAGAGTAACTAAACCTTTGTATCAATTTTTAAAATGATGTCCCTAATGCCCCAATAAAACTTTTTCTAATATAGTGTATTAATTAATTTTGTATTTTTATTATACTTTTTCCTCCCTAAAGCTCTTAAAACTCAGTTCTCTGTACACCGCTGACAGTTCAGTGGTGTACGCCCGAGTATGGACTATGAAATTTATGAATGGGGCCGCAGGAGCGTATATAACTCCTGCCATAGTACATGGGTACCCTGTAACCATGTACTATGCCAGTAGTTAGTAATCCTCCAGGGGCCACGGGCAGGAACAGCAATATGCGCTCCTGTGGCCCCATTCATAAATTTCAAATTTGAGCTGTCAGCGGTGTACAGAGAACTGAGTTTTAAGCGCTTTAGGAAGAAAAAGTATAATAAAAATACAAAATTAAGTATATTAGAAAGTTTTATTATGGACATGTTATTACAATTTGATACAAAGCTTTAGTTACTCTTTAAAGGGGTTGTGGCAAGTATAAAAGTGATAGGGTTTAATGGATAACTAACTGATTGGTCTCAGCGGTCACCCTAGAAATGGAGGTCCCGTTCCCTCATCCTGATGGAGGGGCAGGCCTAAGGCTACTTTCACACTAGCGTTCGGGTGTCCGCTTGTGAGCTCCGTTTGAAGGGGCTCACAAGCGGCCCCGAACGCATCCGTCCAGACCTAATGCATTCTGAGTGGACGCGGATCCGCTCAGAATGCATCAGTCTGGCAGCGTTTGGCCTCCGCTCCGCTCAGCAGGCGGACACCTGAACGCTGCTTGCAGCGTTCGGGTGTCCGCCTGGCGGTGCGGAGGCAAGCGGATCCGTCCAGACTTACAATGTAAGTCAATGGGGACGGATCCGTTTGAATATGACACAATATGGCTCAATTTTCAAATGGATCCGTCCCCCATTGACTTTCAATGTAAAGTCTGGACGGATCCGTCTGAGGCTACTTTGACACTTAGAAATTTTTTAACAATATAATGCAGACGGATCCGTTCTGAACGGAGCCACCGTCTGCATTATATGAGCGGATCCGTCTCAGACGGATCCGCTCTGAACGCAAGTGTGAAAGTAGCCTAACAAGCGCCTGGTCGCTTCGTTCATTCTCTGTGGAACTGCTGGAAATAGCCAAACGCTGTACTCGCTGTTCTTCAGCAGACCCCCTTTTTAAACCTGCAGTTTTCACATTGGCCACTAAGCCAAATAGGTGCCTCTTTCTTGGTCTCCACAGATCGCTTTTCAGCAGTCATCTCATTATCACAGGCAAAATTACAATGACAGATCTCACCTATATAGATAAAACAGGATCAATCATTCACAATAGGCAATGTCACAGCTTATCTACTCCCTCCTGACCTTTGCACAGGTCACCTCCCATAGAAGTCAATGAGGTCCTTTCCTGTCCGTTGTGTCTATGGCCAGGGTTGGACTGGGGTTCCTTCCAGAGGAAGTTATTCTTGGGGCCCAAACCCCATATCATCAATGAAGTCTAATAGATTGCGATTAAAGAAATAGACTCTAGTTGCAAGTTATTGGATCCAAAGGCGGCTCCAAATGTTTTTTTTTTTTTTATCCTGGACCTTTGGGGCCCACTATGTTAGGAGATCCTGGGCCCACAAGGCTCTGGTGGGCCAATCCGACCCAATCTATGGCCCATGTTGGCTGCTGTAAAGCAAATCTCTAAATGCTGTTAACAGCTCAGGCAAAATGTACAGGAAGTAGAACTGAAAAAAAAAATCTGCAATCAGAAAATGAAAAAAGGACTTGTCACTATCTGGTTTTAACTGGCAGAGAAAAATTTTGGTGACACATTTCCTTTAATAGAGGGAGTCCTTTGCAGGATCGTCATCTCTCGGGCTCTGTGTAATTTTTATTGTCACCTGTGGTGGCGCTGCAGGGAAACAGCACTTACTGCCGATATTCCACGATCACTAGGGATCCCCTGGTTGTCAATGGGCCCTTCTAACAAAGTGATTGTGCAACGCGAAGAACTCCTTTGACCCAAGTAGCTTCATTTTTTTCCTACTAATTATGAACATTTGCCCTGTGTTTCACTTAAAGGGAACCTGTCATCAACTTTATGTTGACCTCACTGAGGGCGGCAAAAATTAGTGACAGAAATGCTGATGTCAGCGCTGTGTCATTCATGAGCTAAAAGTCAGTGGTTGCTGAGAACCAGCATCATAATCATTGCAGCCCAGGCCTTGAAAATAATCACATCTACCTGAGAAGAGTCCTGGTTATTCCTAATCTCCTGCTCTCACCCATCTGCTGATGATTGGCAGTTCTCTCCTAGAAAGAAAGGGAGAAAACTAGGTAGAAGACTGTCAGCCATCAGCAGGTGGGCAGGAATAACCATGACTCTTCTCAGGTGGCCATGACTCTTCTCCAGGCCCAGTCTGCAATGATTGTGATGTTGGTTTTCGGCAACCACTTACTTTTTACTTATAAATGACAGACCGCTGAAATCAACTCGCCTGTCTCTACTTTATGCTGCCGTTAGTATGGGCAGCATAACGTTGGTGACAGGTTCCCTTTAAAGGGTAATAATTAAAAGGAAGTAGTCTAATCATTAAAAGTGAAAGTGAAATTATACTGCACTGTCTTTTTACATTGTTGGTGGAAGGAGTCACTCTAGTGCGGCACATTAGTACAGTGCAGATAAGGCAGTGTTTTGTGTGCTGACTAAGGGGTTGGTCTTGTGGTTCACCTACACTGGTATAACTGTTGACAAAAAAAAAACGCACCCAGAAGGAATGTTGGATTGCTGCAAAACTCTGCATGCAGTTATGTCTCAGACAGATATGTAAATGATTACAGGTGTGGTCTGATGAGACACTGGATCTTGCCAAGGTGTAAATGTGCTCCACCCCCCCCCCCCCCCCCCATGCCCTATAAAAAGGCTCTCGGAGGCTACTTTTGGGTAGAGTACCTCTTGGAACAGAAACTGAATTAGTCCGTACATCCTGCAGGGCAAAAAAAAATACACAGGTGCATAGAAGGGGAAATGAGGTGCTTAGCAAATATATTTTGATTGTAAAATATCTGCCCATCCACTACTGCAAGGTAACCTCAGTACAGGTGGGAACATAACTCTAAACCTATTTCTGTGCTGTTCATGGGCATCTAAATTCAAGGAGAGCAGAACCGTGTGGAGGTCTCCTTGCTGTGGCGGATGGGCACATATATATTTTTGATCAAAATATATTTGTTAAGCACCTCATGTTTGATTGTATATTAGATGTGGTGTTAGTTTATAAAAAAGAATCATATACTGTGCTTTTATAGAATGCTGCTATCCTTTGGCCGCCACATTCCAAGTCCATTGCTAAGCTCCCTTCTCTACCGATTCCCGTTCCTGTGAAATTTAGTTTTGATTCTTTGACAACCTCTTTTAAACATATGGGGGGGTACATTTACCACAAACAATGCTTTCTTTGCCGTTTTGATTTCCCCTGCGCCACCAGATGAGGTGCCAAATTTATGCAGCGATGCACACCTCTCATAGATTTAATGCACATTTGCGACTTTTTGACACCACAAAAGTAGCACACATAGATCTATCTATCTATCTATCTATCTATCTATCTATCTATCTATCTATCTAATCTATCCTAGTAAATGTCCCTCATGACATTTTTATTGTACGTTTCACTGTGGTCACTGAGCCTCATAATATCATATGCCTACATTTTTTTATTTAAAGGGGGTTGTCCAGGTTCAGAGGTGAACCCAGACATATCCCCATTTTCACAGAGACAGGCCCATTGATATTTCATGCTCCGATGCTCTCCTTTGCCTTGTGCTGAATCTGCTTTCTTTGGAGATCCGGTGACGTACCGGGCTCTCCATAGGGACTGCCAGGTGGAGGCTTCCGACCAGCAGTGAGCCTGGTGATGTCATGTAAAACGGCTAGGGCATCGCTAAAGCCGGACCAACAGTGGTGACGTCACCTGCAACACTGCTAGGCGGAAGCCTCTGCCTAGCAGTGTACAAAAGTAAACAAACAACCTCTTGCCCTGCTCAATCCAGCAACGGAGCATAAAATGCTCCGATGCTCATATCGCAGGGGCTGGAGGGGTAAAATGTGGGTTTGTCCGGGTTCAGCGCTTAACCCGGACACCCCTTTAATAGAGAGCAGCAGTACCACCTGTACATAGATAAAGCATGAGCAAAAATTCGCGATAGGTGTTCGTCCCCTCCCTGCGCATTGACCTCTGCCCAGATCACAGAGGATGTCCACAACACTCCCATAGAAGTCAGTCTCCTATCTACAGGTATGGTCTTTGTGTCTGCTGTAAGGCAGAAGTCTCCCCTGTCATCATGTACAAAATATAAAATAAAATAAATCGATAAACTGAAAGTCTCAGTATCTGGTTTCAATTATTAAAAAAATAAAGGTGATACATTCCTTTTAAATCTACAGAAAAAGTTGATCAGGAGTTACAGCCTGTGTACTATTAAGGAGCTGTATTTACACTTCTGCAGGCTTCAGAGCGCAAATCTCTCAAGTTTCGAATGCCTTGCCCGCCATTTATGAAGAGTGGATTGGCATAGTACTTGGGACGGCATCCTCCGTGTCTGCCGTAGACCCACTGTAGCTTGTGGTTATGAATTTTCTCTTTGATATCTACGCCCTGTTCTGTCAAGTTATTATTGCCAGTCTTTGTACGCCTTTTATGTTGACCTGTGTTTTTATACATTTTTGTCCTTTCAGATGTGGCTTTAGAACATTCACAATGCCAAAAGTCGTCAGTGTTGGAAACTATATCAGGACATCTTAGCCAACTGGAAACGGGAGGCGGTGTTTTTCTTGGATGCCCTGAAAAACGTGCTGTATCGCTGGGCCTGCATCGTTGCTGTAGACAATCTGCAGACGTTATCTTCGCTCTGTACCTGATCCATACAGTGTAATTCTAATTGTATTCATCGTCGTCACCGGGCAGTACATCAACCATCATGTCTACCTCCTCGCTCCGCCGCCAGATGAAAAACATTGTTCACAATTACTCTGAAGCTGAAATCAAAGTCAGAGAAGCCACGTCGAATGATCCATGGGGCCCATCGAGCTCCCTCATGTCCGAAATTGCCGATCTCACTTACAACGTGGTGGCGTTCTCCGAAATCATGAGCATGATATGGAAGCGGCTAAACGACCATGGGAAAAACTGGAGACATGTCTATAAAGTAAGAGGACTTATTATTTAAGTATATATACTCATACACAGCTTTCTCGGGCTGTTGTACAATTTCCTTCGACTGATTGATTTTGGTTGGTGCATAATGGACACCATTACCCTTTCAAACTTTAAAATTGTTGTCCCAGTACAATTTTTGGGGGCCAAACTGCAGGGAGGCTTTTACCGTCATTGGTTGCATGCATGTATACCACACATGACTGCTCCAGCCAATCACTGGCCTCAATGTTCTCATGTTGTACACTGCTGGTTGGCCAAAGTAGTATACAGGCATGACTTCAGTGCGGCCAAAACATTACATCATGGCTGCAGACCCCTAAATGAATTCAAACCCCAGACCACATCCCTAAATTAATTCAAACTCCAAACTAGACCCCTACATTGATTTAGACCCCCGACCCCCTACGTTACATTAGACCCCAGGCTATAACTCTAAATTGATTTCAGACCTCAGACCAGACCCCTAAGTTGATTTAGACCCCTACATTAAAGAGGCTCTGTCACCAGGAACAACCCTATAAAACCAGAAATATAGTATTGTAGGGTTGATGAAGCTGAGTAAATCGATACCTTTCTTTTGAGTATAGATGCCGACGTTCAGGAGAAATTAGCACTTTTATTTTTATACAAATTAGCTATTAGAGCACCAGGAGGTGGGCTTATGTGCTTGGAGCTCAGCAACGCCCCTGGTGCTCAATACAGACGCCTTCATCGTTAAAAACATGCCCCCCCCCCCTTCCCTTAAATTGACAGCGCTAGATTTCAAGGCTAGTGCTCATTTCTCGGACCTGTGCGCTGAATTGCTAGCATGGCGCATGCGCACTAATCATCTTCGCTGCTCGGCAAGCCAATTGCGCACTTGATATCAGTGGATGTGGAGGTGGCTGCAGATGAAGCAGACGGCGCCTCCACTTCCGGGTTCAGTGATGTCAACGGCGCGTGCGCACTAATGATCTTCTCTGCTTGACAAGCAGCAGAAGATGTGGTGTGCACACGCCGTTCTAGTGAGCGAATTCGCAGGCACGAAAACACAGGGCTTAGACGTCAATCTAAGGGGAAGGGAGGGTGTGTTTTTAATAAAGAAGGCATCTGTATTGAGGGGCATCACTGGAGCGGTGCTCAAACCGCATAAGCACACCTCCTGGTGCTCCAATAGCTCATTTGCTTAAATGTGGAAGTGCTAATTTCTCCTGAACGCCTACACTGATATTGATTTACTCAGCTTCATTAAGCCTACCAGGCTATATGCCTGCATTTAATTCTGACCCCAGACTGGACCCCTACATTAATTTAGTCCTCATACCGCAACACTTATTCAGACCCCAAATGAGACAAAAAGGAACACTTGCCTCTCATTCTCTCAGCTTCTTTTGTCTTCAGGGCTTTGTACGCGGGTCCTCCTGTGTTATAAGAGCGGTCACACAGAAAGTCTTGGTGTTGGTCAGTGTGTGCCAGGCCCTGAATGTGGTCCTGATATGGCAGGGTCTGAAATAACCATTGTAGGGTCACCTCCGCCTTAAAGGGGTTCCAACACTTCAGCATTTATCATGTACAGAAAGTTAATACAAGGCACTTACTAATGTGCTGTGATTGTCCATATTGCTTCCTTTGCCGGCTGGATACATTTTTCCATCGCATTATACACTGCCCGTTTCCATAGTTACGACCACCCTACAATCCAGCAGCAGTGCTGAAGTGAGACACCCCTTTAAGGTAAAAAAAACCAAAACTTTATTAATAGAAAATTATCTGCCCGTGATGGAATCAGTGACCACCAGAGCAACTGGCAGAATTTTGAATGCTGCTGTGGAATGAAATGTCAAATGTGTAATGCAAGATCAGGGCAGATATATGAAAAGCAAATGATCGTAAAGTTACTCAACCTTTCATGCAGATTGTATCTAGAGGCAAACAGAAAAATGAAACTGCACGCTCTGTGTAGGCGATCACCTCCTTTTACAGAAATCCTCATTCCCAGTAACCAGTAAGACCTGACAGTGGAATGAACAGCAGTCACACTCATCATAGCTGGGTTAATGAGTGTGACAAATGGGGTATGACAAGCAGGTTCCAGTAGCTGAGCATAGCCGTCCTGCCTGTCATCATACTTCCTGCCCGCTGTGTCATGGAGGACCCGGCATGCATTCAGAATGAAAAAATGTGACACAAACCTGTTTGTTTTATATAATGTATAAATATATAACATGCATTTATAGTATTACTTTTATTATTTTATTTATTTTTATTTGAAATAGGTCATCCCACAATTTTAATCTTTAAAATTCTGTTTCATTAGTCACAACTTTACCTCTTTTCAATTGGAATCATTAACAAAATGCTCGTGTCTACATATTTGTCACGCGCTTGTTACGGCGCCCCCTGGTGGTATTTTGATTCCCTATCAGAGCATACTCTTAATGTGTCCGGTGCTGGTGGTCGCACATGCTCAGTCCCACCGCCTGGATCCTCCTGTACATTGACGGTGGAGTGGAGATCACGCATGGAGTGTATAGGACTGATGGGGACAGCCTAGCACAGCGCTCAGTCTTCCATTTGTCCCATAGACCTGCTTCACCACTGCTCCTCATCACTGGTGTTGTGGATCGGTGGGAGGGAACGCCGCCCTCTAATTGCAGATTTTAGTATATCATGACCAAACACTTTGCCATAAGCATAGATTTGCACACTGGTTTTTGGTGTGGCATGTTACTGACCCCTACATTGATTTAGACCCCAGACCAGATCCCTAAATTGATTTAAACCCCAGAATCATTAACAAAATTCTCATGTGTCAACAAATTGCAGTAACACACTTGTTACTGCGCCCCCTGGTGGTGGTCTGATTCCCACTCAGAACATACTCCTAATGTGTCCATGGCTGGTGGTCACACATGGTCAGTTTCACTGACAGTGGAGATAAAGCATGTAGTCTATGGGACTGATGGGCACAGCCTAGTACAGTGCTCAACGTTTTCCATTGACCCATAGACCTGCTTGACCACCGCTCCATTCAAGCTCCTCTTCACTGGGTTTGTGAATTGGATGGGAGTATACGCCACCCTTTAATTATACAGTTTAGCATATCGTGGCCACATAAGCAAAAAATTGCACACTTGTTTTTTGGAGCGGTATGTTACTGCAGCATCTAGCTTGGTATTTAATTCGATTTTGAGGAACATTTTTAAAAGGTTGACTGACTATTTTAATTTTTTTTGTAAATTTTCAGGCTATGACTCTAATGGAGTATTTAATAAAAACGGGCTCCGAGCGGGTAGCACAGCAGTGCAAAGAAAACATATATGCTATTCAGACACTGAAAGATTTCCAGTACGTGGACAGAGACGGGAAAGACCAAGGTGTGAATGTCCGAGAGAAGGCGAAACAGCTGGTGTCTCTACTGAAGGACGATGAGCGGCTGAAGGAAGAAAGAGCGCACGCGCTGAAGACCAAGGAGAAGCTCGCACAGACAGCTACATGTACGTATGAGTGCTTTATGGTTTCCATGTGGTCTTTTAGATGGGATGTTTCTCTCTTGATATGCTAGTATTCAGCGTCCGGTTCCTGCATGGTCATCTCACCTGGCCCTGTAAATCGCAACTGGCTTGAATGGTGATGTGCTGCTTGGGGATACTTTAGCATTGAGATTTGGAAGTTTACAGGATGGAGACTAGTAGATCGTCGAAGAGAGTCACAGCGGAGGTAGAACAGGCTGAGGTGGTCAGTAAAAAAAAGCCCATAAAGCTGGACTACCCATTTAAAGGGGTTGTCCGGGAATACATAATTTCTAGCAGGTGCCGTCACCCTGCCTTACCTGCTCCAGTCCTCCGCGCTAGCTCCTGCCTCTCAATCTTCCGGTCCCCGGCTTGTTTTCTTCTTCCCTGGTATATGGGCATGGCCAACTTGTCCTCTTCAGCCAACCACTGGCTTCAGTGGGGATGTGTCCACAAGCCAGTGGTTGGCTGATGAGGTTGAGGTGACCATGTGTCCCGGTCCCTCAGGTGACTGGTGTCAAATGACCAGAGAGACTGGCTGAGTGTGGAGGAATCTAACTACCTCCTTGATTTCTCTTTATTCAGTGTTGATAGGGTTAATGACCACTTCCCGTTTCTCAGCTGTTGCTCAGTGGTCATCTACTTTATAGTCTGACCCCACCCTTCGGACTATGCGGTTGATAGCTTCATTTGGGTTTGGCTGAGCTGGTGTGAGGTCGTCTCTGGTGTTCCAGTTCTTCCATCTCTAATTGTCGCGTTTGTTTGTTATATTCCCTGCTGTTGTATCTGGGACTGAGACAGAGACTTCCATTTCTCCATCTGGGGAGGAATGGGTTGTCTCTGGTCCTAAACTTATAGGGAAATCAGGAGCTAGGTATCCTGCTTATGAATATTCCTACCTTCAAGGTCTATTCATATTGATAGGTAGTCAGGGCCCGGATTAGGGTTGTCTAGGAGGTGACCTGTTCCTCTCCTAGTTTCCAGGCCCAGTTACTGATCCCCTTCCCTCCTGTGTTCAGTGTGGAGTTTTGCCCCCCACACTGATCATGACATTATGCCTAGGAGAAAGATCATTCCTCGAACCAGAAGATGGAGATGTGGAATCCTGCGCAAAGGACTGGAGTGGTGGGGAGCAGGTAAGGGCTCTTTCACACTTGCGTTGTTCTGTTCCAGCATAGAGTTCCGTCGTTGGGGCTCTATGCCGGAAGAATCCTGATCAGGATTATCCCCATGCATTCTGAATGGAGAGAAATCCGTTCAGGATGCATCAGGATGTCTTCAGTTCCGGACCGGAACGTTTTTTGGCCGGAAAAAATACTGCAGCATGCTGCGCTTTTTGCTCCGGCCAAAAATCCTGAACACTTGCCGCAGGGCCGGCGCATTGCCGGATCAGACGTTTAGCTTTTTCTGAATGGTTACCATGGCTGCCAGGACGCTAAAGTCCTGGCAGCCATGGTAAAGTGTAGTGGGGAGCGGGGGAGCAGTATACTTGCCGTCCGTGCGGCTCCCGGGGCGCTCCAGAGTGACGTCGGGGGGCCCCACGCGCATGGATCGCATGGAAACGTCATCCATGCGCATGGGGCGCATGGAAACGTCATCCATGCGCATGGGGCGCTCTGACGTCATTCTGGAGCGCCCCGGGAGCCGCACGGACGGTAAATATACCGCTCCCCACTACTACTATGGCAACCAGGACTTTAATAGCGTCCTGGCTGCCATAGTAACACTGAACGCATTTTGAAGACTGATCCGTCTTCAAATGCTTTCAGTTCACTTGCGTTTTTCCGGATCCGGCGTGTAATTCCGGCAAGTGGAGTACACGCCGGATCCGGACAACGCAAGTGTGAAAGAGGCCTAAGTATGATCCTTGCAGTAGCGGAGGCCGGCTGCCGGCACCTGTTAGATATTATGTATTCCCGCACAGCCCCTTTGAAACAGGAATGTATCAGAATATGGGGCTATAGACTCCCTGTGTTTCGGATTTGCATTTTTGGTCTCAAATTCTGTATGTCCAGACTGTTTGGTTTCAGGCAGCCCAAACTTTAGAAATAGGTGGGGGGTTTTTTGTTTTAGTTTTTTGCAGAAGGAGTTTATTTCTTAAATTTTTTTGTCCCCCACTCCTGTTTTGATCTGGGCTTCCTTGAATAGTTTCCCCTTACACTTTCAGCTCCTATTCTGCATGTCAGGTGGTGTACAGATGGCAATAAAATTTCCTGCTTGAGTTATTTTAAGCTTTACCTTATGGCTATCTCCACAAAGCAAACATGTGGTGCTACCACTTGCATTTCATTAGGTCTAAGTACAAGAATAATTGTTTCATTGTCCTTGTATTGAAACCTTCGCTTTGCTTCCCAGTGTACACCAGGAATGATGAGTTTGCATGTAGAAAACTGAAAGATTTGCTAGTGAACATAGACAAGGCCTTTGGGGCAACCTATAATGACGTCATACATTTGCTGGGCACTGAATATTCAGATTTTTATTGCATTCTACCTTTAAAAAGAACCTGTCTCCATGAAAGGCAGTGCAATCTGCAGGCAGCAGGTTATAGAGCAGGAGGAGCTGAGCAGATGGATATAAAGTTTTATGCCAAAAGATTCAGTAAAACTTCCAATTCATACATTTAGATCTCTATTCTTTCTGATACAATTGTTCATGGGGGGAGACGGCCGGCTATTGATGTATACACACTTAGGACTCATTCAGACGACTGTAGTTCAGGGTCCGCATCCGTTCCGCAATTTTGCGGAACATGTGCAGACCCATTCATTTCACTGGGGCCGCAAAAGATGCGGACAGCACACCGTAACAGCTATCTCTGTATACACATTTACACAGGGAATGCTATTAATCACTGATAACACCTCCCCTCTGTACATCTATCGGTGACTGACAGCTATCTCTGTATACACATTTACACAGAATGCTATCACTCGCTGATAACACCTCCCCATATCAGTGACTGAGAGCTGTCTCTGTATACACACTTACACATTGAGTTCTATTAATCACTGATAACACCTCCCCCGTAAATAACTTCTAAATCTGACAACACACTGCTCCTGGCTGTGTTAGCTCTGTCTGGTCTCCCCCTTCCTTCTTTTAAGGTTAGAGTTCACAGCATCGAAGAGGAAGGAGGTTGTACACAGCAGATCAGTGTGTGGAGAGGAGAAAAAGCATCCAGATATTCCAGGGGAAACAGACCATATAGGGCAGTGATGGCGAACCTATGGCACGGGTGCCAGAGGCGGCGCTCAGAGTCCGCTCTGTGGGCACCCGCACTGTGAAAAAAGTCTATGGTGTACCAATATGGCTTAGACTTTTCCTGCCATTCATCAGCGCAGGGCGCACTACGAACGTCACAGGCAGGGCACTGAATGTAGGCAGGCTTTAATAGCTAAATGAGTAAGTACATGGAATATATACTATATTGAACTATAGTATTCAGGTTAAATTGCCGTGTTGGCACTTTACGATAAATAAGTGGGTTTTGGGTTGCAGTTTGGGCACTTGGCCTCTAAAAGGTTCGACATCACTGATATAGGGGCTACAGTATCACAGAGTAGCTTTGCAAAGGTTGCGAGGTGGGTAACACACACTCTTCACCACCTGTCATGGAGAAGAGATCCCTCATGGGCTGAAGAAATAGAAATCCGTCCAGGATTAAAGCCGTGCTGATACATGACAGCTCGTGATAACAGCAGCATCTAGGTCCCTAGACAGGTTTTCAGACACGGCCATATTTTAATGTCTGTATTATGGACGCAAAACCCAGAATATCCCAACATATGGCAGTACACAGTATGCCTATAGGTACCACCGTACAACCTCTGGTTCGCACAGTTGGACTACGTGAGGCCCCGTACCAATCGTGGGTGGAAGGTTTTCACTCTTTATTGTGCTTTGGAATTTAAGTCATACATTTTACCTGTGAAGTTAATATTTACAGGAGTCCCTGTGGCCTCACCTACAAGGACCTTCACCCCTTCTCCAATCTCTGAATTCTCTGTGGCCTTATGGAAATCTATATCGTTGTATGTGGATATAGGATGATTGCTGTCATGAATATATACTGTTGATCAGATTCTCTATTTTATTGCAGTCATTGAGTCTTTTTTTTTTTTTTATGCCTCAGCTTGTGTAATGACGATTTCAATTTTTTCACAACAGTATGATGTTTCACTATGATGTGTTTCAGTTAAAGGGGTTTTCTGGGACCCCCAAAAAATGGTGGAGAAAGCCAAAAAATTAAATAAAAAATAATCTTTTGCTGTTCCAGAGCCATCAGTCTATGCTTCTGGGCCCGCTCCGTTGAAGGGATCTGACTACTGCAAGTGACAGCTAAAGCCAATCGCTGGCCTGGCGGTCACTTGCGGTAGTCAAGCACATCATCGCTTCAGTGCCAGTGATGACGTCCTTGACCACCTGATATGATTGCTTAGGTGAGTGATTGGCTGCAGTGGTCACGTAGAATAGTCTAGCACAGGGATGGTCAACTTGAGGCTCTCCAGCTGTTGCAAAACTACAACTCCCAGCATGCCCAGACTGCCTACAGAAGGGCATGGTGGGAGTTGTATTTTTACAACAGCTGGAGAGCCGCAGGTTGGCAATGCCTGGACTAGCACATCAACACTGAAGGCATAGACCTCCTGGTGGCACTGGAACAGCAGGGGATTGAGTAGGTGAGTAAAGTTTCTTTTTACATTTTTTAACAATCCTAGCCTTCTCCACAATTTTTGGACCGTCTTGGAAATCCCCTTGAAATGGTTGTCCTTTAAACGCTTATAATGGTATAAAATAGAGGAGTAATGCCCAATTTCCTGCCACTCCTGTGTCAACATTTCCCTCTCCACCACTGGTTTCTCCAGCAATAACCGCTGCAGCCAGTCACCGAGGTCACTGCTGTAGCCAGTGTTTGGTTGCAGTGGTCACATTCGAGGGTCATTGCTGGACTGGGTGCACAGAGCTGTACATGTGGCGGGACAAAACAGGAGATTGCTGAATGTCTTTTTAAAGGGGTTGTCCAGGATTATTCCAAAAACCTCCTTTTTGAAGTGAGTGGGGCTGAGCTACCACATAAAACCTATGATGTACACAGAGTGCATACGAAGTGTGAGGGCGCCAAAGAAATGCCAATCCTAGGTGTGTTAGTTAGTGAAGAATTACAAAGTAAAAGATAAAAAAGACATACTTCTGAGTGAGGTAGATATTAACCACTTACTTTACCAGGGAGGGGAGTAAAAGATAAACTCAATACACTTGTTCCCTCGCCGAGATCGCCTGACAGATGTAATGGATTCCTTATCCCAGAGTGGTAAAACCGGGACCTCACAGGATGCAGCATCAGAAGGTTGCTTTATTCTAATTAAAATGAGCTCGACGCATTTCGGGGAAGTAAATAAATTCCTCGGGAGCAAGATATACAAGCATACATACACATAAAAACTCACGTATAGATCAGCAATTGCTTAGGAAGAGGTGAGGTATATGCTTGCCAGAGGCAATGGAGTTGAGAAATATGAAAAAAAAATAAAATAAATCTGAATACCATTAGAAAAATAAAAAAAGGATATATATGGCAAACTGGACTAGAAGGCAGTAGAATAGAAAACAGCATATCAATAAGATGTATTCATCAATGGCTATGTCAGAATAAATACATATGAGGAGATATATATATTACCAATAATATGTATGGGAATAATAAAATATATAGAAACCCTGTTAAACAGTTTAATAGAGCAGATTAGGCTACTTTCACACCTGCGTTCAGGTGTCCGCTCGTGAGCTCCGTTTGAAGGGGCTCACAAGTGGCCCTGAACGCAGCCGTCTGGCCCTAATGCAGTCTCAGTGGAGGCGGATCCACTGAGAATGCATCCGCCTGCCAGCGCTCAGCCTCCGCTCAGTGAGCGGACACCTGAACGCTGCAAGCAGCGTTCGGGTGTCCGCCTGGCCGTGCGGAGGCGAGCGGATCCGTTCAGACTTACAATGGAAGTAAATGGGGACGGATCGGCTCAGGCTACTTTCACACTTAGAAAATTTTTCAATGTAAAGTCTGAACGGATCGGCTCAGGCTACTTTCACACTTAGAAAATTTTTCAATGTAAAGTCTGAACGGATCCGCTCAGGCTACTTTCACACTTAGAAAATTTTTCTAAGTTCTAATGCAGACGGATCCGTTCTGAACGGAGCCACCGTCTGCATTAATATGAGCGTATCCGATCGAACGCTAGTGTGAAAGTAGCCTTAGTCAAAAGGAATACATTCGAATGCCATTGGGCACAGGAAAGAAGAATAAAGTAAGTTAAAATGTATAAGTAGATACATAGATAAATAGATGATTATAAATAACATTGGGCGCAAAACTACATAATAAGATATTTGCACTGATTCATGAATAAATGAGCAATGACCTGAGAGTAGCCAGCAGCGTGTTTGTAACGATCATTTTCTTCCTGCAGGTAGTTGAAGCAGAAGCTGTAAAAACCTTCTTTAATCCCCCGCCGGCGCGCTTCTCTAGTCAGGCTTGAAGTCACGGGGGCAGCGGCCTCCTTGCTTCAAGTCACGGTACCCGCGCCGCCTTCGCTGTGATTGACGGCGCTTATGCACGACAGTTCGGCTGGCTTTGCTGAACTGCTGGCTGTCAGTCACAGCGAAGGTGGCGCGGTTACAGTGACTTGAAGCAAGGAGGCCGCTGCCCCCTGGACTTCAAGCCTGACTAGAGAAGCGCGCCGGGCTGTGGATTAAAGAACGTTTTTACAGCTTCTGCTTCAACTACCTGCAGGAAAAAAATGATAGTTACAAACACGCTGCTGGCTACTCTCAGGTACTGCTGCCGGCTTGGGAGGTTTTTAAGAGGTGACAGGTTCCCTTTAATTAGGAAGGGGATCGGCGAGGTGAGTAATACTCATTTTTAAAAGCCTCGACCAATTTTGTGCCTTAGCGAAATCATTGTATCCCCCGGTAACCCCTTTAATATTTCATAACAGCGTCGTCTGCGTCATCAACACTGAACCCACCAGTCGAAGGAGAGCAGGCCTGGCCGCAGAGCAGCGGAGAGGAAGAACTACAGCTCCAGCTTGCTCTAGCCATGAGCAAAGAAGAGGCGGAGCAGGTAAGAGCAAAGGTAAATCCAAACGGGGGGCTCTTGGGATAACGTAATTTAAATGCATTATTAAATCTCCCTGTATACATCCAGCAGAGAACCGAGATCGTCCGTATCCTGTTACCCCACGATATTCAAGGCACCAGTGTGGAAATGTCTGCGGTCCAAATGCCTTGGAGTCTGATTTTTTTTCCTTCTTTGGTGTTTTTTATTACCGTGCTGTGGACAGGGGTGTAACTTGGAGCAGGGGTTCGAGTGTGGTATGACTGATTGATTTATTAAAAAGCCTGATATATTATAGATTTGCAACCATTAATGCAAATTGAAAATTTGCCAAAATTCATAACAGCCCACGAATGTTCCTAGAGAACATTTTATATTTTTTTTTTTTAAAGGGATACTGTCAGCAGTTCTGACTGTGATAAACAGCTGACAGTACTAGGTAGGGGCTGGGGGGGGGGCGGATAAGTACAAGCATACCTTTATTATCAGGCGTAGCATGAATATGACATTTTATTCTGCCAGGTTCTGCTCCTGCAAGTGCATAGGAGGTGGCGCTTCGCTGTAAAGGTTTCTCTTTCGGAGCCCCTCCACTCAGCAGAGGGAAGGGGCTGTGAAGGAGCTCTGTGCAGAAAGCACTTCACAGTGAAGCTCATCCTCCATTTTGTAGGGATCTGCTCATAATCCCAGATATATGAATTAGCATCATAATGAGCTTGCTCAGTTTACAGAATTGTGAATGTCCCATAAATACATACAGTGCATACATACTAGCACCAGGCCTTCTTAGACTGCACATATGCTAGCGTCCCACATCGGTTGTATGGAGCAGCGGCAGACAGCCAAAAGTCCATGGGACTGATGAACATTGTGCTCGCAACCTACGCTACATTCAAACATGAGGACCCAGGACCCCATTTGTGTGAGCGGTGGGGTTCCCTAGTGATCAGGCACTAATCTTATGGTATGCCCCAATTTTCTAATAGGTGCGCATCCGGCAAAGCGAAGGAGGGCATGCTGCACATGTGCGGGCGTCAATTCATTTCTATGGGGCTGCAGAAAATGCGCTCCCATTCATTTTGATGGGGATTTCTCGCTTGGCTGGCGATATGCTGCCATTGTCTGAGATGGGAATACCCCTATTAGGTTTCCCCTCAGATATAGTTCCTGTAATGCTGCCTAGATTTCCCCTCGCTCCCCTGTCTCTTTGGAGACAAGGGGGTCGGTGTCTCATCACGCTGCTCTGAATCCTATCTAAGGGCAGTAACCCTGGGTTCACACCTGAGCGTTGCGCAAACGCGCGTTTTTGTCACGCGTTTTTATGCGCGTTTTTTGTAATAGTAAACGCGCGTTTGACGCGCGTTTGTGTCATTGACTGCAGTGTCCTATGGCCACAAACGCGCGTCAAAACGCCCCAAAGAAGCTCAAGTACTTGTTTGAGCGTCGGGCGTTTTACAGCGCGTTCGTACGCGCTGTAAAACGCCCAGGTGTGAACCATTCCCATAGGGAAGCATTGGATTTCATGTCTTGAGCGTTTTACAGCGCGTTTGAACGCGCTGTAAAACGCTCAGGTGTGAACCCAGGGTAAGTGATAGATCTGACACTGCAGAGTCAGTGTATCCTATGTGATGTAGCTTCGTACTGCTCTCCCTGACTCCTGCTTGTAATAGGTTTCTCTCTGTCAGGTCATACAAGCAGTAGGCAAGGGAGGGCAGTGTGAAGCTGCATCTCTTAGGACACACTGGAGATTCTGCACACAGCACTCACAGATAGCATAGACAAGCAGTGGGAGTCAGGGAAGTTTTATAACTCAGCAGCTGCATTCCTTAGATAAGGCAGAAATGGGGACTTACAGAGGGACAAAGACAGTGGGAAGGGGGATTGAGTACTTCCAGAAGGGATTTGGCGTATGATCCTGAAGTTCACAGGAAGTCAGCAACACAGGGGAGCATGCTCTGAATTAGTAGTGAAACCGGGCGGTCACTTGACAAAGGTGGCCATATGGAAAGGTTCAAAACTCTGGGCCGGATGAAACAAATTGCACTGCTAGAATATTGCAGCTGAATTAACATTATCTGTCCCAAACGACAAATTGTGACGCAAATATATTAAATAAAAACCTTTCGGACACATGTCCTAAACGAAATCCAAGTCGGAGGTCGGGTAATATCAGCCATCTCTGTTCTTGTGATGCTTCATTAAGTAAACCAGAGCTGAAAGCATTGTTTTGATTAAACCTGTATTTCTTCTGCGTGAAGTCATTATACGGATGATTACCATACAGTAGCTCCGGCAGAAGGTCAGAGTCTCCCATATAAAACCCGGTTTTAATTTTGTACTGTTTCACAGCTCCCCTATAAGCTGGGAATGACCTGTAGCGGGTACCCCCAGAGGAAAGGGGGCCACATACAATTCCTGTTCTGGACCTGACCAAGAACGTTACCCCCCCCCCCCTTCCCCTTCCCTTTTCTCCGTATCTACCATTACCAGCATGTGCCTGTTTTGCCGATTTTGTTTTATTAGTTACTCATCAGTATATTCTTTTATTTGCTTCCCTTAGTTTTAGTTTTGTGCCACTATATACTCAGCTTCACTCAGTCGGTCGTGTTATATGAAGTCCTGCCTTACGTGCTCTTCCTCGCAGACCTGAAGCTGTGGTATATATTTCAGTACCTGGTCTTTTATCTCACCTGTCTTCATCTGCTTTTGTTCTATTGTGGGTTTTTTTTTTTTACCTTTTTTTTTATTTTATTTATTTTTTACCCTCACCTTGCCTGTGTCCTGTGCTTTTATTTTGTTTTTCTTTCCCAGCCCCCTCCTGTGTCCGAAGAGGAATTGCAGCTTCAGCTTGCACTTAGCATGAGCAAAGAGGAACATGACAAGGTAGAGCTGACGAGTTTTTGTACCGAAACCCAATTACAGTAGCTATTTTAACGATTAATCAGCCCCTTCCAAGACTCCTCCTGCGTTTGATAAACTAGAAGATGAAGGTGCAGTGCAACTAATGTCCATTAACCCCTCTCTGCTTCCTTCTGCTTAACACCTGCTTGGATCGAGAACTGTAGATCAGTCGGCATCTTTTAGGCTAGAATCACACATTGCAGTTTTCCGTGCAGTTTTTTTTTTTTTTCATGCAAAGCCAGGAGTGGATATGGAAGTAACGTGAAATGTGAGGACCGAAACTTCTCCTTCCTACTGGATTCACTTCTGACTTTGACTTTAAAACCCCCCAAAAAAAAAAAAACTCCATCAAAAACTGCGTGTTGTCCATAAGCAAAGCCAGCCTTTACTCTGCTAAATAGACGGGTTTGTTAGGCCCAAGTGCCATGTTCCTTGCTGGGTGTTTAAAGGGGTTTTCCAAGATTAAAGAAAAAACACTCCTTTTATTTGTCCCACAGCAGTGGTCACGTGACATTGATTGTTCATGTGACTACTGGAGCCAATCGCTGCCATTCATGCACATGTGACCGCGGAGGCCAGTGACTGGCTGCAGCGATCACCTGAGTGATCAGGCTCAGTGGGGATCGGAACAGTGGGACTTTTATTTTTTATACTGCCCACTGCTCTGTGACATAAAAAAAAAAAAATCTTAGAAAACCCCATAAAGCGGTTCTCTGATCCCCACTGCAGTTGTAGTTATGGCCTGAAATTTGCCTGATGCTCCATTCTAGTGCCGAGGGTCCCAACCCCTCTGCTTCCATTTGCTCTGTGGCCTCAGCGATGACTTGGCACATGACCACTGCAGCCAGTAAATGGGTGCACGTGACAATGGACAGAACGTCACATTTTTGTTCCATAGGGGACAGGGCCCTTGGAGTTTCATCGGTGAATGGGTAAGTGTCATTCTTTCTTTAGGCAGAGCAGCTTCAGGTCTTTATCTACAATTATGGTGGGTGTTAGACATCCCCTTTTAATTGAAAATCTGAATCCTCAAATATGTTCGTTTTCGTCTCTTCGTTTTTTTATTTTTTTATTCCCGCAAGTACATTCCTTCACCTCAGTTCATTAGTACAGCAGGTTTCTTGGGGGTGTCACAGACTTAAAAAAAAAAAAAGTCTGCTTTTTAATTTTTCTCCAGAAATAGCGCCACTTTCTTCATGGGCGGTGTACAGTATTGCAGCCTGTCCCCATTCATGACTTGTAAAGAATCCGAGACACCGCGCACGGACAAAGTGGCGGTGTTTCCTAGTCCAATTCAGCTCCTTTAATTCCCCTGTCATTCATTTGGGGTGATTATCCTGTCTTATTATCCTCTTTTCCTCAAGTTACAGTGTAGCTCTAGTTACTTAGAACGACACCTCCGCCCCCTGACGTCAAGAGAAACATGGTGGCTCAATTGCAGCTATCGGGCAGGGAAGTCTTGATTTAAAGAGGACCATACACGTTAGACTAGTGTCGGCCAAACCTGCCAATTTCAGCCGGATCGGCTGACAATCTAATAGGTATTAGGTGTTCAGATGTCAGGGAGGAAAGAGCATTGGGCATGTTGAATTTCCGCATGTCTGATCCTATGCTGTCGAAGGCGACCCCTCTGGCAGCGGCTTAAAGTGGCCATACACCTTAGGTAGCTATTAGACTTGCCCCCCACATACAAAAGCACACTCAACAGGGAGCCGGAGTTGAAATGGTTGCGCCAGCTTGGAAAATGGTGGCATATCGAGAGTATGCCGCCAGTGTTAGATGCACCTCTGCGATTCGCACCTGTCTCTAGAACGAAGTGCCCGAAGTCAACAAGAGCACACCATGCATGTGCAGCGTGCTCTCCATTCATTTCTATAGGTATTCTAAAAATAGCAGCGCAAGCCCGCTTTGAGCGCAAGCGCGGCCACCGCTCCATTCACCTCTGCGGAACTGTTGGAAATAACCGAGCCAGTACTCGTAAATTTTCAGACATTTCATTGAAATGATTGAATGGAGGGTGGCCATGCATGCGCGGCTGCTCCATGTACACTTCGGGGCGTCCCATTCTGGTGATAGGAGCGCCGTCCCACCTCAGGACCCCCTCCTATATGACATTGGGATGGGAGACAACCACTTTAAGCGCCTGCAGACGCCTCTGGCTCTGCCAAACCAAGTATGCTTGTGTATGGGAAGGTTAGGAGGAATAGCTGCTCATCCGGCAGGTGTATGGCCATCGTAAGTGCAGCTCCTCCCAGGGTCAGACAGGAGGGCCGGCGTCTTAAGTCACTGGAGCTACGCTTTATCCCCACCTTGCATTTCTTATTTTGCTCCCTTCAATATATTAGCTGCAGGGGGTCTGTTCACAGCACTAACATAACGGCATGCCTGATGTACTAATTCTGTGATCACACCGCTGCTTCACAATGTAACTCTGAATTCAAATCTTTGCCAATGACTGATTTACTTCTGACGTAATCTTGAAATTGTGCTTTTGAATTTTGGTTTCTTAATTTCTGGAAGATCCGGTATCAAAAGGTAAGTATGTGAGTGTATATTCTACAGCAATGCAGTGCTTTCGATCGGCAGGTAAGGAAGGGCGGCCTCCATCCTGGTTGCTCGACTATCCCGGCTAGGAATATGTCCATTCAGTTCAGAAACAAACTGCTTGTTCTGTATGAGCGAGGTTTTCTGCCCCGGTTCTTGAAGTGCTCCTCGCGTATTTGTGGTAAATGCCGTGCATGGTCGTGATTCCCTCTGATCCTGACTCTTCGAGGACATTTTTAGGACATTTATTTATGCAGATGACTCCCTCCATTACCCCTCCAGCTGTTTGGCATGCATTATTAGTGATCATTACCATCTTTCTGTCTGCCTTCCGTGGCACAGAGCAATGGGCATTTAGTTTATTCCACCCAAGTACTATGCCCACTCAGAATAGTAGCGCTCATCGCCCCCTTCGGAAGCCAGAAAACACTTGCACATTGCTCTGTGTTCGTATAAGTAATGTACGATTTAAGTTGCTTGGTCTATCATTTGCCACTGTTATTTTATTTGGATATAATTTCTTTTCGTAATTTCCTCCCATTAAAACTTTTAAAGGGTTTGTCCCATGATCGACACACCACCTAACCACTGGACACCCACTGATCATGAGAACATAAGTCCCATGCCCTCCATTTGAATGGAGCCGGGTCTAGTGTTCACGCTGCCCCTTCATTCAAAGTGTATGGAGCAGATGAAGATAGCCAAGCACCTTGGTTGAATATCTTCATCAGTCCCATAGAGAGCACGTGTGGCCGTCGCTGCAGTCAAACAAGGGACACAGAATCCATCTGCACGATCAGTGGGGGGCGCTAGAGATCAGACTTCTATCCACCAGATAGGTGGTCATTGTCTCTTGGCACAAACCCTTTAACACCCTTTTAGGCATTTTTATGATGTCAGTTTATCAAGAGTTTTAATCATTTCTACTCATTCAACCTAATAAAGTAGCAATCTTACTAGGTGGAACCATTCGGCGTTAATTGTGCCAATCGACACTCTGGGCAAAACTGGAAATTCACTCGTTCTCCGTATTTCAATCTTGCCCTGCTTTCGAGAATCACTTGCCAGGCATCGCTTTTTGCAGGCCTAATATCATACCATGTGCTGTTCTGTGTAGAAGGGTCTGTACAGTGCATTCGGGAAGCCTTCAGACCCTTTCACTTTTTTCACATTTTTATGTTGTTGGTTTGTGCTACAAAACAAAAATATTAAGTGTTCCTCCATCAATCTTCACTCCGTACCCCCCATAAAAAGTGAAAACAGAAGTTAAGAAATTTTAGCAAATTGGTTAAAAAAGAAAAACTAAAAGTTCACGTGAACGTAAGTATTCAGACACTTTATTAGCTCTGGGACCTTCCATTTGTCTTGATCCTCTTTGAGATGTTTCCACACCTTGACTGGAGTCCACCTGTGGTTAGTTCAGTTGATTGGACATGATTTGGAAAGACACAGCCCTCTCTATATAAGGTCTCACCGCTGTCATCAATCAAAAAAAAAAAATCCCTCAATAAATATAACTGGTCATACCGTACCAAACAAATCAGTATCGCCAACCAAAAGGACCCAAGATAAAACTACCATCTTTATTGAAAATTCATATTCAAAATATATAATGAAGCCACATAAGATACAGATAAAAGATATGGAGGGCGAGACAGCTTACAAATGAGCACAAAATCTAATCTATCAATAATAGTACAGGCAAATACCAAAGGTGCGGGCACCAGTAGGATCCCTAGATAGCAAAAATAGCAGCACGGCTCACCTACCACTCCAGGCGTGCGGTTCGCCAACGACTTTGTCTGGGGGTGGTTGGTGGCCAGACCTATGGCTATTTAAAACAGCTGACAAGGCATATCAGAGCAAAAACCAAGCCATGAGGGGGAAGGAACTGCCTGTACAGCTCAGAGGCAGGATTGTGTGGAGGCACAGATCCGGAGAAGGGCGCACAAATTTTCTGCTGCACTGAAAGTTCCCAAAGAGCACAGTGACCTCCATAATTCTTAAAAGGAAGAGGTTTGGAACAAGCAGTAGTCTTCCTAGAGCTGGACACCCCACCAAACTGAGTAATCGGGGCAGAAGGGCATTCATAAGAGAGGTGACCAAGATGGTGTGCAGAAGGTCGACCATTACTGCAGCATTCCTCTAATCTGGGCTTTATGGTAGAGTGGTCAGTAAAGCTTCTCACTAGAAGACACAGCAAAGCCACCTGGAGTTTGCAAAGCATCTAAAAGACTTTCGGACCGTGAAAAACAAGATTCTCTGGTCTGATGATAAAACCAAGACTAAACATGTGTTTAGTGTCACGTCTGAAGGAATCCAGGCACTGCTTATCACCTGCCCAATACCATCTAATCTATGAAGCACGGTGGTGGCAGCATCATGCTGTGGGGATGTTTTTCAGCAGCTGGGACAGGGAGACTGGTCAGGGTTAAAGGGGTTTCACCCAGGCAGCCCCCCTGTAATGAGCATCGGAGCATTTTATGCTCCGATGCTGTCCTTTGCCCCGCACTGAATCGCGCAGGGCAAAGGCTTTTTTTGGAGATCTGGTGATGTACTGGGCTCTCCATGGGTAAAGCTAGGTGGAGGCTTCCACCCAGCAGTGAGCCCGGTGTTGTCACTGGCACTAGTGGGCTAGGGCAGCGCTAAAGACCTCCCATCGGTGCCAGTGATGTCACCAGCAACACTGCCAGGCAGAAACCTAGCAGTGCAAGGGAGAGCATCGGAGCATGAAATGCTCTGATGCTCATGTCAGAGGGCTGCCTGGGTGAACATGGGGTTATGTCCGGGTTCAGCTTTGAACCTGGACAACCCCTTTAAGGGAAAGCTCAATGGAGCAACGTACAAAAATATTCTTAATGAAAACCTGATCCAGACTTGGCCAAAGGTTCCCCGTCCAACAAGATAATGACCCAAAGCACACAGCCAAGACAAAAAAGGAGCGGCTTAGGGACAATTCTGTAAATGCCCTTGAGCGTCCCGGCCAGAGCCCTGACTTGAACCCAATTGAACATCTCTGGAGAGACCTGAAGATGGCTGTCCACCCACGGTCCCCATTCAACCTGACAGAACTTGAAAGGATCTGCAGAGATGAATGGCAGAAAATCCTCAAATCCAGGTGTGCAAACCTTGTGGCCTCATACCCACGACTGGAATCACTGCCAAAGGGGCTTCAGCCAAGTCCTAAGTTATGGGTCTGAATACTTACCGGTATGTGAATGCAAGATTTTAGTTTTTCCTTTTCAATAAATTTGCAAAGATTTCAAACATTTTGATTTCACTTTGTCATTATAGGGTATTGACTGCAGATTGATGATTGGAGGGGGGGGGGTGTTATGTTAAACAGATTGCAGGGGTTCATGGTATGTACCATATCGTGAATCAGCCTGTGGTAAGTGCTCATGCTGGCAGATCAATCGACCAGATCTCCAGAACCCTGGGTAACCTCACACGGCTCAGGCAAAGTGACTTTTCCAGTTTAGCTTGAAGTGTATTTCAAATGCGCAATGAAAATATTAATTCTGACACAGAACCATTTTCTGCACTTTTGCCCTCTCGTATCTCCTAAGTGTCTCCGTCTCTAGGCTGAGCTTTTACTCTTTTCTTTAAATGCAGATTTTTATAGACCCTTGTCAGTATGCATTGTATTTAAAGGGGTTGTCCAGGTTCAGAGCTGAACCCGGACATCCCCATAATTCCGCCCAGGCATCCGGCCTGACTTGAGCATCAGAGCAGTTCATGCTCCGATCCTCTCCCTTGCTCTGCGCGATTCAGCAAAGGAGCACATCGGAGCATGAAGTACTCTGATACTCTTGTCAGGGGGGCTGCCTGGATGAAACTCTGGGTATGTCCGGGTTCAGCTCTGAACCCGGACAACCCCTTTAAAGGGAATGTGTCATCTGAAATTAATCTTTTGTTTAAGTAGTTTTATTTTTTTTTATGTTAAAGGGGTTGCCAGTGTTTTGCTATTGGTCTATCCTCAGGTCAGGTCATCAATATCAAATCCGTGGAGGTCTGGCACACAGCATCTGCCCCAATCAGCTGTCCGCGAGTAGCTCTGTCCATTGGATGGATCTGGTTACCATTCACTTGAACAGGAGCAGCACTGCAGTTACTGTTCCATCCACTAGACCAGCGATTCTTAACTTTTTCAAGCCCCTTACCCCTTAGTCACAAGAAGTTCGAACAGAGTACCCCCAAGGAAGCGAACAGTGACAAATATTAAACAGAATCAGGCCCTTCTCACACTGCTGTTGTAGGCCTTGTTTTAAGCCTCTGTCAGCGGTTTCTTCGGATCTGACGAAATTACAGACATCACATTAGGACCCATGATGGATGATTGTTACTTTTTAAATGACATTCTGCACTGCCAAACATACAGGAGAATACAGCACCACATACGTCACCTCCAGTGATGTCAACGTTCTTTCGTCCTCTCCATTCAGACCAGACCGCCATGATGACTTCTTTCATCCACCTTCTGAACACCCCATCCTACCACCCCCAATACTGTGCCTGCTGTGCTCCCCAATACTATACTGCAGAAATAGATAATCTCCATGAAAATACTAGCATCACAATGATAGTGCCCCCTTCAATAATTATTGCCAAACAGTGCCCTAAAAATAATTGCGCCCATGCCGCCCAGCAAATGGTGTCCCTGACACTAATAGTGCCATAAATATAGAGGGTCATTGATGATTAGATATAAGCCACTTTTTGACGTATATCTGTTGCAGATTCGGTCACAAAGGTCATTTGCATCCGAATCTGCAACTTCTTCCACGCCACATACACATCTCAAAAAAAGAAGGGGGGAGGCATGGGAAGAGGACGGACTGGTAGGCCCATCTCCTTTAACATTTTCAACACTAGTTTTTGGCATAGAAAATGATCTAAATGTACGCCAACCATAGATTTAAGGCTGTTGGGCGCCGACGGTGGATGCACCTAAGTTATGTTTAGGCCGGTGCCTCTACATTTCTTGGGCGCATCAAGCGCCAGCGCAGGGCTATTGAGACCGGGGATGTTGGTGAAAAACTATGCCAGGGGCAAGGACTGCCACAGAAATGCCTAATTTATGACCAGGCACACGCCTCGTCGTATATTAGATGAATCTAACAGCATCGCAAGGGGGACACTAAAACCAGCATAAGTAAATGTGCCCCAGTGTATCCATGACTGGTGGCAGCTCCCCCCCAAGTGAGTACAAGGGATGACCGCGCCTGTGTTTTTCATGATGACACAACCTCTTTAAATCCAAACACAGCTCAGGAGAAACTTTTTGCCTTTGTAGTGAGTTGATATTGCTACTTTTGCTACTGTACTTTCATATTTTTTGAAGGTTTTTGCAAATAAAAAATGGTTTGTGTCAGGAAATCCCAAGGTTTCAATTTTGGTTCATTTCTAGTAGGATTGCTGCATCCTCGAGTTTCTTTAAAGATTTATACCGTCATAACCAGCTGATCCTGCTTTCATTCTCCTTCCATTCACCATGTTATCCTTGTTCTTGTGACTTTGATTATAAATGATCTTCCGGTACTGATAATTAAATTTCTTATTAGGAGGAGCGGATCAGGAGAGGAGATGACCTCAGGCTTCAAATGGCCATTGAAGAAAGCAGGAAGGAAGCACCATCTAAGCAGGAAGAGGTGAAGCGCGTCTCTTCTTTCTGGCAACATGTTAAAGGGGTTGTCCATCCCTGTGAAACAATTTTTTTTAAAGGGGTTTGTCTGCTTTTTTTTTTTTTTTTTTTTTTTTTGGTCTGACCTATCCTCAGGTTATCAATATCAGATTGGTGGGGGGCTAACTCCCGCCACCTCCGCCAATCAGCTGTTTGAAGAGAAGGCAGCGCTCTATTCAGAAGTATCCCTCAGTAGATCCATTCTCTTTACACTGAACTTATGACTGGGGTTTGGGGCCACTGAACCCCCAGCATGGCTGGAGTTTCGGGTCCCAAACCTGCCCATAGCAATCTCCTCCATCTCAGCAAAACAAAGCAAATTGCTATGGGCCGGTTTGGGAGCCTAAACTCCAGCTGCGTATCGGCATGCTGGTGGTTTCATTGCCCCCAAACCAAGGGACAAGTTCCCTTTAATGACTCAAACGGGCTCTGAAATGGGCCCTGTTTGACCTGTTCGCCTTCTGCCTACATCTTTTTGAAGGAGACAATAGCATGGTAGTAAAATTATATTTTATAGCTTTCTAAGCTGCCAACTGTTATTCTCAGTGGGAGCCAGTGGACCTGAGCATTGGACCCTCTGTCTGAGTATTGTACAGACAGGTCCGTGTTAGGCTACTTTCACACTAACGTTTATGTTTTCCGGTATTGAGATCCGGACACAATAGAAAACTGATCCGTCGTTGCTATCTTAATGCTAATACTACCGAATCCTTTCCTAATGGAGCCAGGACTTCAGAAGAGAAGGATTTAGGAACTGATTTCTTACGGCTTCAAAATGAGTCTCGTGTGTGGGTGAGCAGGCGGTAGTGAAAGCAAGTAGTATAACCAGTAGAAGAGGAAGATGGTGAGACCACATCTAAAAGACCATGTTCAGTTCTAGAGACCTCGCCGACCAAAAGACATTGATAAAATACAACGGGTCCAAGGCCAGGATACAATAATGGTGGCGGGAAAGGCTTAAAGAGGTTTTCTGGTAAATAATATATATATTTTTTTTTAATCAAGTGCCTGCAACATGACCCTGAAAAAGAATGGAAGGAGCCGCCCCATAGAAGTGAATGGGAAGGCTGACTTGTAATTACACCTGCTCACCGCTGCGGTTGCAAGGGCGAGCAGGTAAACAACAAAGGCATGGAGCGCGGCTTTCTCTTCAAACAGCTGATCGGCGGGCATTATAGGTCATCAATATAAATAAAGCAGACAAACCCCTGTAAAGGAGTGGTTAGTAGCAACCACAGCATCTAAAGGCTGTAGGACACTGGCCGATAAGGGTTAGCACTTGCTGGCGGCAGATCTTGGTCTGTAATAGCGATCTGCTGCCGGCAAACACTAGACAATATGGGCACCAGCAATGGCATAGTGATCGCTCCTCCCCATGCTGTGGAGGAAATCACTCCATGTAATAGCAGCAGTCTCCTCCGCTAGCTAGCAAGCAATTGCTGGGAATGGGCGCTTCCCTCCCAACAATCGCTTGCTGATCTGCCTGTCTGAGGCTACTTTCACACTAGCATTTTAGTTTGGTATTCAGTATTGAGATCTGTCATAAGGGCTCAATCCCAAAAAAAAAAATGCTTCAGTTTTGTCCCCCTTCATTGTCAATGGGGACAAAACTGAACAGAACGGAGTAATCCAAAATGAATTCCGTTCCGTTTAGTTGCGTTCCCAGACCGTAGAGTAATGTATTTTGCTTTCCGTCCTGGGATGTGGAGCAAGACTGATCCGGCACGACCCCCAATGCAAGGCAATGGGGACGGATCTGTTTTCTCTGCCACAATAGAAAATGGATCCGTCCTCCATTGACTTTCGGTGGAGTTCATGACAGATCCGTCTTGCTTGGCTATGTTAAAGATAATACAACCGGATCCGTTCATAACGGAGGCAGATGGTTGTATTATCAGTAACTGAAGTGTTTTTGCTGAGCCCTGCCGGATCCAGTTAATACACTAGTGTGAAAGTAGCCTAATACAGGCTTAAGGTGTTTGACAGAGATGAGACATTATTAGGCCACCTATTGATAGCCAGTGTATTTTTTGCTTTCTGCTAATTACTCATGTAAATTATCGATTATATTTTCCGTTAGTCTTCCCTAATGGATTTAGCAGATGTCTTCAGTTCTCCTGCTGCCCCCACATCAGACCCGTGGGGCTCTACATCTGCACCTTCCGCTGATCCTTGGTCCGGAGCTGTGAACACTTCAGCAGTGTCTGCCGTGTCTGATCCCTGGGGAGGGCCTCCGGTAGCTACAGGAGCAAGTACTGACCCATGGGGTGCTGGTGTCCAGACAAACAGTGCTCCCACCGACCCCTGGGCGGGGACCCCAGCAGCTTCTTCAGGGGATGCCAAGTCTGTGCCTGACCCGTGGAATGTAGGAGGTGAGCTGAAATTTGAGCATTACAAAAAAACAATGACAATATCCAGTCAATTATTAAGATATCGGTATTTTTTTTTTATTTTTTTTTTAGGTGCAGCGACTACTGTTGCCGCCCAGAGCACTGACCCTTGGTCTTCAAGTCCCTCTGTGGCAGCTAAGCAAAAGGCAGACCCTTGGGCTCCGGCAGCAACTTTTTCCGATCCTTGGGGAGGGTCTCCTTCTAGACCAAGTACAAATGGGACAATGGGTAGGTGTTCCTGTGCTCATTATTCCCTTTTCTTGTAGTGAAAGGTCAAGATCCTTTGGATCAGCGATCAATGTGTGATCAGTGGGGGTTCCACCCGCAAGGTCTCCATGTCTGCACTACAACTGACAAAAACCATTAGACCTCAGCATCTTGCAGTAGTGCAGCCGCTTTCAGGTGGTGGATGACTAGACGGGTGTCCATTATGTGGCAGCTGTCACTGTTCAGTTCTTGAGTGCTGCATTGACTTGTGCATGTTTCAGGGGCGCGGTGTGGGCAGACCTGTGAAGGGTCGCACACTTACCTGCTTCCTGACGCTGGCTCTAGCTCTGTCTGGCTTCCGCTGCTCCGCTCGGGCCGCAGTGTTGACCTGCTTCCCTTGCATCACTTGACCATTTGACATTATGCAAGGGGAGCAGGTTACCTGAAATCAGAGGTGTACATCCAGTGACCTGAGATTGGAAGCAGGCAAGTATACTTCCCTTCTCAGGTCTGTCCAGGTGGGGGTGGGGGGGTTTGCCACCCCCTCCCCAGCAAATGTGCACAACCTCTTTAATGTACCCGTGTTATCAGGATTATTTCCATTGTGAGAAGCATCAGTCCTGATTATCAAGCAGAAGATCTTTGGCTTAATCATGTTCCCCACCATTTCCTGGCTCATCAGTCTGCAGAATGCCGACCACCGTTTTACAGCCTGCATGCTGCCTATGGCTTTTCCTCTGCTGTATTATTCTGCAACTAGCCCATGAGAGTACGTAGTTGGGTGTCCACACTGATCATATATTGGGTTACATAGTCAATAAAGCTGAAAAAGACACAGCTCTATAAACTCCAATCTATGGCCCTACTGTGTTAATCCAGAGGAAGGCAGCTAACCCTATGAGGTGGTCACCAAAATCCTTCCCACACGCTCCCCTCCAGAAATCTAGCAGCACATATAAATTGTAATATTATATTTACTTGATTAGCTTACTTTATCTGCCATGTTTTTTATTCCTTTGTTTGCTGCAGCATTTGCATTAGTCTACTTTCTGCCAATCAGTCATTCTTTTAACAGTGCTTCATTATTTTAGGCTGATTTCACATTCGCATCGTCATTTCTGCTTTTTTGTTCCGTGATGGGAGCAAAAAAACAAAAATGATGGCTTGCCAGATCCGCCACACGATAGACGCGCAGTGGCTCCCAAAGGACCCCACCGACTTACAGTGGCGTCCATCGTTTACACAGAAAGGATCGCACCTCATGCCGCGCTGTTCTTCCCATCAGCGGAGGCTCCTGGCGGATGTGAACACAGCTTTACCTGTCATGTGTTGGACTTGTTTTGTTTTTAACCTGTTTGTCTTTGTGTATGTGCCCGTCTCTGTCCGCTCCACCTGCCTCCTTAGCCAGTACCACCTTTGACCAGTTCATCAGTTCTGCAGATAAAGATGAGTTTTCCGATTTTGACAACCTGAGGACATCCCTTCCCCATTCAGGAAGCAGCACAGGTTTGGAAGTGCTCTCTTTCCTGCCTGCTTGCTTACTGTGAATCCATCTGCCCTCGGCTTTTCGCTTTCGGTGTCTTTTGTATGCGTTGCTGTTCTATGTGTCTCAGTACTAATAGTTTTCTTCAAAATTTTATTGACTTTGAAAATTATATATTTTTTTTCTTTGCAAAGTAGTAAAACAGATGTGACATGCATTTGATGATTTTTGTACTTGTAGAGCTGTCCATAGATGCTATGCTTTGTGCTGAAATACCGTATTTTTCGCCCTATAAGATGCACCTAGGTTTTAGAGGGGGACAATAAGAAAAAATATTTTTCATTAAACCTCAGGTCAGACCCCCAATGTTAATAAGACCCCAATAAGACCTCAGATCAGACCCCCCATGCCTCATCAGTCCTCCATGCCTCTAATCAGCACCCAGGCATATATGTGGTCGGCCGCCCCCAGCCATATATGTGGGACTGTTGGTGGTTTAGTGCAGGAGTAGTGTGTTTGATGAGAGTAGTGTGTCTGGTGTAATGATCCTCCATCAGCTGCCATCTTATGGACAGGACCTCTAGGCAGACGGCACAGAAGGTTTGCCAACAATGGGACAAACCTAGATTATGAAATATAGCAAACGGCACAGAATATCAACGGAGGCTATATGAGAAAGTGCTATATAGTCATCTTGCATGCACTTTGTCAACAGAAGCCAGAAAGTGGCCAAGCCCTTAAATTTTTCCCCCAGCCAGCGGTACCTCTGGAAAATCCATACTTGTCTGCCTCCAGCCACACTGTTTCTGCTTCCTGGCTTTTTTCACTAGACGTCCTGTTCTTGTCTGTCAACTTCCTCATGGATGGAGTCATGTGCAACCTATGACTGGCCTCGGCAGTGCACGTGACCCCATCTGTGCAAAAGTCGACAGACAGAGACCAGCAGTCTACTGAAAAGAGCCAGGGAGCAAGTGAGATTTCTAAGGTTAAGTTTAAAGCCGTTTTATACTGATGGCTTATCCTCATCAGTATCTGATCGGTAGGGATCCGACACTCTGGACCCCCACTGATCCGTTCTTTGGGAAGGCACCGGTGCTCGCAGTAGCGCTGTGGTGTTCTCTCAGGTCACCAAACACAGCACCGTACATTTTATAGTGGCTATGGCAGTGGCTTTGTATCGCAGCTTAGTCCTATTCACTTCAATGGGGCTGAGCTGCGCCTAGGTCATGTGACCGATGAACTTGACGCCACATGGCCTAGGAAAAGCGGAGAGAAGGCTGTGGAGCTACTGTGAGCGCCTCTGCCTTCTCAAACAGCTGATTTGGAGGGCGTCCCGGGTGTCGGACCTCCACTGATTTTAGATACTGATGACCTATTCAGAGGATAGGTCATCTGAAGAGTTGAACGAAGCGAGCTTGGGATGCTTAATCCGAAGTCGCTTCGTTTAAAGCTTCAGAATAGTACTGTACGGAGATTAGTCTCCGTACAGTATTAGAATGTATGGGCTCTGATGAGCCGAAGTAAGTTATTCACGCAGTCGCGTGTGACTTTGTTGAATAACCCCCCTTTAATGCCTCTATGGCCAGCTTTTACACCAGTTTGTTACTAGAATTGACCTCTAGCCAGATTCAGTCCAAGAATAAATGACATCCTTGGCAAATTAGGTGCACTATGTCCACCTCATATGTACTTTTATAATGTTTTACTTGTATATGGACACTTATCGTGAAGCAGCCAATGACTACCGTCCCCGCCCTTTAGAAACTCTGTCTAGAAGTTACAGTGGTAGTTTGATATTAGAATTTTTTATATATGTATACATATGTACATTTTTTTTTTTAACTGTCATTTTTTGTCCTTTTAAGGGACTTGACTTTGCGATCTTTAGATGTACCAAAGACTGTAGTAGAATTCTGTTGCAGTCTATGGGACCTTTACAGGCCTACTATTAAGCCCTGCCACAGGCAGCTTACTATGGCAGGCCTGAGAGACTTCACAAGGCCCCAGGCGCTGCAAGTGATTGGAACCCTGCAATTTTACCACATACCTCTGTCTAGGGAACTCCGTAATTTGGTCCAGAAACCACGGATCCACAAAATAAGGACACCTTCCATGTGCAGTCCGCATTTTTCTCACTCCCGTCAATAGAAAGGGATATATATTCTTGTCCACAAAATGGACATGAATAGGATATGTTCTATAAATTGTGGAACAGGCATATGGACATCTGAGTGTTTTTTTTTTTTTTCCCTTTTTTTTTTTTTTTGTTTTTTGCAGAACCATAAAAATTAATGGGTCCAATGTGTGGACACGGATGCAAAATACGGTTGTGTGCATGAGCCTTAACCCCTCAAATTCCTCAGGTTCTTTTGGCTCTATTAGCTTGTGAGCCCGCTTCATATTTTCCTTAACACACAATGACGCATAGTTACATTATTTTGCATTAAGTGGTTAAAAAAAAACACACCAAAAAAAGCACATTTTCATAGCCAGCATCTGCATGTTTTTTTTGTTTGTTTTTTAAATATGCGAAAACTGCCCCTGTGAAGCTACCCTATTTTGAAATGCATCATATAAAACAAAAGATTTTTTGGGAAGTGTACATTTTGTTTCATCATTATCTTTCATGATAAACACAAAGTTCCTCTGGTTTTGCCGCGTGGTACACTACCGCTAAGTGTGAATCCAGCTTTTAAGGAGTTTTCCAGGATATTGATGGTCTATTCTCAGGGGCTGGCTCTTGGCGCTCTCTCCAATCAGGTGCTTGCCCTCTTCATTGCTTACTCCGCTGTGTCTACTTGGTAATGACGGGGAAGGGTTTTGCAGTGTTGTCCCATTCACTTGCTAGGAGTTAGACTGCATGCAGGTAGTATAATCCTTTTCCTGGAGAACTGCTTTAATGGCATATTCTGATAATTTCCCATTAACTATTTGGTGAGGGTCCTGGCACTGAGACACTCACTGATCACGATAATGGTGGCCTTGTATGGAGTGTCAGGTTGAGCGTGCTCACTGCTGCCCCCTAGTTCATCTCTGTGATACTGCCAGAGAGAGCACAGTACAGCATTTGCCTATTTCCAGCAGGTCTCATAGAGATGAAGGGAGTGGCAATGCACATGTCCGACCAGCCACTCGCTTCATATGTGAAATCACCAGAATACCCTTTCAATCCCGTCAATCAAAGTGCAGAGGGTGCGGCAGTTGCAGAGAGAGCAGAGCCTCTAGGTGTAATGACAATGCCCCCGTTGCTCCTAGAGGCTCATTTCCATAAAAAAAAACATAATTTTTCTCAGCAATGTGGGCACATATGACCATGGGACCAACACAGATGCCTTCAGCTGCCAAGTGCACATGTAACAGGTTAGCCAGTGTCATAGGGACAAAACTGCTGACAGATGCCCTTTAACAACTCGCTGACAGCTTGCAGACCATTAGGACTAAGTTCACATCTGCTTCTGTCACAGAAAATTCGGGATGTAACAGAAATTAAATGAAATTAAACTTCGGTTGCGGTTTTCTTTTCTGCTCTCTCATGCTCTACTTCATGGCTGGCTGATCATCCTGATGCCACATTTTTGTCATCAATATATAATTCTGGGCGTTCTTTCCTTATTTCAGTTTGTTTTCGCTGCAGGTGAGCTGGATCTTCTAGCCGGGGAAATTCCCATGTCTCGCTCTCTTGGATCGAGGAGTCCGGATGCCTTTGACATGGCGGTCATGAGTGGTTCACTCTCTGAAAGCTCCAAGCCTACAAGGAAAACGCCCGAGTCGTTCCTGGGGCCTAATGCTGCCCTGGTAGATTTGGACTCTCTCATTTCAAAACCCACCCTACAAAACATAAAAACCTCAAACCCCTTCCTAGTGACAGGTGAGCGATAATTAAATAAGCCCGCCATAAAACAACTAGACTGATGTTCACACATTACTGCTGGAACCCCCACCACTCACTAGAATTGTTTCCAAGCCCATAGACTGGCACGGCGCATGTGTGACTGCTGCTCCATGCAAAGTCAGTGGGACTTGTGGCGATAATAGATAACCTCACCTGGCTCGGTTAGTCCCATAGCTCCTCTGGAATTGGAACCTTCAGTGTAAATTTTTTTTTTTATGGTTGCATTTTACTCATTTTGGGCTAAAAATCATTAGCTAAAACAAACACAATTCAACAGCACTCTGCAAACACAAATGAAGTAAATACAATTGTCATACTCACTATAGAAAATGTACTAATACTACGTTATAAATGTGAGATTCTTGGCAAATACATTTTGTACAAAATTATTTGTGCCTGTCCACCAACGGCAAGGCGATCTCTTAAGGACAGGAACCTAGACTAAATACTACCTCCGCTGGTGCCATACTGGCCTCCATTAAATTCAGGGAATTCGGGTTCCACATGCATGCTGAGCCCACAGAGGTATTTTACGTCTCCTGGTGCCAGATGGCCTCCATTAAATGCAGGGAGAGCAGGCTATAGCTTTATACTTCCACTAATTAAAATCGGCCTATGGAGCAGGCAGGCTAGCCAGGAGTGCGTGACCAATGGGGTCATCCACACCTCCAATGTAGACTGCAAAGAAATAAGTGGGGGTCAGTCAGCACATCCCAGTGCGCAGGTGCAAGTTGCCATGTCTGAAAGCGCAAAAACAAACACAATGCAACAGAACTCAGCTGATGGATATGTGTAGCTCTTATCTCTGGTTTTGGCTCACAATCGCTAATGGAAAACACTGACCGAAACACTGACGTGCGAATGAGACTTAACACATGAACTGTCAGCTGATGGGATGCAAAGAAAACACAAAGCTTGCAAAGAGATTTTTAACCCTGCTGTTTCAGAAACGGCTGAACATTTTTAATAAAGTCCAATTGGAAAAAATTATTTTAAGCCCAAATGAGTAAAATGCAGTCCTAACAAAATGTCCCGAAGATGTCCACAGCCTTTAAAACAAATGAACACCATTTACGGTTTACGTATAGTGAATCTTCTTAAAATGCTGGGCACCTTTTGTATATTTCTTATTAAGCCATATGGCTCCTAAGTCACAGGCTGTATTCTTTCCCAGAGCTGCATTCACAGGTATGAGCTGTACTAACTGTGCCTCCCTCCATTATAAACTTTTGTGGACGTGTCAAGAGTTTCCACTGACAACCAGCAGAGTTGTGAATGCAGCTCTGGACGATCATATAAGCTGCTAATCTAGATGAATAAAAGCTCAGTAAACAGTATATTTATAGTTATTAAACATATCTAGATTATACATCAGTGATTCACAGGTGGGCGAGCCCTTTAAAGAGTACCTGTCAGTAGAATCAACCCTATTAAACCAGGCACAGTGGATCCTGCTGATTTAAAATGATACCTGTCTTGTGAAAATGGTTTGCTGCGTTCCCAAGAAAAAAATACTTCATTCTTTATGTGAGTGAGTGCTTCAGTGCACCGAGAGGCGTGGCCTAGTGTCTCAGCTCTTTAGCTCTTCTGTGCTGACCACGCCCCTTGGGGCACTGACACCCTGATTCATATAAAAGATAAAAGTATCTCTTCTCCGGAACGCTGCGACCAATTTTCACAAGACAGGTATCATTTTAATAAGCAGGGTCAACATTACCAGGCATAGCAACTAATCAAAGCCCAGCTTTTATAGCTAATACTGCCCTTGAAAAATGAAAATGACTCGCTATCATAATTGTAAATGTCCACCTCACCCCTGCTGATCGAAGGGGGTGCGATCCATCGGTGTGGTTGTAATATCAGGGGCAGCTGCTACAAACCGTACAGAGTTGTGCCTGGTGAATAATGACGGGGTGATGGCGCTAACTGGAATGCTGAACCCCTTTCAATCAGTTGATTGGCTTGGGTACTAGAAGTCAGACACCCCCACAGATCTAATACTGAGGACCTATCCTATGTGAAAAGCAACCCCTTACCATATTTACACGCCTGTTAATATCTTCAATCTGATTTCTCTTAGGAGCAACCAGTTCGACAGCGACAAATCCATTCCAGCCCAACCAACAATCATCTCTTACGTTGAATCAACTGCGTTCCAGTCCTGTGATGTCAATGGGACAGCAAGTCACACCCGCCGGACCAACCCCTGCAGCGGTTCCATTCAGTGCGGTGCCACCCATGGTGTCTGTGTCCCCTATGGCCCCAGGAATTCCTCTAGCCGGCGTGCCCGCCATGGTTGGGATGCAGCCTGTGGGTGGCCTTCCAGTTGCTGCAGTGCCTCCAGGTGTTCCTCCCATGAGCTTGCCTGCCATGATGCCACCGCAGCAGTTGGTGACGCAACCACTGGTCCCAAATCTATCAGCACAAGCTGTGACTAGTACCACCAACCCTTTCCTATTATAACCGGCTGGGGGGGGGGGGAGGAATCATTGAGTTTGTAATGGTGATGACGGGGGTGATGGGTCGAAAATGGCGTTATCTTGCTACTACCACAGAATGTCCCTGTATCTTACATCTTTTGTGGCAACCCTGTATTAGCAGTGCCACTGACTTTTTGGGCTCTGCTTCCTTTTCACTGTGCCTCTGAATTACCAAGAAATAGTATTTTTGCCCCCCTCCTCCGCAGTCCAGGTAAAGGTGTTTAGGTCGAAGACTATAGATTAATATTGTTTTCTGCAGGATAATTGATAATCAGTAGTGTTAATGCCAGAATGTTACCGACTATGTTATTTCCACCCCTCCCTATCCTTTTTTGCATTAATTAGCAGCACTTCACAGTATGGCTCGTTTTGTTTGCTTCTGCATAGTAGCAGTCCATGGGCTCCCAACTCATGAGCCGAGCGAAACTTGCTTTTAACATTTTTGGGTTCCCCCTCGCCGTATGAAATGAGTGATTTGCCTACACGATTTTACCTCCGGTTCCTGCCTCCCCTCCCCCCCTTTGACTTCAGTTCTACCCATCGTTCCCTTCACCTCCCCTAGAAATGACATGTCGGCGGTTCTACCTGTAAATACAGCACATCGCCCCGAGCATTTCCGCGTGATTGGGGGCCACATTAGGATCTCGCCCTACGTCGATATAACACTAAAGGACTAAAGCCTTTTTCAGATTTCTGTCGAGCAGGGGACGACTGGGGGACTTCTCGGTTGTATTGCCATAATAGCAGGACATTTCCTATTTATTAGAATGAATTCATGAATGCCGATTCAGTGGATTTTTAACCCTTGAGTTTAGTCCATTTCTTTCCTATTACCATTACAAATCAAATCTGTGATGTTGATTTGTTTGATAACCACTTAATAAACTGATGGGTTTGCTCTGTGTGCTGCTGTCCATCGACTCCTATTCCATATGAGATTTTCACACAAGAAGACAAGAGGTCAAATAAAGCAAATCTGGGAAAGGTCTTCAGCTTTTCCTTTTTATTTTTTTATATGCTTTTACAGTCCAAGATGTCTTGAATATGATGGCTTTAAAGTTTTGTCTTGTATGAAAGTATAATGTATTACCTTAATAGCCTTTTTTATGTGTACATTTTCTCTCAGTGATCTGATTTGTGATTTTCATTCCAGAAGGGAAAACCAGATGTTCATAAGTGAGTCGGAATGTCTTTCATTTATTAAACTCCGCCTCTGGTCGTCTAAATTGCGGCGTCATTGAATGTTGATACTTGCACGATTTCATATATCGCACTTATACGGTGACTTGAGTTTTCAGAAAACTTTTGATGTGTCTTAGCGACATAGCAAAAGTTTTGATCGGTGGGGGGGGGGCTGAGTCTGGAGACCCCCACTGATCTCTAGAATGAGGAGAGAGCAGCGCACTTTTTTTCTGCGGAAGCAAGACAGATTCAGTAAAGTCTGGGGGCCTGTCTGCTGCAGAGAGAGAATGCGACCACTTATTTCTCTTCATTCTAGAGATCAGTGGGGGGGGGGGGGGGTTTATCATCGCTCAGACCCCCACCGATCAAAAACTTTTAGGCTACGTTCAAAAGGCCATTAAAAATGGACTCGCTGTTAAAGGGGTTATCCAGCCACAACTCTCCCCGGCTCCGTTCTCCTTGTAGGTGCGGGTCCAGAGGTGGTACCCATACCTATCAGACAATGGGTGCATATCCTAGCGATATGCCCCTATTGTCTAAGAAGGGATAACCCCTTTAATTTTTCATGGCCATTCTGCATCCCAACCGCTGCAGTGCCCTCAGTAGACTACTACAGTGTCCCCTGTATCTATAATGACCCCACTGTATGACCCCAATGGTAGCTCCAGTATGTATAAGGTCCCCCCACAGGGCCTCCTTTATATAAAATGCCCCTCACAGCACCCGTTGTATATAAAATACCCCACACCAATAGTGCCACCCTGTATAAAAATCCCGCCAATAGTGTATCCCTAGTATATAAAAATGCCCCTGTATAAATAAGGTCCCCCATAATGGCACCAATTATTTTGGGTACGGGGGGAGGAATACCGCATCCACTTAAATGCACTGACACTCGCTCTGTACTGGAGGTGCAGAGCAAGTGTCACCACATTCAAGTGGATGATTTTTTTATTTATTTTTTTATTAACCCCTGAAAGGCAATTTAACCCGTTTTTGTGCACTCCAGTCCATACGGCTGTTATAAACTAGCTCATCGATTTCAATTAGCCAGTGAAAACAGCCAAAAATAGGAAATGTCCTTTTTTTTTTTTTTTTTTTTTTTTGACGGCCGCTATTCACTGGCCATTTTAACAATGGCCATGCATATAGCTCCATAGACCTTGGTTCTAAAAAATGACCATGTAATTGCCATTACTAAAAGGCTGTTTCAAAGTAGTCCTTCAAGGGCAATTATTTTTATAATTGCATTTTACTCATTTTGGGCTAAAAATAATTTTTTCAATTGGTCTTTATTAAAAATATTCAGCCTGGAGGGGGGGGGGGGGGGTGTTGTTGTGGCTGAGCAGCCAAGGGACATGGCAGCCGGCTTTAGAGCTCCTGCTCATGTAAAGCGTTCCAGACCTGCAAGACCCCTTCAAACATTGCTGTACAAACGCAAAAGGCACTGCCAGTGCTACCAACTCACCCTCATGATTACCAGAGGGAAAAGAAGTCTGAAACCACAAGGGAAGCTGGATGACTTCTTCTTTGGCCAGGAGCGGGGCCCAGGAGTCTCCCAAGGTGGGAAATGGCGCCGACTCGCACACCATTCAAATAGACACCTTCACGTTGACAGAGGTTCTGAAACAGTACCCTGCAACTGACAAACCAGCATTAGGCAGCATATCTTTCAATAATCTATGACAGCGCAGTTATCCCAACTAATTGTGCCGATCCAATCCTCCATCGCAGAGCTGGGGAACTGAGTACAACATGTAGAATTTGAGATGGAGGAGTTTTTGTCTTTTCACAATAATCTCAAGATATCATCATAGATAGAGCCCACAGGATAGCTAAGCTGAAACACCTGTCTGAAGAAGTCCTGAGGGATGTACTGGCTAGAATCCACTTCTACCACACCATAGAAGGAATCCTATCCCACGCCTAAAAAAAAAAAATGGAGGTCCTACCGGCCTCCTATCAGTCAGTCAAATTGTATGCTGACCTTTCAGCGGCTACCCTTCAACTACGCCACAATCTGGCACCTATCACATCAGCCCTGAGAGCACATTCTGTTGCCTACCGCTGGGGATTCCCAGTTCACAGAAATGGCTCCTTCGTGGTGATATGATCGGTGGAGGAAGGCAAGGCGGTGCTGGCCTCATGGAACACCACTGTGGATGAATCGCAAATTCCCAAGAACCACCCGTGTATCATGGATGAAAATAAGTGGCACCTGGTGGAGAGCAGACGAAAGAAGAAGACCTTTTGAAGGCCTCTACAACCCATGATTTCTAGACATTACGTGAGCTGATGAGTATCCCCTCCCTCGGTGTGCATGACTGAACTTTGCCCACAAGTTCAAGAGGCACATTCATAGGTCTCCTGCTCTTTCTTTCATCCATCCCCTTTTCTGGGACCTTTTGCATTTTATGCTATTCATGTTTTCTGTTCCATTATGTCCGTTTAAGTTAATTGTTGGTAGAGCTTTGCCTATACAATGCTGTATATCCATGCATTACCTCGCAGAAATTTGTGTACCTCCTTCCGCCTCAGACGTATGCTTATCTGTTTTAGCAGTATTTCTTTTACCATGGTGCTAAAACTTGGCTCTCTGAATGTATGTGGCTTAACGTACAAGCACCGTGTGATGTGGAAGGAGGCCCTCTTGCTCAAATGTGATATCTTTTGTGCCCAAAAGACACATATCATTTCTGCAGACTCTGAGAAGATAAAACATCACTGCTTCCCTGTTATTCTCCAGGCTCATGGTGTGGGGAAAAAGCAGGGAGTTCTATTGGCAATCAAGAATTCCGTAGCTCACACCGCTGTATCTTCTACCATTGACCCAGGAGGGCGGTATATCATCCATGTATGCTGTCTAAATAATGTGTTATATACGTTAATAGGGATTTATGCCCCCAATGTGAGACCACAACACTTTTTGAATAGACTATTCAAAAAAGTGCAGTCTATGCAAAAAGGTAGGGTTATCATATGCGCTGACTTCAACATGGTCCCTGACCCCTCTCAGGATTCCTCCACCTCATCTACAACTAACCCCCACTCTTTAACACACACTCTACTAAAATACTCATTTTACGATGTTTGGTGCATACACCACGCCTCTGAAAAAGATTATTCTTATTTTTCACCTTCCCATCATTCCTATTCACGCATTGACCTAATCCTAGTGGATAGAGGATCCCTATTGGTTGCGGCACGCTCCAGTATAGGTCAGATCACCTAGTCTGATCACGTGCCGGTATCACTAGACATTACTGAACAATTTCTAACTCCACCAAATCCGATCTGGAGAGCAAATGAGTATGTGCTGGCAAATACCCACTACCAGGCTGAGGTGTGCCAAGCACTAGAAGAATACTTCCAGTTTAAGGCCACGTCATTGTCAGATCCCTCAGTAGTGTGGGCGGCACATAAGGCCTTCGACCGGGGCGTTCTCATTAAAATAGGGCCCAGAGATAAAAAAAAATAAGGGAGAAACTCCAAACTGATCTTCTCTCACAAATTCATACAACCGAATCCCTAAACAAATCCTCCCCATCAATTGAGCTTTCAGAAAAACTGAGAGCCCTCAGAATGACACTTGGAGAGTTTTCTACATAAATACTGAAGAAAGTGAAAGCTATATACTACACCCAAGCAAACAAGGCCGGTAGCCTACTAGCAAAAATAATTAAATCCAAAGCCCTGAGATCACGCATTGCTTATCTATGGAATCCCTCAAAATCCCAAAAGATTTATGACCCTAAGTTTATTGCCAATAGATTTATGTCATATTATTCCCAACTTTATAACCTAGCGGAGGAACCGGGCTTTAATCCGGCATCACCCAAGGAGATTGAGGATTTTCTCACATCCCTCAATAAACAGCAACAAGACTCCTTATGTTATCCTATAACGCCACAGGAGATCTCTCGTATAATAGGACAACTACTTCACCATAAAAGCCCCGGCCCAGATGGCCTCTCCAACTCCTATTACAAGGTATATTCAGATTCCCCCCACCCCCACCACCTTCACGTATCCCTGTCTCGTGTTGTGACAGAGGGAAAGATGCCCAACGAAATGTTGAGACTGTTACTGTAACCCTGCCAAAACCAGGAAAAGAACCATCAGTCCCACAAAACTTCTGACCAATTTCCTTGTTGAATACTGACCTCAAGATCTATGCAAAATTACTTGCGAACAGACTGGTGAAAATCATACCATCATTCGTGGCCCCAGACCAGGTAGGATTTGTGCAGGGAAGACAGATTACAGATAAGTCTAGAAGACTGCTAAGCCTAATTGATTTCATCAACCGATCTTCAGTGCCTGTGGTGTTTGACCGGGTGACTTAGTCATTTGTCTTCTCGGTGTTCCACACTATGGGTATCCCGAGGCGAATGGTAACAGCAATTAAAGCTCTATATACCCGAGTACTGGCCAATGGAATATCATCTGATCCATTCACTTTATCAAACGGCACGAGACAGGGAATGCCCCCTGTTGCCCCTCATATTTATACTATCACTGGAGCCTTTAGCTCTGTCACTTTATGCGGACGATATAATCCTCACTCTAACAAACCCCGCATTATCCTTAAACTCAGTAATGAGAATCATCTGATCATATGGAGCCCTCTCATATTATAAAGTAAATAAAGGTAAATCTCAGGCTCTTCCCTTCGGGTTATCGCATAAGTCATTGGAGCATCTAAAGTTGCAATTCCCATTCGATTGGCAGGAATCTGAAGTACAGTACTTGGGTTTCCGGGTCACCTCTACCTCCCAGAGTCTATATAGAGCTAATTTCCCTCTGCTCCTTTCGTCATTACAGACAGATCTAGATAATATGGCTAAGACTGAATTTTCATGGCTGCTTTTCAACAACATACGCTCCCTAAGCTGTTGTATTTGTTTAGGACCATACCTATACCACTCCCTACTTCCTTCTTTAATTCCACCAACAGAATGTTAAACAAATTCACCTGGAACAAAGAAAGGCCACGTATAGCTAAAAGCATTGAGTAGATATAGACGATGTGGTGGTTTGAGTCTACCTAATATTCTTGATTACTATCTAGCCACGAGAATTAACCAACTGGTGGGTGGGGGATACAGCCAAACATTGGGTACATATTGAGCAAACACAAGCTCCAGTGCAGAACCTGCAGGCACTACTTCTGGCATTTCTGCATGAAGGTTTTTCCAGCGCTATATCTCCTTATTTCATATTCACCTCTGTAGCCCTTTGGAAAACTTCAAATGAAAAAGGGAAAGGTACACTGATCCCTATGGCCCATCTTACGCCGGTCGATTCCCTACAAAGCCTTATTTTGGACTTGTCTTTAAAGTCCTGGAAAGAGAGAAGCATTGATAAAGTGGGAGACCTACTGATTAAATCTTCCTTAAAGTCCTTTGAAGGACTACAAAAGATATAAAACATCCCACATCAAGAATTTTATAAATACCTAAGAATCAGGCATTTTTTGAACAGGAACCCTACGTTCAAAAATAGGGGGAATCTATAGCTTCTAAAACAATGGTCCTTAGCAAATGCTATACCGACGGGGATTTAACCGATATACTCCTATTTGGGCGACAGAGTCCTTTGTCAAGTCTGCTCCCTTCTTATCGTGGGAAGCGGATAAGAAAAAGACCTTCTCCCCAGCTCAATGGTCCACAGCCATCAGATCTGCTGCATCCAACCTGAAATGTACATCACACTTCGAATCTTACATGAAAACAGTGCTTAGGTGGTATTTCACCCCAATAAGACTTAGTCAAATCTTTCCAGGTTCATCTCATGTCTGTTGGAGAGTCAAAAAATATGAAAAAGATTGGACAAACGGGCTGTCTATATCCAGCGGTAACTATTGCGTAGGGATGGATACTGCTTGATTCTATTTTGTTAGCTTAGGGTGAAACATGTTTTGGAAATGCTTATGGCAATTCTCTACATGTTCTCTTTTTTTTTTCTGTATGTTCTTGTTTATTAATCTGAACAATTGATATTAATGCTCACACATACCGTCCTCATGTCAGATTATGATTGATAATTCCTTGTTCAGAGGTATTTGCTTATGTTTTTGAGTAAGAGCAAATTGCTAATAAAAATTATTGAACAGTAAAAATATTCTGCCGTTCTGTCACAAAAGTTTAACTGTCTAGATGTGTGAATCTCACTTTCTCTTTGTTCAGTCATCTAATAAACCTTGTCTCTAAATTACTAAAAGATCATAAGCACATTTTTATCAGTAAGATAAGAACTGAGCTATAATGAGTGTTTGATGTTAAAGCTCAGAGATAAGGAATATAAAGAAAATACAGAATCTGCCACTAGAGAATCTCAAGGCTGTACAGAGAAAGGGGCTCAACAATTTTAATACAGACCAATTGAAAAAAATAATTTTTAGCTCAAAATAAGTACAATACAATAATAAAAAAAAAATGCTGCCAAAGGTGTCCGTAGCCTTGTAGCTGTCTAGTGAATATTAGCCTGTGACCTAAACATGGTTGCTTCTCTTCTGTGTGAAAACTGGATGTTTTTATCATGTTAAATTGTTTTGGGATTCTGTATTACTGCAAGAGATCTCTACTTCCCCAAGGTTGCTTCTAGCCTTAGATCTCTCTCCACTAGGTCTGTGTAAGGGAGCCAGGATTTAACAACTCTGCAAAGCTCCTGTTTGGTCTCCAGCTTATTTTTTTAAATCCTTGTAGCCTTGACTTATCTGTTCTATCTTTTGTGGTGCTGTTGTGGGAGAGGTGGAAACTTTTAAAAGTAATTTGGTTTCTCAATCTATTAACAGCGCCTTTTCCCACCTTTTTGTTATTTGTACACAGCACAGGAAATCAAAACTGTACAACAGACTTAGGCCTCCTGCACACGGCCTTTGCCGTATTGAGGCCCGCATACAGCGTGTCCGCAATACACGGGCATCACGGTTGCAGATCTATTCACTTAAATGGGTCCGCAATCCGGGAGACGCGGTGCGGAACCCCACAGAGTGCATCCGTGGTGTTTCTGTCTGTGCCTCCGCACCACAAAAAATATAAAACATGTTCTATTTTTTTACGGTGCGGATGGATCACAGACCCATTCAAGTTGAATGGGCCTCGATCCGTCCCGACCGCCGCACGGATGTTGCCCGTGCATTGGGTACACCGCAAATTATGTTGTTATAAAATACATCATATATGCTCACATGCACATAGTGCTCTCCATTCCTAGCCATATTCCATCAATGTCTGAAATGAGAATTCCCCTTTAAGGGTATCACAGCGTTTAGGCTGTGTGGGAAGTGTGGCACACTTCTAAATACATCCAGTTAGTAGTATATAAGTTACCTTTTTTTTTTTATATATATATATATATAAAATTTTTTCCCTTCATGTGTCCCCCTTGGTGCTGCTGCTAATAATCTGCTCTGCTGGGGGAGGACTCCGGGAAGAATCAGTCTCCTTCTCCCTCTGGCAGGTTACGGTACAATGCCTTACTTTTCCTGCAGAAGGAGTTTTCTCAGTTCATTTATCAGGCTAAGGTCTCATGCACACAAACGTATTTTCTTTCCATTTTTTTGTGGAACGATTAATAAAAAAAAAACGGAAGTTACTCCGTATGCATTCCGTTTCCGTATGTCCGTTCCGCAAAAAAAAATAGAACATGTCCTGTTATTGTCATTGCATACAAGGATCGGGCTTTTTTCTTTTAGGGGCCAAAATATGGAATGCACACGGACATCATCCTTATTTTGCGGACCACAAAATACATACGGTCGTGTGCATGAGCCCTAATGCTTCATGCACATGAACGTTTTTTGTTTCTGTTCCGCTTTTTTTTTTTTGCAGATAGGATGAGGACCCATTCATTTCAATGGGTCAGCAAAAAATTCGGACAGCACACTACGCATCCGTATGTCCATTCCGTAGCCCCACAAAAAATATAGAGCGTGTCCTATTCTAGGATAGGCATTGTTACATATGGTCGTGTGCATGTAGCCCTATGCAGAGGCTCTGCTCCTTCCTTGATAAGCAGGGCAGAACGCCATTTCTATTTGCTTTTCTGCAGCGAACAGAGGATCACTGTGCAGAGACCTGGCTGTGGGGAAAGTGACTGAGCATGCCTGACCAGCTGCACACTGCCCAGTCAATGGATGTGCACATACACTGTGAACACTAGGTGGTGCCATACTGTGGAACTAAATGTCATAACTCTTCACTGGATCATATATATAGTGTTATTTAATAGTGGAACAAGCCCTTTAAAGTTCATTTTACCCAAGCCTAATCAAAAAATAAAGAGGATATCATGTCTATGGAAGGTACCACTGGTAGCTCTTCATATCTGCAGAATTTAGAACACACCAGACAATGTGTTCAGAACCTCCAGCCCGACTGTGAGCTCATTGATTGCAAGCACAGCCTCCATCCTGCCTTCTGCCATGCCCACAACATAATGGCTTTTTGGATTGTGCTCGTTCTTGCCCTTATTTTTCCTTCGCATCCCATTATGGGGATGTTAGATTGTGATCCAGCATTTGTAAAAAATCTCGATCTTTATCTGAGTTCTAAACTGCCTAAAGATCTCCCGAACAGACAAGCTTTCCTGGAGAATGTGAACAAGGAAATTCTGGGCATTTACCGGACCTCCTTCAGAGATCAGCAGTATTTGCGCATCATTGGTGAGAAGTTCTTCTCTATGTATTTTCCAATGGTCTTGTAGGTTGTTTATGGAATAAACTCTCCCATGGGCGCAGAAGTATTTTAATTAGGAGTAGATTCAATTACAGAGACTCTACAATGACGGGGAGTGTTCCACAGGGTTGGCGCATAGCAAATGTGGTGCCAATACAGTGATCCCTCAAGATATAATGGTCTCAAGATACAATATTTTCAACATACAGTGGTCTTTTCTGACCCTTTGTAAGTTGAAACTGGACTCAACATACAATCTCTCATATGCAGATCCAACCAATCAAGACCACTTCTCTGGTAAAAGAGCTGGATTACTGCTAGTTAGCAGTTATTCCTGACTGTTATATGTAAGGACTTGTTTTATCTGTACTAGTTATCTGCTTGTTTTTCTTAAATCTTCATTTGCTCTCATCTTGGATTACGTTTTGGGGCTTTGGAACCGATTACTCAACTTACAATGGTTTAAACATACAATGGTAATTCTGGAACCAATTAATATTGTAACTTGAGGGACCACTGTATTCAGAAAGGGGTCAAAAACAGAGTCCGGAAACTATAGGCCAGGAAGTCTAACATCCGTCGTGGGTAAACTGTTTGAAGGTTTTCTAAGAGATGCTATCTTGGATGACTGAGCAGAGCACCTCGTCCGTGCCACGGTACACACTTTTGGTTGTGTGAGATCACTACGGCCAGCAGGCGTGGTGGTGCAGCCATTAGTAGTGCACCAGAAGTGGATTTCTTAGTGATCCACACCTGAGCGGTACCGCTTATTGCGGTTTTTCATGTGTCCTCTTGATCCGTCTCAGGATCCATGGATAGATTTGGTCACTTAGAATTTTATATAGAGTTAGTAGGTTTCCTTTCCTCACATATATTTTTTGAAAAATTAATAAAGTATTTGTTTTATCTAATTCCTATAGCGTTCCGTACTACAGTGATATATATTTTTGATGGTGGAACGTATACCTTACACCAGCTCGTCAGTGATTTGGGATAGGATTGTCTATCATGGGTCTGAGGTGCCACTCTCTCCTTTCTCACAGCCAGTGCCTCATTTAGTTCTCTAATCACCTGTTCCAATGATGACACATGGGCCTCCTCAACCTTTGGTTGGTGTTGCCTGAATGCTGGGCTATTGGAACTGGTGCGCACTGTTCCTCTTTTTCCAGAGTAATAGCTTCCTTAAAGGGGTTGTCTGAGTTATTATTATTATTTTTTTTTGTACTTTAAGTTTCTAACTAATGTAAGGGCTTTACAATTGACTTACTTCATCTGTAGTGTCTCCTTTCTCAGAGCTCACTGAGGGTCACATGACCTGTGATGTCAGAATCTCTCCCTCCTCTGATGATGTCTGGTACACAAGTCTAAGGCCTCTTGCACACAAACGTTTTTCTTTTTCCTGTTTACTTTCCATTTTTTGCGTTCCGTATGGTTCCGTATACAGTCCGTATTAATTTCAATGGATTCGCAAAAAAAAAACAGAAGGTACTCCGTATGCCTTCCATTTCGGTTTTTCCGTTCCTTTCAAAGATAGAACATGTCCTATTATTGTCCGCATAACGGACAAGGATAGGACTGTTCTATCAGGGGCCAGCTTTTCCGTCCTGCAAAAAATGGAATGCACACGGACGTCATCCGTATTTTTGCGGATCCGTTTTTTTGCGGATCGCAAAATACTGAAAAAGCCATACGGTGGTGTGCAAGAGGCCTAAGAAAGCAGGTCTGTGTCTGTACACCAATAGTCCCTACACTGTCGGCTTCTCTCTGCCCTGTGTCTCCCACAGAATTCTTCAGGAAAGATTAACCCCTTCAGCAGCACAGACTCAGGGCTGGAGGCTTTGCTGAGCAGCTTCAGGCAGTGAAGAGACAAATACTTCACACAGAGGGGACAGATTGGAGGAGTTTTGCAGAGCATTGCACAAGAACAGATAGGGGGAAGATCCTGTGTGTGTCAGCAGTGTCATTCTACAGCTGGGACTTGTAGTCCTACACATACAATATGCTGCTGTGTTTCCCAGCAGTCAGACATGCCACTCAGGGCAACACTGTTATTCACTCCCTTTGCAGAGCAGGATGAGGGGCACAAATATTCATGAGGAAAACCTCAGAGATTGTTGATACTCCAGGTAAACAAAAGGGCCAGAAGAGAACTTGCTTAGCTTATGTATATATTGCTGACCAACAGATCTACAGTGCTATTATTTATTATTTTTTTACATATTTCGGACAACCCTTTAAGCACCTGGTGTAGGGTTAAGTGGGGCTCCAGCTTGAGTCTCTCGTGTAGGGTCCTCCGTAATGGCTGACTCCTTAGGCCTCATGCACACGACCGTTGTTCTGGTTCGCGGGTGTGGACCCATTCACTTCAATGGGGCCGCAAAAGATGCGGACAGCACTCAGTGTGCTGTCCGCATCCGTTCCTCCGTAGCCCCGCAAAAAAAATATAACGTCCTATTCTTGTCCGTTTTGTGGACAAGAACAGGCATGTCTACAATGGGCCGTCTGCTACGTTCCGCAAATTGCGGAAGGCACACGGGCGGCTTCCGTGTTTTGCGGAGGAGAAACTGATCTTGCAGGATCACTGCCGCCTTGGTGAAGGATGGGGGCGTCCTGTCCTTCTTTTCTTTGTAGTGTGACCATAAGCTCTTGCAAGCCATTTGCCTACTGGGGCAATGTTTCATCTTCCCTTTGGTATTTGGTGAGGAATTTCTTTCTTTGCATAGCTTCAGACGTTGTATTCCCGTACACATCTTCCAGGATGCATGATATCTGCTCAAACGTCTGTCTCCGCCTCGCTGGCTGCAGCAGTACTGTCTTTCTGGCTTCCTCTTCTAATGTGCTCAAGGCTAGGGATGAGCGAACCTCAAGGAGAGGACTAACAGATCCATTATGCTGGCCATAGACTTCTATTATTATGACGGAAGGCATGCTGTTATGCCTTCCATCATTGAAATACGTTATGGCCGGTGGTAACGGAATCCATAACGCAATTCACAGTATACCCAAACTTCAAAACTTGAAGTTCGCTCTTCCCTACACAAGGCTAGTTCTGCTTTCAGATGTGGGGCGACATTACACAGACGTGCGGCTCCCTGCAGCCTCTCTTTCCAGTCTTCTGGATCTATTAAACTTGGGTAGGTGGCTCAGTAGCGCCCTCTACTGGGATCACGGGCTGTGTCCCACTCAAGGAGGATGTTGCACCTTCTGTCGCCATATCCATCCTGCTGACTACACCAGGTGTAAGGGTTGCAAATGGATGGCGGCAAACTTGCTCTGACAACCGAGTAACATTGGAACGGCTTTACTGATAATGATTTTGCAGTACAACGATAAAAACTCTTGAACTGGTGTAACAGGTAAATTTGTATTTAATAGGAGCGATGTCACTTTAAGAGAATGTGTTGCTAACAGGGAGGGTATGACTATAGTCTCTGTGAAATAAGTGTAACTTTATACAGTCTCTCAGGGGCTGCACTTACTGATCCTGCTAGTGGGCAAGGGACCCTCCTGGTGCTCGAGCGCTATGTCTCCACGGTAGGACCTCTCTCTGCGCTGCAGTGGAGAATCTGGCCGGGCACTGCCGAGGCCTTGCTTCTCTGACACACGTGCTCCACAATCTGCTCCCTTGCACTGGTCTGTGATTAGGGTGGCCAGACGTCTGATTTTTAGACTCCTGATCCTCCGTCCGGCACAAGGCCAGGACGGCCAGCCAAAAGTCCTCCTTTTTTTAATTGGACGGCAATAGGGGCGTGACTTCATTAAGGAGGGGTGTTGCTTAATGAAAGTGGGCGTTATCGGTTTGGGCGTGGCCGGTGAGGTTCAGCTTTCTGGGGTGAAGCCAGTGGCTACCCTATCCGTGTTGCATTCTTACTTCAGTGCCACACAATGCTCTCCCTGCCGCAGCCTCTTTGTACCTATCTGGGCTGCTCTTCTTTACTTGGGTGGCCTCATCCCACCAGCCCTGAGCTCTGGATCTCCTGCACTGCACTCCTCTCCTTCTTCAGGCCCTGGCTGAACTCCTCCTCCTTTTGTCTCTAGCTGGGAACTGTCTCCCTCTGCTGGACAGAAATTATGACAGCAAGTCTCTATGTTCCAGCACTGCCACAGCTCTTCCCGACACTACAATGGCGTGCTCCTCGTCATAAATTAGGCATCTCCTCCGGCAGCGCAGGGGCTATCAAATACCAGTGTATGTCGGTTTTGGATAAATGACCCCCCAGTCTCTGCAAAAACCATTAAACATTTGGCTACAGTCTGGGTCACTCCAGCACTTTACACCCAGACACGCCTCAAAGCAAGAACACGATGTGCTGCAAAAAAAATCAAAAACATAAGAAACAACAACACTAAAAGTAAAAAATCTTGATGAAATGACATTTCCCATCCTGGAAAACCCCTCTAAGGGTCCATTCACACGCCTGTTGTTTCTTTCCTAATCTGTTCAGTTTTTTGCGGAACAGATCTGGACCAGATCTCGACCCATTCATTTTCAATGGGTCCTGAAAAAAATCGGACAGCACAATGTCAGATTTTTTTTTTCAGGACCATTGAAAATGAATGGGTCCAGATCTGGTCCAGATCTGTTCCGCAAAAAACTGAACAGATCAGGAAAGAAACAACAGACGTGTGAATGGACCCTAATACTATTTGTAATGATTGACTGAAAGTTTTCCAGGTGTGAAGGACTTCAGGACTGGACTCGGGGCAGGGGCGGACTGGCCATACACACTACAGAGAAATTTCCTGGTGGGCTGATGCACAGGGGGCTGCCCAATGCCTCCTCATGGCCACAAGTCAGGTACATAAAGATCTGAGGCACTTATGTACCTGGCCAGTGCCCGCAGGTGCCCTCCTGAATTCAACTGTATTGTCGTCCTCAGGATGATGATAGTTTTATACTGGGGTGTGGACGGCAGTATTGTGTGCTGGTTCTGCTCTGGCGGTATTTTGTCCTTCAGTACTGTATTACTGGCCCTGCCTACTTGTGTTGCTCCTCCTTCAGTCCCACCCACAGTTTGGACACACCTACAACATGGGGCCCTTTTTAGTTTTTTTTCCCAGGGCCACTTTAAGTCCGCCCCTGGATCGGGGGGGGGGGGGGCAGTTTAATTCCCTCATTACCCCATGTTCCTGTGATTAGGTATAAGAGGAAATCTGATGAATACACACAGTCAATGAGTATATAATTTCCCCCTCAGATATACGAAGCGCCGCACAGCTGAAGAAGATGGTTTTTGACAACCTGAAGGGAATCGAATTTCATGGTAATAACGTAAATTCTGCCTTTAGAGTTTCTCAGATTGTGTAACCTCGTACTGGTGGGAGTGGAACACAAAGCCTAGACACACCCCCTTTGTACAGAGCCACGCCCCTTCCATGCATCTTCCCCAGCCCCTTTACATGGCGCCCTGCCCACCCCAATACATTGGAAGTACATGGAGGCTGTTTTCCAGGAGAAAGTGCCCTCCATGTTGTGCCCAGGAGATTTGCCAACTCTTCCCGGGAGTCCAGGATGTCTCTCCTTTTTCCAGGAGCCTCACGGATGCTTCGGGAATGGTGTCATTTACTTTACTACAGAGACCTGTTATGGTTCAGTCGTGTGGATTGTGTTGGTGCGCCACTCCAGACTGGTCCTTTCTTATTACCGCACCTCCCAACAAATCCAGCGGGATCATTTCAGTCTTTCTCCCACGGTCCCAGGGCGGCTTTTCCGGATGCAGATACAATTGAACACAATGGTGGAGCAGGGGGCGCTGTCAGCTTCTGCCTCCATCATTCCACTGCCGCCGGTGGTTCGGTGCAGACAGGTGTGATACAGTGACATCATCGCGCCTGGCCTGTGTGAGACCCGAGCATAAACCAGAGGCCAGAGCAGCCCTGCTTATTGTAGGGAAGAGGGACAGGGGAGTATTCAAACTAAGGGGGCATCACTCTGTGGGGGGCATCAATCATTGTTTACCTGCTCGCCATCGCAACCGTAGCGGTAATCAGGTGTAGCTAAATCTAAGCCGTCCCATTCACCTCTATGGGACGGCTCTGTATTATTCACTTGAATAGGAAGGAGCTGTCCCATAGAAGTGAACGGGACGTCTGAGGTGTAATTACACTACGGTTGCGATGGCGAGCAGGTAAACAAAGAAGAAAAGGCAGGGCTCATACAAGCACAGCTTTCTCTTCACACAGCTGATCGGTGGGGGTGTCGGGAGCGGACCTCTGCCGATCTGATATTGATGACCTATCCTGAGGATAGGTGATCATTAGTAAAAAGCGGACGACCCCTTTAAGGGGCATTCTGTTGTCTGGCAGGCACTATGGGGGCATCATACAGACATTAACCACTTCAGCTCCCCTAGCTTAAACCCCCTTAATGACCAGAGCACTTTTTACACTTCGGCACTACACTACTTTCACCGTTTATTGCTCGGTCATGCAACTTACCACCCAAATGAATTTTACCTCCTTTTCTTCTTACTAATAGAGCTTTCATTTGGTGGTATTTCATTGCTGCTGAAATTTTAACTTTTTTTGTTATTAATCGAAATTGACCGAAATTTTTGCAAAAAAATGACATTTTTCACTTTCAGTTGTAAAATTTTTCAAATAAAACTACATTTCTATATAAATTTTTCTCAAAATGTATTGTTCTACATGTCTTTGATAAAAAAAAAAATGCAATAAGTGTATATTTATTGGTTTGGGTAAAAGTTATAGCGTTTACAAACTATGGTACAAAAATTTGAATTTCCACATTTTGAAGCAGCTCTGACTTTCTGAGCACCTGTCATGTTTCCTAAGGTTCTACAATGCCCAGACAGTAGAAACACCCCACAAATGACCCCATTTCAGAAAGTAGACAAAGGTATTCGCTGATGGGCATAGTGAGTTCATGGAAGTTTTTATTTTTTGTCACAAGTTAGCGGAAAATGATTTTTTTTAATTTTTTTTTATTACAAAGTCTCATATTCCACTAACTTGTGACAAAAAATAAAATTTCGCATGAACTCAGCATACCCTTCGCGGAATACCTTGGGGTGTCTTCTTTCCAAAATGGGGTCACATGTGGGGTATTTATACTGCCCTGGCATTTTAGGCCCCTTTGCGCATCTTGGCTGCAAAAAAGTGTCACACATGTGGTATCGCCGTACTCAGGAGAAGTAGGGCAATGTGTTTTGGGGTGTATTTTTACACAGGGCTTTTTTTCTCAGAGAAAAGGTGGTGGAACTCACCCCCTGGCCACGCCCCTACCCACCTCTAGGACCGCCCCCTAAAACCGCCCCTTTAGAGAACAGGGATGCAAGTAAATTTGCCAGTGATGGTCGTGACAGCCAGGCTGCCAGTGCCTGCGGCCGCCCTAGTCCACACATGGGTAGCGCAGCCTGGCCTAGCCCCTTCCTTCCCTGTTCCCCTAATTGACCAATTCAATCTTTTTTAATTTAAAAATGAAATAAATGAAAAATTACCTTTTTCCTTTTGTTTCCTTTTCCTGCCTGGTGCCGCTCTGCCTCCTGACTCCTGCTCGTGCCGACACCCATGACACTAAACTGCCGCCCGCGCCTCCAGCAGCCGCCCTGCCTGCTGGGCGGGCCTGTCAGTGGATCCGGAGGCGGGGGGTCCCGGGTCTGGGGCCGCAGACAGCAATGGAGTCAGCCTGTGGGCGGGGTTTGGGGCCACAGCATCGGCGTCTCCTCTCTCACTCTCTCCGCCGCTGTCAGTGGTGGGCGGGAGCTGGGCGGGCCTGAGCCAGTGGAGAGTCGGAGGTGCCGGAGGCTGCAGGGACTGAGCAATCATGTAAACTGTAAGTAAGCAGCCTAAGCAGGGCCGGTGCAGGGATTTTTGCCGCCCTAGGCAAGATAAAAATTGCCCCCCCCCCCCCCTTATCAGACATCACATATGTTCCACCCCTTTCTCAGCTTTTAAATTAAAAGAACTGCTATGTTTCCCTTACGGTTAATCAAGCTTCTTGTAGCTGTCTCTTTTTGCGGAACAGAATTGCGGACCCATACATTTCTATGGGGCCGCACGACGTGCGGGCCCCGATCCGGAATTGCGGACCCGGATCCGCAATTCCGATCCTGAAAAAATAGAACATGTCCTATTCTTGTCCCCAATAGCGGACAAGAATAGGCATATTCTCTTAGTGCCAGCAATGTGCGGTCTGCAAAATGTGGAACGCACATTGCCGCTGTCCGTGTTTTGTGGATCCGCAAAACACACACTGATGTGTGAATGGATCCTAAATGTGGGGTAAAGTAGTTTCCAATGTAGTATTAATAACTAAACAATTACATAATAAACATATTGCATTGTCTGCTTACCACCAGGACAATAAGATGATCTGGTCTCTGGCTGCAGTCTGGCTCTTGGTCTGGCTCTGGGGACTCCCTTGTCACTCTTTTCCTCCCCCCCCCCTCCCTTGTCACTTTCATTGTACCCCCCTCCCTTGTCACTCTCATTCTACCCCCTCCCTTGTCACTCTCATTTCCATTCTCCCCCTTGTCACTCTCATTTCCTCCCCCCTTGTCACTCTCATTTCCATTCCCCCCTTGTCACTCTCATTCCCCCCCTTGTCACTCTCATTCCCCCCCTTGTCACTCTCATTCTCCCCCCTTGTCACTCTCATTTCCCCCCTTGTCACTCTCATTTCCATTCCCCCCCCCTTGTCACTCTCATTTCCATTCCCCCTTGTCACTTTCATTCCCCCCCCTTGTCACTCTCATTTCCATTCCACCCCCCCTTGTCACACTCATTTCCATTCCCCCCTCCCTTGTCACTCTCATTTCTATTCCCCCCCTCCCTTGTCACTCTCATTTCCATTCCCCCCTCCCTTGTCACTCTCATTTCCACCCCCCCTTGTCACTCTCATTTCCACCCCCCCTTGTCACTCTCATTTCCACCCTCCCTTGTCACTCTCATTTCCATCCCCCCCCCTTGTCACTCCCATTTCCCCCCCCCTTGTCACTCTCATTTCTATTCCCCCCCTCCCTTGTCACTCTCATTTTCATTCCCCCCTCCCTTGTCACTCTCATTTCCATTCCCCCCCTTGTCACTCATTTTCATCCCCCCCTTGTCACTCATTTCCATTCCCCCCCCTTGTCACTCTCATTTCCATTCCTCCCCCCCTTCCTCCTGTCACCTCTAGTGTAGCGTGGCCGAGCTCTGTTCGGTCCGCGGTACAGGAGCATTTGTTTCCTGTACCCGGCCGGACTGAAAGGAAGTGCACACTAAGTGAGCACTTCCTGTCAGTCCAGCCGGGTATAGGAAACAAAAGCTCCTGTACCGCGGACCGAACAGAGCTCGGCCACGCAACATTAACAACAGAGCAGACACAGCAGGCGCAGGCAGGCTGCGCAGCACTGAGCCGGGGCGGCCGGAGATTCTTTAGAGCGGCAAGCGCTCAGCCGCTCAGGAGGCGCAGCATGAGGGGTGCCGCCGGCCGGCCGAACTTATATAACCAACTTTTTTTTCTTTTTTTTTTACACCACACCGCAACGGGCGCCCAATAGGTGGCGGAACGCCGTTCCGGGGCGTTCCGCCAGAAAAAAAGGCCTGTTTTTACATATACCCATGCTGGGTGAGAGAAATATCTCTCTAAAAGATAACTTTTCCCTGTTTTTTATACAAAGTTGTCATTAGACAGAGATATTTCTCTCACCCAGCATGGGTATATGTAAAAATACACCCCAAAACACATTGCCCTACTTCTCCTAAGTACGGCGATACCACATGTGTGACACTTTTTTGCAGCCTAGGTGGGCAAATGGGCCCAAATTCCAATGAGTATCTTGAGGATTTCACAGGGCATTTTTTACGCATTTGGATTCCAAACTACTTCTCACGCTTAAGGGCCCCTAAAATGCCAGGGCAGTATAAATACCCCACAAGTGACCTAATTTTGGAAAGAAGACACCCCAAGGTATTCCGTGAGGGGCATGGCGAGTTCCTAGAATTATATATTTTTTTTTGGCACAAGTTAGCGGAAAATGATTTATTTATTTTTATTATTTTTTTTCCTTACAAAGTCTCATATTCCACTAACTTGTGACAAAAAATAAAATTTTACATGAACTCACCATACCCCTCACGGAATACCTTGGGGTGTCTTCTTTCCAAAATGGGGTCACATGTGGGGTATTTATACTGCCCTGGCATTTTAGGGGCCCTAAAGCGTGAGAAGTAGTTTGGAATCCAAATGCGTAAAAATGCCCTGTGAAATCCTGAAAGTACTCATTGGAATTTGGACCCCTTTGCACATCTTGGCTGCAAAAAAGTGTCACACATGTGGTATCGCCGTACTCAGGAGAAGTAGGGCAATGTGTTTTGGGGTGTTTTTTAAATATACCCATGCTGGGTGAGAGAAATATCTCTGTAAAAGATACATTTTTCCTTTTTTTTTTTATATACAAAGTTGTCATTTGACAGAGATATTTCTCTCACCCAGCATGGGTATATGTACAAATACACCCCAAAACACATTGCCCAACTTTTCCTGAGTACGGCGATACCACATGTGTGACACTTTTTTGCAGCCTAGGTGCGCAAAGGGGCCCAAATTCCAATGAGTACCTTTTAGGAGGGCATTTTTAGGCATTTGGATTCCAGACTTCTTCTCACGCTTTAGGGCCCCTAAAATTCCAGGGCGGTATAAATACCCCACATGTGACCCCATTTTGGAAAGAAGACACCCCAAGGTATTCCGTGAGGGGCATGGTGAGTTCATAGAAGTTTTTTTTGGCACAAGTTAGCGGAAAATGATTTTTTATTATTTTTTCTCACAAAGTCTCCCTTTCCGCTAACTTGTGACAAAAAGTTCAATCTTTCATGGACTCAATATGCCCCTCAGTGAATACCTTGGGGTGTCTACTTTCCGAAATGGGGTCATTTGTGGGGTATTTATACTGCCCTGGCATTTTAGGAGCCCTAAAGCGTGAGAAGAAATCTGGAATATAAGGCCTCTTTCAGACGGGTGTTGCGGGAAAATGTGCGGGTGCGTTGCGGGAACACCCGCGATTTTTCCGCGCGAGTGCAAAACATTGTAATGCGTTTTGAACTCGTGTGAGAAAAATCACGCATGTTTGATACCCGAACCCGGACTTCTTCACAGAAGTTCGAGTCTGGGATCGGTGTTCTGTAGATTGTATTATTTTCCCTTATAACATGGTTATAGGGGAAAATAATAGCATTCTGAATACAGAATGCATAGTAAAATAGCGCTGGAGGGGTCAAAAATTTTAAAAAAATAATTTAACTCACCTTAGTCCACTTGATCGCGTAGCCCGGCATCTCTTCTGTCTCCTTTGCTGAACAGGACCTGTGGTGAGCATTCATTGCAGGAACAGGACCTGTGGTGACGTCACTCCGGTCATCACATGATCCATCACCATGGTAAAAGATCATGTGATGTAACATGTGATGACCGGAGTGACGTCCCCACAGGTCCTGTTCAGCAAAGAAGACAGAAGAGATGCCGGGCAGCGCGATCAAGTGGACTAAGGTGAGTTAAATTTTATTTTTTAACTCCTCCAGCACTATTTTACTATGCATTCTATATTCAGAATGCTATTATTTTCCCTTATAACCATGTTATAAGGGAAAATAATAATGATCGGGTCTCCATCCCGATCGTCTCCTAGCAACCGTGCGTGAAAATCGCACCGCATCTGCACTTGCTTGCGGATGCTTTTCGATTTTCACGCAACCCCATTCACTTCTATGGGGCCTGCATTGCGTGAAAAACGCACAAAGAGGAGCATGCTGCGATTTTCAAGCAACGCACAAGTGATGCGTGAAAATCACCGCTCGTGTGCACAGCCCCATAGAAATGAATGGGTCGGTATTCAGTGTGGGTGCAATACGTTCAACTCGCGCATTGCATCCGCGCAGAATACTCGCACGTGTGAAAGGGGCCTAAATGTCTAAAAAATTTTACGCATTTGGATTCCATGAGGGGTATGGTGAGTTCATGTGAGATTTAATTTTTTGTCACAAGTTAGTGGAATATGAGACTTAGTAAGAAAAAAGAAAAATCTTCTATGAACTCGCCATGCCCCTCAAAAGTGATCTTTATAGCGCCGCAGCGATTTTACGGTGTTTTTGCAGTGATCAGAAAAAATATATTTTTTGTCACTGCGTTGGGGCGGACTGAACGCAAGTGTGCGCACAAGATCAGGCCTGATCGGGCGAACGCAGCGTTTTTTGTAGATCCTATAGAACATGTCCTATTCTTGTCCGCAATTGCGGACAAGAAAAGGCATTTTCTATATAGTTCTGGCAATGTGCGGATCCGCAAAATGCGGAAAGCACATTGCCGGTGTTCGTGTTTTGCGGATCTGCGGATCCGCAAAACACATACGGACGTCTGAATGGAGCCTTACAGGGGGTGATCAATGACAGGGGGGTGATCAGGGAGTGTATATGGGGTGATCACCCCCCTGTCATTGATCACCCCCCTGTAAGGCTCCATTCAGACGTCCGTATATGTTTTGCGGATCCAAGGATCCACGGATCCGCAAAACACATACGGACGTCTGAATGGAGCCTTACAGGGGGGTGATAAATGACAGGGGGGTCAATAAGTGACGGGGGGCTGTAGTGTAGTGTGGTGATTGGTGCTACTTACAGAGCTACCTGTTTCCTCTGGTGGTCGATCCAAGCAAAAGGGACCACCAGAGGACCAGGTATATCAGACGCTGTTAACAAAACAGCCTCTGATATACCTTTCAAGGGTTAAAAAAAAAATCGCATCTACAGCCTGCCAGCGAATGATCGCCGCTGGCAGGCTGTAGATGCACTCGTTTACCTCCGGATCCTGTGAACGCCCGCTCCTGTGTGCGCGCGTTCACAGGAAATCTCACCTCTCGCGAGATGACGCGCCGGCGCGTCCAGGAGGAATAACAGGGCTGCCGCCAGGACGCAATCCTGCGTGCGGCGGTCCTGAGGCGGTTAAGGGGACATTGTTACAGTGTTGGCACGCTAAAAGGGTATTTTTACTGTGTGTGGGCACAAAGGGGACTAAGTAGGATTGGGCGTGTATAGATAGGCATTCAAACTATATTTTGTGATCTGCAAAAAATACGGATGACATCCATGTGCAGTTCATATTTTGCAGAACGGAACAGTTGGCCCCTAATAGAACAGTCCTATCTTTATCCGTAATGCGGACAATGGACATGTATTTTTTTGCGGAACGGACATACGGAAACGTAATGCACACGGAGTAACTTTTTTTTTTTAATGAATGGTTCCGCATACCGTCCACGAAAAAAAACGGAACGGACATGGAAAAAAAATGTTTGTGTGCATGATCCCTAAGGAGGTATCACTGTGTATCCGCATCACTCTGTGTGTGGGGGCAGGGGTGCACCTAGCCTTTCTGCTGCCTGAGGCGAAAACTGAAACTACACCTCCCCAAAGCCAATTTCTTAACCTAACCCCTTTGCCACAATCAAAGCGCTCATTCCTCCCGCTGCCCCCCTCTTGCCCCTACTTGGTGCGATCGCCTCACCTGGCCTCATTGGTGGTGCACCCCTGTGAGCGGGCACCTATGGGATAAACACATCAGGGTCTTCAGCTTCAGAAGCAGACAGCTCATAGGTCCTCAGCCAGCAGCTTCTGTTTAACCCCCAAAAAATGCTGGGCAGATTGAAACTTAAAGGGGCACTTCCTTCAGAATATGTTTTTTTTATATAATTTTTGAAGTCGCTCCATGCATTCAGCTTCCTGTCCAGGCTCTTTAACATTTAGCATGGCAGACAGTCTCACTTAAAAGGGGTATTCCGGTTGTTTGAAGTTATCTAAGATAGGGAATAACTATTAGATCAGTGGAGGTCCTACCACTGGGACCCCCACTGATCACAAGAATGGGGTCCCCGTACCCCCCCCCTGAAATGAACGGATCAGCCAGTCGGGCATGTGTGCGGCCGCTCCATTCATTTCTATGGAGGCAGATGAGCGCTGTACCCCCACCTGTCTAATAGTTGCCCCCTATCCTGTGGATACGGGATAACTTCACACCATTGGAATACCCCTTTAACATAAAATTGTCCATTAGTCGTTGTCTCCTTCGTGATTTCTATTGACTACTGTAATTCAGTACTGAAAACCGTCATCAGTTTTAAAGTGAGACGCACACAATCTGCTGTTTCGTTGTTGTTTTTTAGAGATGAAGACCTTTTGGGGGGATATCAAGAGAATAAAACAAGGATTAATGCGGCAGATGAAGCAGTCGTTGGAGCACTTTGCCGATTTAGGTAAAATATGAAAATCCTCAGTGTGACGTCATTTTCTCACCACGGCTTAAGGAAGAAAAAATGTTTGTCAAAGGGCATCTGTCAGCAGTTTTGTCCCTATGACACTGGCTGACCTGTTACATGTGCACTTGGCAGCTGAAGGCATCTGTGTTGGTCCCATGTTCATATGTGCCGCATTGCTGAGAAACATGATGTGTTTATATATGCAAATGAGCCTGTGTGAAAGCGGCCTAAGAGAAACAAGCCACGCTGTATGCACACTGGGGTTAGGACTTGCAAAATTCTCATTGCTTTTGCAAGGAAATCACTACAGGTTTCAATAAAAATAACAGCAAATGGGATCTGTCACCAGATTTGACAATGCAAACTGCATATATTATTAATGAGCACCTGTCAGCAGGATCAACTCAGTTATATTGCCTGGTAGGGTTGACCCTGCTGATTAAATGTCACCTGTCTCGTGAAAACTGGTTGCAGCATCAACGAGGAAAAAGACCTTTATTCTTTGTGAAAATGAGGGCATCCTTGCACCGAGGGGCAGGGGTACATTTCAGCTCCTCTGTTTTCCGATGCTGGTCACGCCCCCCCCCCCCCCGTTTGCACTGAAGTCCTCATTTGCATAAAGGATAAAAATAATAAAAATCTCAGGGACATAGCAACTGACACAAGGCAGACATCGTTTTAATCAGCAGGATCAACTCTACCAGGCAGTGTGTCTCGTTTTAATAGGGTTAATCCTGATGTCAGGCCAAAATGATATAGATGCCTTAGACCTGATGAGACTGGTGTGCTTACTTTGTACACTGCCCATCCCAAAAAAATAATCGGCACCAAAAATATTTCATTGGACCGCCTTTAGCTTTGATTACGGCACGCATTCGCTGTGGCATTGTTTCGATAAGCTTCTGCAATGTCACAAGATTTATTTCCATCCAGTGTTGCATTCATTTTTCACCAAGATCTTGCATTGATGATGGTAGAGTCTGACTGCTGCGCAGGGGCTAGGGTCTGAAGACACCGGGGGCACGAGCCCACGTGAAACCACGCCCCATCCCATGAAGCCACGCCTCCATCCCATGAAGCCACACCCTCATCACCACAAAAAAAAGGGGGGGGGGCCTTCACAGTAGTTATTAACCCCTTTCAGCTGTCCCCCCTTCAGTGAATGGGGGACTGCTGAATGGGGTTAATAACTACAGTGAAGGCGCTAGCCGTCTGGGCAACCCCACAGATCATCCATAACAGTTCCATCCACAGATCCCCCTCCCCATAACAGTGTCATCCACAGATCCCCCTCCCCATAACAGTGTCATCCACAGATCCCCCTCCCCATAACTGTGCCATCCACAGATCCCCCTCCCCATAACAGTGCCATCCACAGATCCCCCTCCCTTCCCATAACAGTGCCATCCACAGATCCCCCTCCCCATAACTGTGCCATCCACAGATCCCCCTCCCTTCCCATAACAGTGCCATCCACAGATCCCCCTCCCCATAACTGTGCCATCCACAGATCCCCCTCCCTCCACATAACAGTGCCATCCACAGATCCCCCTCCCTTCCCATAACAGTGCCATCCACAGATCCCCCTCCCCATAACTGTGCCATCCACAGATCCCAGCCCTCTCCATAACAGTGCCATCCACAGATCCCCCTCCCCATAACTGTGCCACCCACAGATCCCCCTCCCTTCCCATAACAGTGCCATCCACAGATCCCCCTCCCTCCACATAACAGTGCCATCCACAGATCCCCCTCCCTCCACATAACAGTGCCATCCACAGATCCCCTCCCCATAACTGTGCCATCCACAGATCCCCCTCCCTCCACATAACAGTGCCATCCACAGATCCCCCTCCCTTCCCATAACAGTGCCATCCACAGATCCCCCTCCCCATAACTGTGCCATCCACAGATCCCAGCCCTCTCCATAACAGTGCCATCCACAGATCCCCCTCCCCATAACAGTGCCATCCACAGATCCCCCTCCCCATAACTGTGCCATCCACAGATCCCCCTCCCTTCCCATAACAGTGCCATCCACAGATCCCCCTCCCCATAACAGTGCCATCCACAGATCCCCCTCCCTCCACATAACAGTGCCATCCACAGATCCCCCTAGACATAACTGTGCCATCCACAGATCCCCCTCCCCATAACTGTGCCATCCACAGATCCCCCTCCCCATAACTGTGCCATCCACAGATCCCCCAGCCCTCCCTATAACAGTGCCATCCACAGATCCCCCTCCCTCCACATAACAGTGCCATCCACCACAGATCCCCCTCCCTTCCCATAACAGTGCCATCCACAGATCCCCCTCCCTCCACATAACAGTGCCATCCACAGATCCCCCTCCCTCCACATAACAGTGCCATCCACCACAGATCCCCCTCCCTTCCCATAACAGTGCCATCCACAGATCCCCCTCCCTCCACATAACAGTGCCATCCACAGATCCCCCTCCCTCCACATAACAGTGCCATACACCACAGATCCCCCTCCCTTCCCATAACTGTGCCATCCACAGATCCCCCTCCCTTCCCATAACAGTGCCATCCACAGATCCCCCTCCCCATAACAGTGCCATCCACAGATCCCCCTCCCCATAACAGTGCCATCCCCAGATCCCCCAGCCCTCCCTATAACAGTGCCATCCACCACAGATCCCCCTCCCTCCACATAACAGTGCCATCCACAGATCCCCCCCCATAACAGTGCCATCCCCAGATCCCCCTCCCCATAACTGTGCCATCCACAGATCCCCCTCCCCATAACTGTGCAATCCACAGATCCCCCAGCCCTCCCTATAACAGTGCCATCCACAGATCCCCCTCCCTTCCTATAACAGTGCCATCCACAGATCCCCGTCCCTCCACATAACAGTGCCATCCACCACAGATCCCCCTCCCTCCCCATAACAGTGCCATCCACAGATCCCCCTCCCTCCACATAACAGTGCCATCCACCACAGATCCCCCTCCCTCCACATAACAGTGTTATCCACAGATCCCCCTCCCTCCACATAACTGTGCCATCCACAGATCCCCCTCCCTTCCCATAACTGTGCCATCCACAGATCCCCCTCCCTTCCCATAACTGTGCCATCCACAGATCCCCCTCCCCATAACAGTGCCATCCACAGATCCCCCTCCCCATAACAGTGCCATCCACATCCCCCAGCCCTCCCTATAATAGTGCCATCCACCACAGATCCCCCTCCCTTCACATAACAGTGCCATCCACCACAGATCCCCCTCCCTTCCCATAACAGTGCCATCCACCACAGGTCCCCCTCCCTCCACATAACAGTGTTATCCACAGATCCCCCTCCCTCCACATAACAGTGCCATCCACCACAGATCCCCCTCCCTCCACATAACAGTGCCATCCACAGATCCCCCTCCCTCCACATAACAGTGCCATCCACCACAGATCCCCCTCCCTCCACATAACAGTGCCATCCACAGATCCCCCTCCCTCCACATAACAGTGCCATCCACAGATCCCCCTAGACATAACTGTGCCATCCACAGATCCCCCTCCCCATAACTGTGCCATCCACAGATCCCCCTCCCCATAACTGTGCCATCCACAGATCCCCCAGCCCTCCCTATAACAGTGCCATCCACAGATCCCCCTCCCTTCCCATAACTGTGCCATCCACAGATCCCCCTCCCTTCCCATAACTGTGCCATCCACAGATCCCCCTCCCTCCACATAACAGTGTTATCCACAGATCCCCCTCCCTCCACATAACAGTGCCATCCACAGATCCCCCTCCCCATAACTGTGCCATCCACAGATCCCCCAGCCCTCCCTATAACAGTGCCATCCACAGATCCCCCTCCCTTCCCATAACTGTGCCATCCACAGATCCCCCTCCCTTCCCATAACTGTGCCATCCACAGATCCCCCTCCCTTCCCATAACTGTGCCATCCACAGATCCCCCTCCCTCCACATAACAGTGTTATCCACAGATCCCCCTCCCTCCACATAACAGTGCCATCCACCACAGATCCCCCTCCCTCCACATAACAGTGCCATCCACAGATCCCCCTCCCTCCACATAACAGTGCCATCCACCACAGATCTCCTCCCTCCACATAACAGTGTTATCCACAGATCCCCCTCCCTCCACATAACTGTGCCATCCACAGATCCCCCTCCCTTCCCATAACTGTGCCATCCACAGATCCCCCTCCCTTCCCATAACAGTGCCATCCACAGATCCCCCTCCCCATAACAGTGCCATCCACAGATCCCCCTCCCCATAACAGTGCCATCCACATATCCCCCAGCCCTCCCTATAACAGTGCCATCCACCACAGATCCCACTCCCTTCACATAACAGTGCCATCCACCACAGATCCCCCTCCCTCCACATAACAGTGCCATCCACCACAGATCTCCTCCCTCCACATAACAGTGTTATCCACAGATCCCCCTCCCTCCACATAACAGTGCCATCCACCACAGATCTCCTCCCTCCACATAACTGTGCCATCCACAGATCCCCCTCCCTTCCCATAACTGTGCCATCCACAGATCCCCCTCCCTTCCCATAACAGTGCCATCCACAGATCCCCCTCCCCATAACAGTGCCATCCACAGATCCCCCTCCCCATAACAGTGCCATCCACATATCCCCCAGCCCTCCCTATAACAGTGCCATCCACCACAGATCCCCCTCCCTTCACATAACAGTGCCATCCACCACAGATCCCCCCTCCCTCCACATAACAGTGCCATCCACCACAGATCTCCTCCCTCCACATAACAGTGTTATCCACAGATCCCCCTCCCTCCACATAACAGTGCCATCCACCACAGATCTCCTCCCTCCACATAACTGTGCCATCCACAGATCCCCCTCCCTTCCCATAACTGTGCCATCCACAGATCCCCCTCCCTTCCCATAACAGTGCCATCCACAGATCCCCCTCCCCATAACAGTGCCATCCACAGATCCCCCTCCCCATAACAGTGCCATCCACATATCCCCCAGCCCTCCCTATAACAGTGCCATCCACCACAGATCCCCCTCCCTCCACATAACAGTGCCATCCACCACAGATCCCCCTCCCTCCACTTTATTTTAAACTGTAATCCTCTAACTTCATTTGCTCATAGTGATGATGAATGATGGGGACCTAGTCTAGTCTTACTCAGTCAGAGTCAGCTCCAGCCTCCAGGCAGTGCGGGCGGTGCTAACTCACTGACGTCACGCGCCTGCGTCGCCTAGTGGAAGGAGCAGGCGCGTGACATCAGTGAGCGAGCGCCGCCCCCCGCACTGCCTGCTGTTACCAGAGGCAGAGCTGCAGTAGGAATCACCTGCGGGCTGCGGAATCTTCGGATAATCTTAAATCTGCAGTTGCACTCTGCAGGCAGATTAGGACATGAGCGGCGGGGCCGGTGTAGCGCAGGAGAGTCAATGCGCCGGCCGGTCCTGCCAGTGCACTGCCAGCAATACATTCGGGGCACTGGTCAAAACATCCGGGGCTCAAGCCCCGAATGTTTTGATCTAACGACGCCCTGCTGCTGCGCAAAGCCTTCTCCAGCACATCCCAAAGATTCTCAATGGGGTTAAGGTCTGGACTCTGTGGTGGCCAATCCATGTGTGAAAATGATGTCTCATGCTCCCTGAACCACTCTTTCACAATTTGAGCCTGATGAATCCTGGCATTGTCATCTTGGAATATGCCCGTGCCATCAGGGAAGAAAAAAATCCATTGATGGAATAACCTGGTCATTCAGTATGTTCAGGTAGTCGCTGACCTCATTCTTGGAGCACATACTGTTGCTGAACCTAGACCTGACCAACTGCAACAACCCCAGATCATAGCACAGCCCCTCAGGCTTGTACAGTAGGCACTGGGCATGATGGGGGCATCACTTCGTCTGCCTCTCTTCTTACCCTGATGCGCCCATCACTCTGGAACGGGGTAGATCTGGACTCATCAGCCCACATGACCTTCTTCCATTGCTCCAGAGTCCAATCTTTATGCCCCCTAGCAAATTGAAGCCTTTTTTTCTGGTTTGCCTCACTGATTAGTGGTTTTCTTACGGCTACACAGCTGTTCAGTCCCAATCCCTTGAGTTCCCTTCGCATTGTGCGTGTGGAAATGCTCTTACTTTCACTATTAAACATGGCCCTGAGTTCTACTGTTGTTTGTCTTCGATTTGACTTCACCAAGCGTTTAAGTGATGGCCGATCACCATCATTCAGGATTTTTTTCCCGCCACATTTCTTCCTCGAATACGATGGGTCCCCACTATCCGTCCAGCTTTTAATAATGAGTTGGACAGTTCTTAACCCAATTTTAGTAGTTTCTGCAATCTCCTTAGATGTTTTCTCTGCTTGATGCATGCCAATGATTTGACCCTTCTCAAACAGACTAACAGCTTCTCCACGACCACGAGATGTGTCTTTCGACATGGTTGTTTAAGAAATGAGAAGCAACTCATTGCACCAATTGGGGTTAAATAACTTGCTGCCAGCTGAAAGATAATCACCCATGCAGTAATTATCCAATAGGAGGCTCATAACTATTTGCTTAGTTACATCCAGGTGGCGACTTTTTTTTTGGACAGGCAGTGTATTTTTTAATATTAAAATAAAGTCAGGTAATTTCAATTTCTGTCCACATAGCCCAAGCAGTTCCTTCCAGTGCACCTCTGCTGCTGCTGCTGCTGAACTGCTGCTGCTGCTGAACTGCTGCTGCTGCTGCTGCTCAGTACAGGCTCTCTCCACTCACTGCTAGGAGAGCGGATTCTGTGACTGATCTACAAGTGAATGGAGAGAGCCGGACACATGCAGGCTACCCCTCCATTCATTCTGGATGTGGCAGCCACCTCACAAGATAGGGGAGGGGAATAATTGTATTTTTTAGATTTTACCTTTTTTTTTTTTAATAACCAAAATGTTCATTGTGTTCTCTTGCAGCTTGTTCTGAGGATTGCTGTGAGTAGCTGTCTTTTCATCTCTTTTACGTGAGGACCTTCATCTCCAACTTACAGGGGTCACAGTGGGACAGAAGGGGACACTGAGGGCTCATGCACACGACCGTATGCATTTTGGAATCCACAAAAAACGGATGGGCAAAAAATACAGATGATATCCATGTGACGTCTTTTTTTTTTTTTGCGGATCTATTGTAACAATGCCTATCCTTGTCCGCAAAACGGAAACAGATCTTTTTTGCGGAACAGAATGCACACAGAGTTATTTCCGCTGAAGGGAATGGTTCCGCACACAGGCCGCAAAAAAAAACTGAATGGACACGGGAACAGAATACGTTTGTGTGCATGAGCCCCTAACCAGCTGAGATGAATACATCCTGTAGTCACACACAACCGACAGGACTTAGATCCCGGACATTTAACCCCTTTGGTGACACGGAGACATAGCTATCGCAGCATCCAAGAAGTTTCAGAGGAAGAGGGCTCGCCCTATAGTTGCCATATCTATATGCTTATTAGTCTCCCTGTCAGTGCAACACTGACGGGCATATTACATTACATTGCATTAGTCAAATCACGTGTTCGAGTGGGGCCTAACGTTAATGTTTTTCTGACAGTGTACCCCAAATTGGTGCTATTCATAAATATAACATCTGGCAAAAAAAATGCAAACTCTCCTAGAGCTACATGGATGGGAAAATAAATCAATGGCTCTCAGAAGGCAATATAAAAAAATTAATTGAAAAACACTTGCCCTTACAGGGGTATTCACGTGTGGGACGTCGATGGCGTATATGCGATTGAGGCAGACTACACGATGGCTATGGAGCCCATGGAGATGGGGGCGGACAACAGGAACTTGCTCTTCTCTTCCCAGCATGAAAACACTGCATTTTCACTCAGTCACCACTAGGGGGAGCTCAATGCGAAGAGATTATTACAGCGCCCATGGTAGATGTATAAATTCTTATGCATTGAGCTCCCCCTAGTGGTGGCTTCAGGCAGTCAGCTAGCTTTGTAATAGGCAGCATGAGATTTATCAGTGTATTTATGCCAGAAATATGGTGTTCATATTTTTTTTCATATTTTTGAGACACCTGTTCCACATTTTCAGACATAAAGGTCAGATAAAGTGTCTAACACCACATTTTTTTTATTACAATTTGTATTTAATTAAAATTTCTTCCACTCAATAAAAACAAAAAAATTTCAGTTTGTCAGAAATATGGGACATTGCACATGTTTTACATTGCCTGGGAGTGACTGATGCACATATACTGGGAAACTAGATGCAGGGTGGCAAAGTTTTGCTATGAGATGTCTGTATGCCCCAACGTCAGGATATATAATCAATGTTAGATAAGTGCTCCTATCTCCAGAATGGGTCCTCTGAAATGAAGAGCCTGCACCGCGCATGTGCGGCCACCCTCCATTCACTACTATGGTAGTTCCGAAAATTTGCCAAGAGCGCTGGCTTGGCTATTTCCAGCAGTCACATAGCGCTTAGTGGAGAGGTGGCCGCGCTCGCGCAATTTTCTCTCCATTTACCACTATGGGACTTGCGAAAATAGCCGAGGGTGGCTATTTTTGGAACTCCTATAACTTCTAGAGCAAGCTGCGTATGCGCAGTGTGCGCTTCTTCACTTCGGGGGCTCCTTTCTGGAGACAGTAGCAGGTCCCAGAGGTGGAATTCAAACCTATCTGGTACTGATGGCATATCCTAGTGATATTCCATCAAGGTCCCAGATGGGAATACCCTCTTGCGTAGTTGAGGGGCGGTTATATAGCACTTATAGGCCATCAATATCAGATCAGTGTTGGGGGGGGGGGGGGGGGGGTCTGACCCCAGTATAATAAATGTACCACCTCTGCTTATAGCTGTGACGGAGGGACCTGTTCTTGACTGCTGGACCTGTCTTCGGATCAGAGCTCAGTGCTTTAAAGGATCTGTATGTGGAGGTATGAGCTGCCCTAATGTAGTGTTATTAAAATGGTGCTCCAGGTCCTATGTTCTGGAAACCCATGGCCACACGTAAATACTGCACCCATGGGTGATCTGTCATCTTAAGTGACATCAGATATCGAGGTCGTATGGCCGAGAGGCTACATGGAGACTTACTTATCATGTACAGCTGCGGTCCACAGGAATACGTTGTGCTGCGTGCAATCCTATGGACTACAGCTGTCACTCACTAGATAAAGGCTATGTACACCTTCAGAGGCAATTTTTTTGTTTATGATTGCATGTTACAAATTCTTTACAAAAAATCATTTTTTCAATTGGCCTTTATTAAAAATATTGAGCCATTCTGTCACTGTTTTTCTAACTGTGTGACTGGTACTTTCACTTTCTGCCGGTCATCTAATAACCCTTATCTCTAAATTACTATAACTCAAAAACACTAATTAAAGCCACATTCTTATCAGTAAGATAAGAACCGAGCTGTAATGAGTATTTATTATGTCAGAGATATGGAGTCCATCAGCTCCTGGTCTGAGGGAAAAGAGAGAAAATACAAAGGGTTCTACTACAGCATCTCAGCTCTGTACAGAAATGGATGGAGGAAATGGAGAAAAGGATGCCATATTTTTTCAATAAAGACCAATTAAAAAAATTATTTGTAGCTCAAAATGAGTATAATGCAAACAATTGGCATAAAAAAAGGCATAAAAAACAATTTCCCCAAGTCTCCATGTGGTCTTGTCCTCTAAGATGGACATACACATGCTCAAAGTTGACCCTTTTTCACTATACCCCACCATGAGGGCGTCTATTTCAGTGGGAAGAGGGAATAAGCTGCTGCCGGAGGGTTATTAAGGATGTTGAAATCCAACCTTCCCCTGAGGGTACGGCCACACGGTCAGGTTTCGTGATGCAGTTTTGGAAGCCAAAAGTTCCAGAGTTCCAAAAAGAGGAGAAGTTGTATCAGTCTTTTATGATTTTGGCTTCCAAAATGGCATCAGAAAACCTGACTGTGTGGCCGTACTGTTACATCTGCCATCAGGCAAATTTTTTCCGCACTAGGCCACGCCTATAGCTCCGCCCAAAACATAACTATGCACCTAATGCCAACCAGTTCCCTAAATGCCCCCAAATAGTAGTTATTCACCCTTTATGCCACCACACAGTATTTAGGCCCACATTGTGCCACTTTTACAAAAGCTATGCCCAGATATGTTCCCCCTCACAGTAGCAATGCCCAGACATATGCCCCTCACAGTAATATGCTCAGTTATGTGCCCCCTCATAGAATTATGCCCAGCTGTGCCCCCAGTTATGTGCCCCCTTACAGAATTATACCCAGCTGTGCCCCCAGTAATATGCCCAGTTATGTACCCCCTCACAGAATTATGCCCAGCTGTGCACCAAGTAATATGCACAGTTATGTGCCCCCTCACAGAATTTTACCCAGCTGTTCAGCAAGTAATATGCACAGTTATGTGCCCCCTCATGGAATTATGCCCAGCTGTGCCCCCAGTAATATGCCCTGTTATGTGCCCCCTCAAGGAATTATGCCCAGCTGTGCCCCTAGTAATATGCCCAGTTATGTGTCCCCTCACGGAATTATGCCCAGCTGTGCCCCCAGTAATATGCCCTGTTATGTGCCCCCTCACAGAATTATGCCCAGCTGTGCCCCTAGTAATATGCCCAGTTATGTGTCCCCTCACGGAATTATGCCCAGCTGTGCCCCCAGTAATATGCACTGTTATGTGCCCCCTCACAGAATTATGCCCAGCTGCGCCCCTAGTAATATGCCCAGTTATGTGTCCCCTCACGGAATTATGCCCAGCTGTGCCCCCACCCCCCAGTAATATGCCCTGTTATGTGTCCCCTCACAGAATTATGCCCAGCTGTGCCCCCAGTAATATGCCGTTATGTGCCCCCTCACAGAATTATGCCCAGCTGTGCCCCCTCTAATATTCCCTGTTATGTGCCCCCTCACAGAATTATGCCCAGCTGTGCCCCCAGTAATATGCGTTATGTGCCCCCTCACAGAATTATGCCCAGTTATGTTCCCCCTCACAGAAAGTAAAAAAATAAACTCCACATACTCACCTTGTTCCTAGCAGCAGCAGGACATCGGCTGCTCTGGTCTGTGGAGGAGGAGGAGCTGAGGCTGACTGGCGGCTGGCCCCACCCCCCGCACAGACCAGAGGTATGGAGAGCCGGCAGGGGGAGGAATGATAGAGCAGGGAGCCGATGACTGCTCTCTGCTTCATCATTACAGGCAGCTGTCTCTGCTTTCTATGGAAGCAGGGACAGCTACCTGACACCGGAACATACTTCCCCCGTATCGGGACAGTGGGACAGCCACTGAAATCTGGGATTGTCCCACCGGATCTTGGACGGTTGGGAGATATGCTTTATAGCTAATGTTGAAACTGCATGCTATAGGTGAATATATTCAACTTACTAATAAATATATCCTTTCTGCTCCATTTTGATATTGGCTAAGCCATGCCTCCTTGTGTGACAAGCCTTCCCTCCCTCCTGCATGGCAGTCCTATCTTCAAAATGGCTGCAGATGGAAGGACATGTGACTGGACATACCTATCAACCCCTTCCGAATCCTGGACCTGCGCGGGTGCTGAGTGTTTCAATGTAAGACGCTGAGTGACATGTCTGATCACATGCCCCTCCGTCTCCAGCCATATTATGGAGGAGTGGGAAGGCTTGCTATTTCCATGGTAACAGACAACAAGCAAACTGTGTAGTCTGATCCTGCAGTCATATTACTTCCCCTACTACTCATGAATATGTATTCAGTAGGATGTAGTTCAGTTACCGATATGTCTACTACAGGTGAGTAAGGTAAACTATACAGGAAATTGCAAAGCTTGAGTGGCCTCATTTTATATAATGTGCAGGCTTACTACCGATGCTCTTGATGATGTCATCGGCGGCACCGAAAGTCAGTCCCTGACGGGGAGTAGGTTTATAGTGGTGCCTGATCTTTAGTGTCCTTGCAGTCCACTTCCCACTACTGTCTCACAGCGCACCCCATCCTTCTATCAGAGTCTGTCCTATCTTCCAAGGAGACTATGGAAGATAGGAGTATAAGGCCTCTTGCACACGACCGTATGGTTTTTCCAGTATTTTGCAGTCCGCAAAAAACGGATTCACAAAAAATACTGATGACGTCCGTGTGAATTTTGTTTTTTGCGGAATGGAACAGCAGGCAGTACTATCCTTGTCCACTATGCGGACAATAATAGGACATGTTCTATCCTTGAACGGAAATACGGAAATGGAAGGCATACGAAGTACCTTACTTTTTTTTTGCGGATCTATTGAAATGAATGGCTCGTAAACTAAAAAATAAAAAGTTTGTCTGCAAGAGGCCTAATGCTGTGATTTTGGTATTGTATGGCTTGGAATGTCAGCTTTCAAACAATGCAAAGCCCATATCTCTAGCTGCTACCATTCCAGAGATATGAGCAGCTAAAGTAGCTCCCCTTCAGTCTGGATGAGGAGGGGGGGAAGGGGGGCAGTTGGGGCGCTGACAGATAAATTTGTCATTATCATCACTGTAGTGACCAACATAATAAAGTTATGTTACTTATGCCACACAGTAAACGTAAATTAATTGCTGCTTTTTTCTTTCCCACTAAAAATAAATTAATAAAAGTTATTTACTACACTATATAGACTCCACAATGGTTCCTAAAAAAAACTACAACTAAGGCCTCATGCACACGACCGTTCGGGAGGGAACGCTTCCCTACTGGCAATTGCTTGATCATTGGTGAAGGAGACCGCTGCTATTACATGTAGTGATCTCCTCCACAGTACAGGGAGGAGCGATCAGTAATGCCATCGCTCATCCCTATACTGACTGGTTGTTTGTTGGCAGCAGATGTTGTTTACACAGCACGATCCGCTGCCAGCTAATAACGATTTTTTGTGAGTGTATGATTGATCTGTTACCCGATCAACAAACATTTCACTTGTTTATTGGTTAATCAACAGCACTTTAGCACTGCCAGATATATATTTATCAAGCTTTCAGTTAGTAAAATTGGAGCATATCAACCCCACCCTGGGAATGCCCCCGAGCCCGCCGGAAACACAATTGTGGGCATTGGGCAAGGTCATGTTAGCCCCGCCCATTTTTAGCCCTGGACAGGGTGAATTTTCCAGGACTCTCCCGGCAAACTATGCAGGTAATTACTAATGAGCGTTCATAGGAAGGCTTGTTAGCGATTATCTTGCGGATTCTTGGCTCTTTAGGAGATATGCACAGGATTTGCTTGTTGTCCATTATCATGCAGATGCACACAGGTCGCCATTCAGACTGACTGAAACATTGCTTCATTTTTCACTTTAGACGCAGTGGAACAATAAAAAAAAAACTGTGACTGAAATATTTTGCTGTATCCGTCTTATATTTCTCCTAGACCAAGACGACCTTGTGACAGAAAAGAATGAAATAGCCGTCTATCTTTCTCTAGTTCTGGAGTTTGTCATCATGTCCTCCGTCTTGATATTGTAAGTTGTATTCTATAATGTAATTTCCTGAAGGTGCCCCCTAGGGGGCGATATTTCCAGTGACAGATTCATGGGCACTACATCTATTAATCTGGCAAAAAAAGATGTCAGGATTTAAAGGGGTTATCCCATGATTAATATAAAAAATGAAATTCAGACATCCTATACTACATGACAATACTATTTTAACAAAGCTGTAACCAGCCCTGTACCTCACATGGCTCTCTCCCTATCACAGCTCAGGGAGGATGTCCTTTCTGCTTCATCTCTTTCCCTATCACAGCTCTAGGGCGCATTCTTTCTGCTGCAGTTCTCTCCCTATGACAGCTCAGGGGGTGCACCCCTTCCGCTTCAGCTCTCTCTAGCAGAGCTCAGGGGCCAAAAGGTGTTTCTTTAAGGTAGTCTTTCTTACTTTGAACTTAACTAGCTGACTGTAACATAAGCATCCAGACATGAGGTGTACTACCTTAGATAAATGCAATGCAACCAGAAGGACGGTTCTCCCACATGGCAGGAAAACTCTTCTGCTCCATTCTTTAAAAAGGTTGTGATACTTAAAATACCCTTCCACGAAATCCACCTTGGGATATGGAGATGTTCACAGCAGTCCAAACTGTGCTTTGGTGTGCTCAGGCACAGGAGACAACTTTTTAGACAAGTTAGGATGGGTTCACGCTAGCGTTTTGGAGTCCGTTATGGCTTTCCGTTATAACCGAACATAACGGAATCCCATAGACTTGCATTATGACAGAATGCAAAACGGAAGCCTTTAAAAGGTATTCTGTTTTGCTCCGTCCTAATAGAAGTCTATGGGAATCAAAACGGATCTGTTTGGTTCCTGTTATGCAAGACGGAAACAAAGTCCTGTCGACAGGACTTTGTTTTCCATCTTGCATAATGGGACCCAGACATTATGTTTTCCCATAGACTTCTATTAGGACAAAGCAAAACAGAATGCCTCTTAAAGGCTTTCGTTTTGCATTCCATCCTATTGATTCTGTTATGTTCCGTTATAACCCTGTTACAGACAGTTAAAGCCCAGTGGATTCTTGTCTGTGGTAAGGGGTAGCCTCCCAGAGATGGAAGTGGGACGGTTGGACAGAAAAAGTCATCAGTCATTTACAGCCCATCCAGTTGGTATATTTCACATTCCCTGACTGTCATAAAAGGATCTCTTAGAATTGGTTGTCCCATTGGTAGGAGGGACAGGAGTTGGACCCGTGGACGATCTAAGGATGGGTCCTCAATAGCAAAGTCCCCCAAAATACCTTAAATGATGATTGCTATGTCTATGTCCCACTTGAATAACATATCCAGTACCTTGTGGCTAACTGTCCAGTTTTCTGGCAATCCAAATAACCAATGAAATATAATATATATATATATAATTATATACAATAGGCTGTGCTTAGTCTTAAAGGAACACTCTGAGTAAAACTGGTGCACTGTGCTATGCTTGATGCAGGGCCTGAGGGGGCGGAGCATGACACAGATTCTTTCTTTAGTGATAGGTGAAATATAGCCTTTAATTGTTCAACATTAACCAATAGTTTTCCTTTAGGTTTTATCACTTTTATAAATATAAGACAATGTTGATGAAAGAGAAAGAAGCCAAGCTCTTCATCAGGAGCAAAAAAGAGCAGGAACAGATAGAAGATGGAAGCCAGAATATATGACAGCAGCCACGATCAAGCTGTATTTACTTGGCCATTATATTTCACTAAAAAATAAAAACATAAGCAACGCAAAGTTATATGTGCCAGTGGTCTCAAATTTCTTCAGGCTAGATGTCTGTGAAGGTTCTCATTCATCCAGGTCATGATATATCAGTAGTAATAAGTCAGAGCAGCTAGACTTGTATTTTCTCTTGAAGATGTTTCGCTAGTTATCCAACTGGGTTTCCCCATTAGAATGACTTGTACAAGGAATCTCCAGAATTAAATACTGGTGGTTCAGTCAACATAATATGCTTATCATAATTAATACAAGGTCAAGGACCACATGGAGATAAGCTGTTAATTGCATTAGCATGACTGAAGCTATGAGGTGTGATTTTTTTTATTTTTTATATATAATCTTTATTAGATTTTATAATTTACTTTCCAGTAACAACAACAACATGTCACAATAATATGGCAAATTGACAGGTGTTAATACATGAGGTACATTACATCTGAGGGCAGATAGACATAAATATAAATGTGCATGTAATTACAAAGCAATATTAATATTTGCATACCAATAAAATGCTCAGTACATTCAAATTGTGACGTCTAAAACCCTGAGACAAATCAAACTCCTTGTCCCCCCCCCCCCCCCCTCCCTTCCCGCCCACCTAGAATGGTTCCCCCCAGCATACCGGATTACATTAAGCAATATTTTATCAGCTAACAACCTCCCCAGGGTTCCCACTACCTTGCGTTTCAGGTACCATTCAGAGGACACATAAGGTGACATTAATTCCTTCAGCTCCAAATTGGAGTAGACAACCAGCATGAAACTTTCCCATCTTTTGAAAAAGACCTCGATGCGTTTTCCTCTGAGGGAATTCGCCTCTATTCTCTCCATATCAAAACATTTTTTGACATGTTGTAGCACTTCGTTCATTGTAGGCATTTGTGGCCGAAGCCAGTTGTTTAATATACATCTCTTAGCTGCTAGAACAATGACGTGTATAATTGGCTGTACGTGTCTATGTTCTGGGAGAGCATGAAACAAAATAAACTCAGGAGTAATAGGAATATTCACTTGCAAGTAATTTTTAATTTGTTGTTTCACGGATTCCCAGAATCTCACTGTCTGGGGACAAGACCAGATCCCATGTACCATATCTGATCCATCTAAGTGGCATTTTGGGCAGCATGTCAATCTGTCCTGCTTTTGAGACTGAGCGGCGAAGCGAAAGCCGTATATTGCTTTGTGCATTAATCGGAACTGTGTTTCCCTCCAACCCTCGTTAAAGACTACTTTTCTAATTTTTTCCCACCCTTGTAGTATTTTTTTCTGAGCCCCTATATCAGGGAAAACTTTATTCCAAGATGAGAAGAGCGTCTCTTCAAGAGGTTTTTGCTTGGTTTCGCTGATCCCTTGGTACAGCTCAGATAACGATTTCTTAGTTGTTCCCCGCCCAATAACACGATCAAAATCACTCATAGCGAACAGCGCCCTGGGGTCTTGTATTCTAGTGTATAAAAAGCTCTTTACTTGAAGAAAGGCAAAAATATGTTGAGGGCCTCTCAAGGGGAGCCTCTCACTTAGCTCAGCGTATGTATAAAAACGCTGATTTTGTATATGCCATAAATCCGAAGCCTTCATGACGCCCGCATCCCTCCAGGCCTTAAAGTGCTTAAGTTGGGTGCCCCCTGGAAATTCCGGATGACCCCATAACGGCATATATTTGGAAAGGGAAAAGGGCAATTTAAAAATTTTACGGATCTCCTTCCAAGTGGCAATAGTATCCCTTATTAGTAGACTTGATCTTATTAGAGTGGGTTGATCCGAATATTTGGTGTGTAACAGGGCTCCCAGGCTCCAAGGATACACAAGCTGAGACTCCAGCGACCTATTAGTATAAAAATTAGTATTTAAGACCCAATCAATACAGTGTCTCATGAGACTCGCCAGATTGTACAGTCTTAGACTAGGGAACGCCCTACCTCCCTTTATTTTAGGCAGCTGTAATTTTGACAGCGCCACTCTAGGCCTTTTTCCTGCCCAAATGAATGTACTGAAAGCTCTTTCTAACATCTTGATGTCAGAGTGTTTGAGGAGAAGTGGTATTGTCTGCATAGGATAAAGGAGTTTTGGGATGGCGATCATTTTCAGAAGTTGACATCTACCTCCCAGGGAAAGGGGGAGGTTCGTCCATCTCTCCATATCCGAAAGAATTTTCTTAAAAAGTGGTGGATAATTCAAGTAATAGAATGACCCTGGCTGTTTGCCAACATGAATTCCTAAGTATTTGATGGATATTGGGGCTATCTGGACAGGGACACTAAGATTATGGAGATTTTTTCTGCAAGGGTTGTTCCTCAAAAAGAGGATTTCAGATTTAGTGACGTTGACTTTATATCATTCTCTTCCAATAGATTAAATACTTTAGTTAGATCTCTCTCGGGGTTTTCTAGGAAGACTAATAAATCATCAGCAAAAAGCGTATGTTTAATGGAGATTTTGCCTATTTTAATGCCCTCTATGTCTTGGCTAGCGGTGAGCTTGCGCGACAGTGGTTCAATTGCAAGATTGAACAGCAGGGGAGAGAGCGGACAGCCTTGTCTAGTTCCTTTAAATAACCTAAAAGAGGGTGAAAGGAAACCTGGAGTGAATATCCTGGCTTGTGGGTCAGTATATAAAGCCGTGATGTACCTACGAAAAGATCCATTGAAACCCATACGGTCTAGCACTGCCTCAAGCCACCCCCAATTCACATTATCAAATGCTTTTTCAGCATCTATTGAGACTATGGCCGCGGAAGGGTGCGCTAGGGGGTGCATTTTCACTTCATCTAGTACTGTTAAAACTTTTCGTAGGTTAGTTACTGCCGCTCTCCCTTGTACGAAACCCACTTGGGATGGTGAAATTAAAGAAGGCAATATACGTGCTAGTCTGTCAGCTAAAATCTTTGAGATTATTTTTAAGTCCACATTAATTAATGATATTGGCCGGTATGAAGCCGCCAACAGGGGATCCTTTCCTGGTTTCGGGAGGACCTTTATGTGGGCGGTATTAGTCTGTGGAGGGATTTCCGACCCTTGCATGTATCCCGTGTAAACCAGTGACAAAGTTGGTGCAATATCTTGTACTAGAGTACGGAAGAACTCCCCCGTGTACCCATCAGGTCCTGGGGCTTTTCCTAATGCTAGGTTTTTAATAGTATTTGTGACTTCCTCCACTGATACTGGCGCATTAAGTGCTTCTCTATCTAAATCTGAAAGTGTGGGGAGTTGAGTCTCCTCTAACCAGTCTCCTACTCTACAGTTTTGCGGCTCTGGACACTTATATAATGTTGCATAAAAGTCTTTTAATATGTTGTTTATTCCCTTGGGATCGGAGCAAAGGATTCCCGAACCATCTTTAAGGGTGGAGATATTAGTCACTAATCTATGGCCCTTCGCCAAAGCCGCTAACAGCTTGCCAGCCTTGTTGCCATGTCTAAAGAGATGCGCCTCCCATTTAGACTGAGCCATGTGTTCCCAACCTCTAAGAGCGTTTTCATATTCCCGTTTGGCTGTTTGCCATTTATGCAATAAGGACTGAGAGGGAGTATTTTTAAAAAGTGTATACCTGGCGCTAATTGTCGCTTAGTTGACTAATCAGTTTTTTTAGTGCAGCTTTCTTACTGAAAACGTAAGCCATGATACGGCCCCTAACAACTGCCTTTCCCGCTTCCCATAATAGCTGATGACTAGTGGAGGACTCATTGTCAGACTTATATTCAAGCCACCAACCCCTGAGTAAATCTCTAAAATTCTCATCTTTGGTTAAGGCAGAGGGGAACCTCCACAGAAAATCGGTACCCTTCGGAGATTTCCGGTGTAATAAAAGTGAGACTGGTGCATGGTCGGAAATTACCATCTCCTCTATGGTGGGTCTGGAGCAAAGGCTAATGTTGTCCCTATTAGTTAAAATATAATCGATGCGCGACCAAGACCCATGTGCATGGGAATAGTGGGTATACTCCCTACCTTCAGGATTAAAAGACCTCCACAAGTCCTTCAGTCCAACATCCCTTAATAAGGCATTTAATCTGTCATCTCCTTGAGGCGTTCCTCCGCGTGTCGCGGTCCCACGCTGTCTATCTTCCAGGTGATTGAGGACCGTATTCATATCGCCACCAATGATCTTAACACTAATCGGATCCTGTAAAATTTGGTGCGTTAGAGATTTAAAGAAGTTAGCGTCAGTAGTATTAGGACCATATATATTGTATAGGCTTAAATCGCCTGCCGGAGATGACAGATGAACATGCAATACTCGTCCTTTCTCATCATTATCGTGACTCACCACTCTGTAAGGGAGACCTTTTTTCAGTAAAACAAGCACCCCTGCCTTCTTACCCTCTGCAGGTGAACCTAGCACCTCTCCTACCCACAAGCGTTTCATTCGAGGAAAGTCATCGAAAGTCAGATGCGTCTCCTGCAGTAAGGCGATATCTGTATGGAGGCGTTTCAGATGCTTCAAAATCATCATTCTTTTGCACGGAGATCTGAGGCCCTTAACGTTCCACGAAACAACTTTGATGTGATCAGCCATTTATATTACGTAAGGTAAAGTAATATAACAATCCGGTATACTGAAGGGAATTCCACCCCCCCTCCCCCCCCCCTTTCCCCTGAACATAAACCCCTGAAAACAACTGTGCGAAGGCAAAGGAGATCATTTCCCCTGCCTTCTTATATAAGAACATAGAAAACATACCATGGATTCGCGCTTCACTTTTTTCCATCGTTGAGCACATAAGCTATTCAAAAGTATGAATTCCCCAAGGGGCACCGGACATCAATTTTCATGTCATAACGCCAGATGAGGGAATCCCTTTTTTTAATTTTATTTCCCCCCCCCCCCCCCCCCCCTCCTCGTTTAACTTCTTCCGGGGGGTCCGGGACACGCGTATCTCACCAGTTTTATAATAAGAGGAGTGCAGACTAGGCGTAACCGCATGTCTCATAACCCCCGCAATAACCACCCAACATTAACAATCGGCAAAGCAAGTAATCAATGTAAGTCTTTAAACCCGTTCAATCGTCACACATCAATGTCAAATCGGCAGACCCTGTACGTAATATCGGCATAAGATATGAAGTTTGGCCCTGAAAGCGTGGGGTTTTTAGTAAGAAGGTGAAGCATTAAAGCGATCTTAAATTCCCGCCGGCGCCAAATTGCCCTCCCTTTTCCACCTCATCTCCTACATGTGACTAAACATGCCGGATCCTCAAATGTACAGTAAGACATCTAGCCGCACTTAACTAAACGTGGAGAGAAAAAGTGAAATAACAGAACATAAAACAGTAGTCTCACTTTGGCAGTTAACTCAATAAAACTATAAGGGAGACGCCAGGAACAAAGGGAATCGCCCTCTCTATCTCCCAAATGGCAGCCTAAGTAGTTGAGTACTTATCTGACACAGCGGTGTCATTCCACGTGTATCTCATCCTACTTCAAGGTCCAGAGTAGTTGCGTTGGGTTTGTCCGCAGGACGAGGCGACCTAGGTGGACGCGGACGTAGATCTGGACCTCTCCACTGTGGTAAGGCTTCTCTCGACGCGTTCGGAATGTTAATTAATGATCTTCAACTCTTTTGACGCTGAATCCGGATCCAGGTAAGTCGCGGTGGACCCGTCATGGTTGAAAATTTCCAGAATAGCTGGGAACAGGAGAGCAAAGCGGGTCCCCTGTTTGACCAAGGCGGAACAGATAGGCACAAAAGCTCTTCTGCGACGAGCAACTTCTGCAGAGTAGTCCCCAAATATTAAGATGCGTTGGTTCCTTACAGTTATTTGGCCGCCATTTTGTTTGTAGGCTCTCAATATAGCCGCCTTGTCTGTATAGTCCAAAAACTTGACAATGACCTGTCTCGGTCTGTTTTTTTTGGGTGCTTGCAGTACGGCACTATATGATCTTTTGGACTCCGGCATGAGGGATGAGTTCGGGCCCACCCTGTGGGCTCTCTCTACTTTGCAGCGATAAGTTATACCCAACGCCTCAGGTATTTCTGACTCGCATATCTCGATCGGTTCCTTAGCCGGAATGGAGTCAGGTAGTCCCACAATTCTTAAATTGCTACGTCTCGATCGGTTCTCGAGATCGTCTAGCTTGTCCCAGAGCCTATTATTCTCTGCTTGGGATTTTTGTAGTTGTGCCTGCAAAGATACAGTACGAGCTTCCACCTCTTGTACTTTAAGCTCTAAATCATCTAGCTTGGTCGCGTGTAATGATACTTCCGTCTGCAATGCCGCAAACGATTGCCCGATGGTAGTTGATAGAGCTTCTTGCAGATCTGGAAGAATGCGGGATGCTACCTCAATCGCCAGGTGTTTGTAGTCCAGCTCTGGAGTTTCCAAATCCTGAGCACTGCAAGACTCCGACCGATCTTCACAAGAAGAAGACTGAGACTGCTGCGCATCAGCAGTCACCGGCGCCATTTTCTCCTCTACAGGTGCCGCGCTAGACTTAGCTGGGGTTTTCTTAGATTTATTCCCCATGTGAATGAGAAAACGGTCCATAAACGGGGACTCCTCTCTTTATGGGTGATAGTCCTGGCCGTCTAGATCTAATCAGCAGCCAGTAACGCAATGATTTTATGTCCGATGTGTCCCAAGCGCCGGAGCTCTCAGCTCATGCTGCTCACACGCTGGCGCCGGAACTGGAAGTCCATGAGGTGTCATTAAACTGTCCCGGGAGAAATATTAGAAGAGCACTGTAAGTCCTTGACCTTTTGTTAATTATGATAAACAGATTATACTGGCATGAGCCACAGTGAATTCTGAGATTCGTGAATAAATAGGCTTAACAAGGCTTAGGTGCAAAAAAGTTTACTAAACTATACTGTCCGAGTCTGTATTTATTTAGGGGCTTAGCTGTTCTATATTTTATAGTGGGTCTTTATTTTTATATTTATTCTATGCAGGGTCTATAATTACACTGCATTTTGTTTTGGTTTTTGAAATGAAGAGATAAAAAAGTTAACTAGGCCGCATGCTTGTGCCTATTTAGGGCATTATCGAAAACACAACATGTGAAAGTATATTTAACCCCTTAAGGACTCAGCCCTATTTCACCTTAAAGGGAACCTGTCACGTGGATATTTGATTATAATCTAACTAATTATATACAATCATTAACTACTAAAAAGTACCTTAGATGTATTCACTTACTGGTGTGACAGATGGTTACCTCATAATATACACACAAAGATGCCGCATGCTAATGAGCTGAATTGAGTCCAGCGTTTTTTTAATTCAGAGCTGTAGCCACTCCCCTGCCCACCTGCTGCTGATTCATATGGAAAATAACTGTCAATCAGCAGCAGGTGGGCGGGGAGAGTCAGGAGCTCATAAATATTCAGGACTAGCTTATTAGCTGGAGCTTTTCAATACAAGATGTTGGCAGATTGACTGGGTCAATTAAAGAAAGTGACCCAGCATTTTGCTAAGAGAATCAGTCACTTATTTATGTTGCCCTTAGTTAGGACACCATAAAACTGGTGACAGGTTCCCTTTAAGGACTTGGCCATTTTTTGCAAATCTGACCAGTGTCACTTTAAGTGATGATAACTTTAAAACGTTTTGACTTATCCAGACCATTCTGAGATTGTTTTTTTCGTCACATATTGTACTTCATGACACTGGTAAAATGAAGTAAAAAAAAATATCATTTTTAGTTATAAAAAAATACCAAATTTACCAAAAATGTGTAAAAAATTGCAAATTTCCAAGTTTCAATTTCTCTACTTCTATAATACATAGTAATACCTCCAAAAATAGTTATTAATTTACATTCCTCATATGTCTACTTCATTTTTGGATCATTTTGGGAATAATATTTTATTTTTTGGGGATGTTACAAGACTTAGAAGTTTAGAAGCAAATCTTGAAATGTTTCAGAAATTCAAAAACCCAAATTTTTAGGGACCAGTTCAGGTCTGAAGTCACTTTGCCAGGCTTACATAATAGAAACCACCCAAAAATGACCCCATTCTATAAACTACACCCCTCACAAGGTATTCAAAACTGATTTTACAAACTTTGTTAACGCTTTAGGTGTTCCACAAGAATTAATGGAAAATAGAGATACAATTTCAAAATTTCACTTTTTTGGCAGATTTTCCAGTTACAAAACAAGGGTTAACAGCCAAACCAAACTCAATATTTATGGCCCTGATTCTGTAGTTTACAGAAACACCCCATATGTGGTCGTAAACTTCTGTACGGGCACACGGCAGGGCGCAGAAGGAAAGGAATGCCATACGGTTTTTGGAAGGCAGGTTTTGCTGGACTCTTTTTTTTGACACCATGTCCCATTTGAAGCCCCACTGATGTGCCCCTAGAGTAGAAAATCCAAAAAAGTGACCCTATTTTAGAAACTACGGGATAGGGTGGCAGTTTTGTTGGTACTAGTTTAGGGTACATATGATTTTTGGTTGCTCTATATTACACTTTTTGTGAGGCAAGGTAACAAGAAATAGCTGTTTTGGCACCATTTTTATTTTTTTTGTTATTTACAACATTCATCTGACAGGTTAGATCATGTGATATTTATATAGACCAGGTTGTCACGGATGCGGCGATACCTAATATGTATACTTTTTTTATTTATGTAAGTTTTAAACAAAAAAAATCATGTTTTAGTGTCTCCATAGTCTGAGAGCCATAATTTTTTCTGTTTTTGGGCGATTACCTTAGTTAGGGTATGATTTTTGCGGGATGAGATGACGGTTTTATTGGCACTATTTTGGGGTGCGTGTGACTTTTTGATCGCTTGCTCCTACACTTTTTGTGATGTAAGGTGACAAAAAATGGCTTTTTTTACACCGTTTTTATTTTTATTTTTTGCGGTATTCACCTGAGGGGTTGGGTCATGTGATATTTTTATAGAGCAAGTTATTACGGACGCTGCGATACATAAATAAAAAAAATAAAAAATATTAGGTAAGTTTTAAACAATGATTTCATTTTTGAAGCAAAAAAAAAACATGTTTTAGTGTTTCCATAGTCTGAGAGCCATAATTTTTTCAGTTTTTGAGCGATTACCTTGGGTAGGGTATGATTTTTGCGGGATGAGATGACGGTTTTATTGGCACTATTTTGGGGTGCGTGTGAATTTTTGATCGCTTGCTATTACACTTTTTGTGATGTAAGTCACAAAGAGGGGTTAGGTAATTGGCGTTGTGACAGGGATGCCCATCTGAATGATTTCAGCAGACATCCTGTTCCTATTAACCCCTGCCGCAATTTTGTTTTAAAGTTATGACGTACCGGTACGTCATGGTCCTTAAGGACTCGGGAAACATGCCGTACCGGTACGTCATAAGTCCTTAAGGGGTTAAGGCTATTTAAGATGTATCACCAGTAAAATGTAACAAAAAATTAATAAAATGAATGGGGCAATAAGTAAATTGAATATACACATTAATATTTAAGTTATTTTTAATAAGCAAATTACAATTTGCAAGTGTCACTTTAATTATTCACACAGGCATTGTTCTGTCAGTAAAGGCCTCCTTCCTCATCCAGTACATCAATGCTCTGAAAAGTTAAAGTCAAATGTTAAAGTATATCTCCATGCCAAAATCCAACAAAAAATTAACTATGTGTTCTAAACATCTCCATTCTTCAGTGTTTTACACACTTCCTGTCATATACATACCAAAATTTGTGTTAGAAAATTTGGGGCATTTCATCCCTGCTCTAGGGATGCCTGTACCTTGTGGTGGGACCACCTATTGTGGTAAGTCCCACACCCACTTTAGGTCCCAAACAGCCTGGATTTGCCAGGGTGGTTGCTAAAAATAAGGGACAATCCCTGCAAATTCAGGTCTCTTGGCAACTATGCTGCCACCCACTATTATTCCTCATGGTGCTAATAGTGCCTTCAACTGGACGTGCTCAGTCATCGCTTCTACTCCATGATTCCATGAGACCCCAGCTGCCTATGTGATCATCTTGAATTGACAACACAACATGTCTAGTTTCTGTAACCCTCGACAACCAGTTAATTTGGATAGGGGAACCTGCCCCAGCAAGATATTGCTGTTGTGTTACATGACGACTATTCCGTTGAATGGCTGTCCATTCTGGATATCAGAGAGTGTGTTTCTGAGTAGGAGCTTCCATTGTTTGATGCCCATGTTCCCAAAAGTATACATGCCAACTCTCCCGAAATGTACAGGGTGTTTCTGGTTCAGATTCCACCTTTCATTTTCAGAGCTCTTTTGGAAAATGAAAGGTGGAATCTGATTGGTTGCTATGGGCAACTAAGCCAGTTCTACTTTACACTAATTTGATAAATCTCCCCAAAAATGTTTTAAATCATGCTAATTTATTGAAAAGGAAAAACTTAAATCTTGCATTACATAAGTATTCAGAACATTACTCAGGCCTTAGTTGAAGCCCCTTTGGCAGTCATTACAGCCTCTAGTTTTCTTGAGTATGATGCCACAAGGTTTGCCCACTTGGATTTGGGGATTTTCTGCTATTCTTCTCTGCAGATCCTCTGGCTCTGTAAGGTTGGATGGGGACCATCGGTGGACAGCCATTTTCAGGTCTCTCCAGAGATGTTCGATTGGGTTCAAGTCAGGGCTCTGGCTGGGCCACTCAACAACATTCACAGAGTTGTCCCTAAGACACTCCTGTGTTGTCTTGGCTGTGTGCTTTGGGTCATTATCTTTTTGAAAGGTGAACCTTTGGCCCAGTCTGACGTCCAGAGCACTCTGGATCAGGTTTTCATTTAGAATATCTCTGTACTTTGCCCCATTCAGCTTTCCCTCAACCCTAACCAGTCTCCCTGTCGCAACTTCTGAACAACACACCCTCATTGGGCAGGTCAGCAGTGCCTGGTTTCCTCCTGACATGATGCTTATAATTGAGGCCAAAAAGTCAAATCTTGGTTTCATCAGACCGGATAATCTTGATTCTAGTCTGAGAGTTCTTTAGGTGCCTTTTTACACACTTTCATGTGTCGTGTACTGAGGAGAGGCTTCTTTCTGGCCAATCTGCCATAAAGCCCAGATTGGTGGAATGCTGCAATGATGGTTGACATTCTGGAAGTTTCTACCATCTGCACACAGGATCTTTGGAGCTCGGTCAGAACATCTATTGGGTTCTTGGTAACCTCTGTTACCAAGGCCCTTTTCCCCAGATTACTTAGTTTAGTGGGATGGCCAGTTCTATGAATAGAGTCCTGGTTGTTGCAAAACTCTTCCATTTTAGAATTATGGAGGCCACTGTGCTCCTGGGAACTTTCTGTGCAGCAGAAATCTTTTTGTACCCTTCTCCAGATCTCTGCCTCCCCATGATCTGAGCTCTAGAGGCAGTACTTCCTCTTCATGGTTTGGTTTTTCCTTTGATATGCATTGTCAGCTGTGAGACCTTGTATAGACAGGGATGTGTTTTTTTTTTTATCATGTCTAATCAACTGAGTTTACTACAGGTGGACTCCAATCAAGGTGTAGAAACATCTTGAAGATGATAAAGAGAAATGGGAGGCCCCAGAGCTAAATGTCATAGCAAAGGGTCTGAATACTTAAGTCCATGAGAAATTTTAGTTTTTCCTTTTTAATAAATCTGCAAACATTTCTTAAATTATTTTTTCACTTTGTCATTATGGGGTATTGAGCATAGACTGATGGGGAAAACTTGTGAAAAAAAGTGTAAGGGTCTGAAGGCTTTCCGAATGCACTATATGGACAAGTGTTGACTTCATGTGTTAACATCTTAATAAATCAGTTAACTGATCAAGTATGTTGAAACCCAACAACTCAATACTTCTTTCCCGTGACATTGTCCATCAAGGGAAAGAAAGGACTCCACCATACACATTAGATGGTTGGCTGGTCCTTCTGGAAATGGTGGGTTTGGCTGACATTAATCTAATGTGTGTTTTCAGTTTAGGAGCAGGAGTGAGACGGTGTAGTCACAAGACATATAACTGAATAATGGAAGGCACTCACAAAGTGCTCAGCGCAATCAGAAGAATAAAAGCTGAAATCCCGATGGTGGACAATCCATTTGACAACATCGCTGCTTTCACTTCTTGGTCTCTAAAAATAAGTGAAATCCTTTTTTCCTCATCCACTTTAAAGAGAAGGGACACAGAGGTTAAAATACTGCCCTTTAAGGGCTATTGCTAAATCTTATTTATTTTATTGTAGGGTCCTCTAAAAAATGAGGCCAGTAGACACAGTATGAGGTGTAGATGGGAAGTAGTCTTCTCAAAGAGGTGGTCTTTTTGAGAGGTACAATTTCTTCCCCCAGTATCAATAATTCGAAATGGGGTACTGTGTATCAGAGTCTGACATACTGCCTGCGCAGCCAGTTCATTTGCAAAGGGGCTCCAAAGGGAAGGAGCTTGATCACCCCCAATAGGGTACATGCCAGTTCTCCCCTTATGCATGTCTCTCTGGTGCACAACTCACCAACTGAGCATGTCCCAATGCACAGGAAAAAAAAAAGAGGCACCTGCTTTGTCTGCCACCGTTGCCACCACCAATAGGCAATTTGGCTTTACCCTGGAGAAACGTTGGCAACATCGCCAACCTGTGTTTCTGGAGGAAGAAGAAGAAACTAGCCTATTGGTGATTGTGGATGGAGCAGTCACCGCTCCCTGTGACATTGGCCATGGATCACCAATAGAGTTTAACCAGTTTCTCCTTTCTCCTTCACAAACGCTCACCATGTTGCCCACCGAAAACTACAGAATATTGGTTGCTGCTCAAGCTGAGCCTTACTAGTTCATACTAGTCCAGCAAGTTCCTCTGACTCTCCTTACAGAAATATTGCACCACCCATTAAAGTTCCTCTGAACGGGGTGTTGCTTCAGCATATTACAAAGAGACCCTGATTTCTGAGCAGCTCTATGATTGGCTGACATGATAATGGACGAACATCTGCCTTGGCCAATAGTCCCAACCACAAAGGGGCATCTGCACTAGGAACGGACTGCAGGACTGTTCGGGTAACTAACTCGGCAGTGGTGGGACCTGGGCACTTTCTTTGGACATGGACCAATGGATATTTGACTGAAGTAGATATTGTGGTCGTACAATCCAAATAATATAAAGTAATATGGAAAGGGAAATAAGGGACGCAAGAAATCATGATAACGTTTATACCCATGCAAGCCCGGCGACCCAAGCAGGACGGCTTCACCATTTTACATGTGCTGCAGCTGAACACATCCATCTTTAGCCAGCCTGAGGGGGTATAAAACGATAAAGTTATATTATAAAGTCTTAAACGTGTCGGCAACTATAAAAAGTTTTTTTTTTACACTTTCAGTCATTTCTAAATCAAAGGCAAATGGTAGTTTAAACACTCACCACAGTCAGTGGGCGAACAAGCTGCAAAGAAAAGGAGAAAATATAGAAATTACCACAGTGTGTCATCCGACATAAAAATGATAAAGCTCCGCTGAGCAATTATCATCTATATGTGGTTCTTTGATCCCAAGATATCCTAATTCGGGGAACAGCAACTTCCAGCACTCCAGCTGTTCTGAAACTACAACTCCCAGAATCCACCTTTCACTTCTATGGGAATTACAAGAACAGCAACAACAAGTGTGCATGCTGGGATTTATAGTTGCAGCTGGAGTGCCGAAGGTTGCTGATCCCTGTCCTAATTCATACACTAAGGAATTCAATGATTTACGATTCTCACTAATCCACCCTGTAGCTAATGCCTCAAAGTAAGCCGCCTTCATACAGTAGATTAATGTCCACTGAACCCAACAATTTTGCAGGATCGGGTGAACATCCAATAATTTTTGGGCCTCCCGACTCTAAAATCAAACTATTGAAATTCAACATGCCCAATCCTTATTGCTTATCAGGGGTGTCTGGCAATGGCTTACGCCCCTGTCCCTATTGAGAATATACATGCAGTTTGGCTACCAGCCTAATGATCTGACAGCTACTGGAAGTGTATGGCCAGCTCGAGAGTGACCCTGTGATTGATATATAGCTTTGTGGGAAAAGACTCAATATAAGGGCTCATGCACACGACCGTATGTATTTTGCAGTCTGCAAAAAACGGATCCGCAAAAAATACAGATGACGTCCGTGTGCATTCCGTATTTTGTGGAACGGAACAGCCAGCCCCTAATAGAACAGTCCTATCCTTGTCCGTAATACGGACAATAATAGGACATGTTCTATTCTTTATGCGGAACGGACATACGGAAACGGAATGCACATGGAGTAACTTGAAATGAATGGTTCCTCATACTGTTGAACGGACAGAGAAAAAAAATCTGTTCGTGTGCATGAGCTCTAACTTGCATTTTATCCATTTTACTCCCTGCTCATTCTGCGTTTAGGAGTCCAGTGGGCGGTTCTATCTGGACAACCTTCCCTGCATGACTGTGCATACAGAGATGTCAATTTCTCCTAGTTTTCAACATCTTATAGAAACCATTTAGTGGATATAAATATGTGTCCTGGTCATGGACACACAGGTGCAATTGCAGTGTCCAACGCTAAAGCCTTAGGCCTCGTCCACACTTCCGTATTCCACAGATGTGTAATGTCCGCATTTTTTGTGGACCCATTGTCTTGAATGGAGCCACGGAATGTGATTTGCGGCCAAATATAGGACATGTTCTATCTTTCAACGGAACGGAAAAACTGAAATACGGAAACAGAATGCATACGGAGTACATTCCGTTTTTTTTGCGGAACCATTGAAATGAATGGTTCCGTATACAGACCACAAAAAAACGGCCCGTACACTCGCAAAAAAAACCTTCATGTGAACTAGGCCTAAGTCACACAGTCAGTGTTCGGTCAGTGATTCCCATCAGTGATTTTGAGGCAAACAAAGAACAGGTGCAGATCTTTCCCTTTAGGCCTCATGCACACGACTGTATGTGTTTTGCGGTCCGCAAATTGCGGATCCGAAAAAAAAACCCCGGATGAACAATACACCTATAAAGATAGAATTATAGCACATGTGTGGAACATAAACCACAATGCACCAAAAAAGTATCCACGCATTAGTAAATAATAGAAAATATACACTCTTTATTTATTGCAAACATCACATAATATAATAACATCAATGCGGTTAAAAGCGGATCCTAAGCAGCAGCACATGGAAGGTCATTCACCCAGAAGGCAGTGCGTACACATAACTACTATCATTGTAACTCCACACAACCGACCAAAAGTACATCAATAGAACTGAGGTCCATTAGACAATGTCCAATGCAGTAATAAGACTGCAAAAGTGCAAAATGCAAAGTGGATAAAACATCAAACAAAGTATATAGTACCGACCGCGAGATGGTGCAGCCTCCAATGAGTCAGAAATCTGTCATGTGTGAAGTCACACTAAGGCCTCATGCACACGACCGTTGTTTCATTCCGTGTCTGTTGTTCTGTTTTTCGGATTTTCTGCGGACCCATTTACTTTCAATGGGTCCGTTGAAAACTCGGCTAATGCACCGTTTGTCATCCGCGTCCGTGATCCGTGGTTCCAGTCCGTCAAAAAAATATAACCTGTCCTATTTTTTTCACGGAAAACGGTTCGCGGATCCATTCAAGTCAATGGGACTGTGAAAAAATGCGGAGGCACACAAGATTGTCATCCGCGTCCGTTTTTTTCCTATCATTTACATGGCAAACTTGACTTAGACTTTTTTTTAACTTTCCTTCATGTCTGGTGATCCTCCACAAATAAAGGAAGACACACGGAAACAAAAACGGAAATGGATCACGGAACAACGGAACCCCATTTTGCGGAACGGAACACAACAACGGTCGTGTGCATGAGGCCTAAATGTAATCAGTCCTGCACCTGTAGACCCATCACATGACCAGGACAAACACCCACAATAAGAGTCCTTACTGAATGACAACCGTGATAAAATGGTGCAAAAATAGTATTGGAAACTTACATTATTTTCAAATTTTTCAAATAATCTCATTTATATCCAGAAACCACAATACCCCTTTAAATGTTAGAGGAGTTGGCCACCTTTTGGGGTTTTTTTTTGGACCTGCAAAGGGAAGCATACTTACCTGCTCCTCGCCTCTGGGGCCTGGTTTCCTTCACTCCCTGGCTGCCTCGCTCGGGTCCCCCGCTGTCAATATCCGCTTTGACGCTGCTGCAGCCAATGTCTGGCTGCAGCAGTGACCCGCCCCCTTGCATCACATAACCAGTTGGCATGATGTAAGGGGGGGGGCAGGTCAGTCATTGGCTGCAGCAGCGTTAAAGTGGGTGTTGACATCGGGTAAACTGAGTGAAGCAGCTGAGGCCAGGGAGCGAAGATGCCAGGAGGATGGCCTTCCCCCTTCCCCCATACCTTTTTCATGGTAAACATTAAGAGCTTGCTTAAACTTCATCATTGTTTGGTTTCGAAACGTCACCACAGCATCCAGAAAATTTTGGTCTAAAAAAAAAAAGTGAAAAACCTTTACTTATTACTGTCATCATATACTGTATAATACACTGCATTCATGACCTCATTACCATAGGTTCTGCTGATAAGGTCTTTCAGTCTTAATATACAGTATGTATATATACACACACAGGAAAGGTAGGTCCTGGCACTCTTAAGCTGTTGGGGGCACCTTTATACATTAAAGGCATCTGTCACCAGGATAGTGAGCAGTTAGGTGCAATGGGGGCGGGCCCAAGCCTCTCTGTGCACCCTTGCTCCTCTTGGTTCCTCCTCCAGCCCCTCCCTCTCCTTAATTGACAGAGTCAGGTACCTTCATAGTCAGCTCACCTGACCCTGTCAATCAAAAAAGAGAGGGAGGGGCTGCCAGAGGAAACAAGGGTGCACAGAGTGGCTTGGGCCCGCCCTCAGTGCACCTAATGGCTCATTTGCATATAGATTAAAAGTAATTTTTCTCCAGAATGAAGCCACAGATCGGTAAGTGAAATATATTATTACGTTCGGCTGAGTTAGCCCTACAATACATTGTGTGTGGTTTACCAGTGAATATTCTGGGGACACGCTCCCTTCACAGGGGTTGTGCAGTGTCATTGTCCCCAGGATAGGTTATCAATATCAGATCAGCGGGGGTCCGACTCCCAAACCTCAAGTCGGGCAGGGATATTTGGCTGTAATGCAAACGCCATAACGTGTCCACATTGTGGTCATCGGAATTAGGCTGTAGTAACTCGTCCTAAATTAAAGGGACGCCTTCAGTGCCAAGAGCCCGGGACTGTCCCCGTGGCACTTGCAATCACAGTGCCGGAGTCATTAAAACCTCCTCAGTCATGCAAGATGCATGAGCACCCACTGAGGTCTGAGATTTTAGGGCAGGCATGGCCAACCTGCGGCCCCCCAGCTGTTGTAAAACTACAACTCCCACCATGCCCTGCTGTAAGCCGATAGCTGTAGGTAGTCTGGGCATGCTGGGTGTTGTAGTTTTGCAACACCTGGAGAGCCTCAGGTTGGCCATGCCTGTTTTAGGGTGTCAAAATTGCTGACAGACTCCCTATGAAGTGTTTGTCCCACGAGAAATATCCTACATTTCCATTCTACTTTTGTAATTGCATGTAATAAAAAATGTAGCATAGAGGGGTTTACTGAATGATGGGGGTTTCCTATTGGAACATTTTTGTATTTTGTTTGGAAAATGTAAAAGAATGTTTCACCTAATTTACTGCACTTATCTGTCCAAACCTTGGTATTTATATATAAAAAAAAGCGAGTTATTCAATAAAATGGATCTGTATAGCGCCACCTGCTGTTTGTTCTTTTCATCATTTCTCCATCAGCTTCAGTAACATCGCTGAGGTGGTCGCACATGCTCAGTTCCATCCTTCAACTTCCACCAGCCGTATCTACTGGTAGAAGCTGTGACAGTTGTAGGGAGAGAGCTGCCGCAGAAAGGACATGCCCCTAAGCTGTGAAAGGGAGAGAGCTGCAGCAGAAATTACATACCGCCTGAGAAAGGACACGCCCCTTCAGCTCTGACAGGAAGAGAGCTGCAACAGGAAGGACATTGCCACTGAGCTGTGCTAGGGAGAGAGCTGCCGCAGGTAGATGGTACCTTTATTAAGAGGTCTGTGAGGGAGGGGGTCTTTCTTTCCCGTTTGGCCCAGACCTGAAGAACAGCCCGTTCACCCGCCCTTCTAGTCCAAAATCCCAGTGTATGGTGCCAGGTTTGTGCATTTCTCCTTACTGTCACGGCAGCCGGCAGTGAGGAGGTCTTGCATGGCACTTAGTGAAGGGGTTGGGGTCCGGAATGAGAAGGTCTATTAGGATCACCACCATGTGCATACCTTTCTCCTTGGAGTGAAGAAGTGTTTGTCCTTCAGTCAGAATGTGATGAACCAGCGCGTTGTAATGATGGATTTCTGCAGAGAATCAGTTCACATCAGTAAGTATACTGTGTAACTGGCGCTTTATTAGAATGTATCTTCTATGGTTATTTACAACATGGTCATACATAGGTAGATACTCATGCATCACGTCTTTACTTAGGGTGGTCATACACATGCATGCTCGAATTGGCCAAGCGTGGCTTCCTGATAAAACTGGCGGGCACGCTTAAAGGGGGTGTCCCACAAAAAATATTCTACAGTTTTCAAACCAGCACTTGGATCTGAATACTTTTGTAATTGCTTGTCATTAAAAATGTTGCATAGCCGCTGAGTTATTCAATAAAATGTATCTGTACAGCGCCACCTGGTGTTTGTCCGGCTCACTGAGATGGTCGCACATGCTCCGTTACATCCTTCAACTGCCTCCTGAGCTGCGATAGGGTGAGAGCTGCAGCAGAAGAGACACGCCCCTGAGCTGCAGCAGAAAGGACACTCCCCTTGAGCTGTCAGCTTGAAATCAATCTAGCAGAGCAGTTCGAGCACTGAAGCGGGAGATCTCTGGATCCATGTGAGGTCCAGGGCTGGTTCTAGCTTTGTTAGAAAGAGGATGTCATGTGCTAGATGATGTCTGATTTTCATTACTTGTGGCCGGGATAACCCCTTTAAAATAAAGACTATTTAAAGGGGTTGTCTGAGAGTGAAAAATAATTGGCCAGGCACCGTGTGAAATTAAAAAAATACTTTCACCCAGGGGTCAAGTCCTGGGAAAAAAAGTGTGGGAACTCACCCAAGATCCACTGCAACCCCCCCCCCCCCTCCAAAAAAAAAAAAAAAGCACAGAAAATCTAGCACGCTGTAATTTGTGTAGCTGCGGACTGAGCCAAATGTACACATTGTGATCAAAACACAATATCATAGTGCCATCCTCTCCCCCTGTCCCCTAATGTGCCAGTATCAAGTTCCTCTCTCCTACCCCCTTCATGTGCCAGTATCATGGCGCCAATAGCCCGCCTCCCCCGTGGCAGTAAAGTAACAGTCCGGTATTTAAAAAAAAACAAAAAAAAACACTTTTAGAAAAGTTTGTCATGGGATTCGAACTCATGACCCCTACACAACAGAGGCAAGGCATATGCCCTCACAGCTATGAAAGCTGTCTAGCTAATAACTTAAAAAAAAAAAATAAGACTTCTACTGTAGGTAACTTTGCCCACTGTGTATGGATGTAGCAGAGCTGGGTGTGTTGGGGCAGCTGTCATGTGTATGGTTGTACACTAGGTATCAGTACACTAGGTATCAGTAGGAGTCTTTAAAAAAAAAAACACTTTTAGAAAAGTTTGTCCTGGGATTCGAACTCATGACCTCTACACATCAGAGGTAAGGCATTTACCCCCACAGCCATTAAAGCTGTCTAGGTAGTTACTTAAAAAAAAAAAATATAAGACTTCTACTTATACCTAGTGTACTGATACCTAGTGTACAACCATACACATGACAGCTGCCCCAACACACCCAGCTCTGCTACATCCATATACAGTGGGCAGCTGTCATGTGTATGGTTGTACACTAGGTATCAGTACACTAGGTATAAGTAGAAGTCTTATTTTTTTTTTTTTTTTTTTTTTTTTTAAGTAACTACCTAGACAGCATTCATGGCTGTGAGGGTAAATGCCTTGCCTCTGATGTGTAGAGGTCGTGAGTTCGAATCCCAGGGACAAACTTTTCTTAATGATGAACTTCTAAATGATCTCCTATGTGTCAGCTGCGAAGTGACTGAACATACTCGCAGCGTATTAGGCCGACAGAAGAAGTGAAGGAGATGATGTCAGTAGGGGGCGGGGCGCCATGAGAGGAGTCACAGACAGCAGCAGCACCGCACAGACAGCTGTGAAGCCGCTTAGCCTGCCCTGCACAGTGCGCTTCACCCCCTGATTTCAGCCGCGTTCTCCTGGCTTGAGGCTTGAAAGGGAACGGCGTTCCTGCCATGAAAAAAGTGCAGGAACGCCGTTCCCACGCGTTCCCCCTCCACTCGACCCCTGCTTTCACCTGTGCAAAGTGTTCCAGGTCCAGCACTGAGCCCCAGTTTTCTTGATGGACCAGAAGTGACACAAAATGGACAAGAATAGGACATGTTGTATAATTGGCGGGACGGCCACGAGGAGGCAGATGACACTTGGATGACATCCGTGTGCTGTCCCAAAAATTTCAGACCCATAGAAATGAGTGGATCCACGTGTGATCCGCAAAAAAAAAAAAAAAAATGCGGATCAGACGCAGAACGAAACTATGCTTGTGTGCATGAGCCCCATCTCTGTACAATTGGTTACATTGTATCTAATGGAGAAACCTATAATATATTACCGCAGCTCGATGACACCTACCCATTATGCTGGTGAAGTGCTTTACAGCATAGTCTTTAAAGAAATTGCCGGCCATTCCCTTCAGCAGTCTGTCACACCGGTTCCGCAGTTTGCTCTCTCGAAACTGGAGGGGGAGCGCTTCTGTCCTGATCTTTCTTAATAAATCCACTATTTTGGAATTACATTGAAAGCAACTGGAGGCCGATGTGATGACACTGGCTAAAAGGAAGAGCGTAAAGCACGCGGCCATGGCGCATGAGGCTGATGCTTTCTGTAAGAGGAGATCTGCAATACATTTATTTCAGAACGCCAATGACATCGCAGCCTTTATGACATCATGATGTTCCATGCGAAGAACTGTCACCTGCTGTCTTTATAGTGGATGAAGCAGCTGGCATCTGGGGGGTCAGAAAGAGGTGTCCCTGCATACGCAATCATTTGGGATACAGAATACCTGTCATGGCAGCCGGGAGCCTAGTGCCGCTATTACATCCGGCCTCTGAAGAACGGCGGTCCCAAAGTCCCCTGGTGGCGCGCCGGTCATAGATTGTGCAAAATAGATGCTGAGCGCTGTCCTCTGCTTCTCTCTGGCATTCCCTCAGCAGTGGCGCACATCATGTGGATAGGCGATAAGTGGTTTCTTAAACAAATTAGCATAACTTGGGGCGAATGTGGTGGTTTCTACGGCACAATTACTTTAAAATGACCCCCCGGGTTTAAAAAAAATAATGAAACACTGTGCATTTAGTAGCCCGAGACACTTCCTGCTGCCCTTGGATTGGCCAGCACCGCTCACATGAGCTATGGGGGGCCAATCCAAAAGCAGGGCTGGACAAGCAGGAAGTGTCTTGGGCTATCAAATGCTCAGTGTACCCCAGGTGGTCCGGGAAGCGGAGCGGCCATCTTGGAGGAAGAAGCCCAGAGTAGAGCCTCATTTGCATATAATAAAACATAATTTTTCTCAGCGATGCGGGCACATATGGACATGGGACCAACACAGGTGCCTTCAGCTGCCAAGTGCACATGTAACAGGTCAGCCAGTGTCATAGGTACAAAACTGCTGACAGATGCCCCTTTAACTAGTTTTACGCGAAAACGTTTCCTTATAAGACAAAGTGCAAAAATACCATAAAAATAAAAGTGTACGCGATTGGATCTTATTGAACAGTTGTTTAATAGAAGGTTCATATTCTCTCTGGAAACAAAAAAAAAACATATACTGGATGTAAACCGTATCGATGTACCAGTCCATCATGGCTGCCGACATTCCACATGTATGCTCCACAGCATAAAACTATTACGAGAAACAGCCAGTGCAAAGTCAGCACTTCAAGTGCAACCGTGTAAAAAAGAAATACATTCCCCCTCACTGGTTAGAAAAGATCCTTCAAAAAGTGAACACCGATAGACAATAAGCTTCCGGCGTCTGGTGGAGGACGGTAAAAAAAACCCTGTCTCTTAGGCCTCATGCACACGACAGTTTTTTTTCACGGCCCGCAAAAACGGGGTCCGTGGGTCCGTGATCCGTGACCGTTTTTTCGTCCGTGGGTCTTCCTTGATTTTTGGAGGATCCACGAACATGAAAAAAAAGTCGTTTTGGCGTCCGCCTGGCCGTGCGGAGCCAAACGGATCCGTCCTGAATTACAATGCAAGTCAATAGGGACGGATCCGTTTGAAGTTGACACAATATGGTGCCATTTCAAACTGATCCGTCCCCATTGACTTTCAATGTAAAGTCTGGAGTTCTTTTATACCATCGGATTGGAGTTTTCTCCAATCCGATGGTATATTTTAACTTGAAGCGTCCCCATCACCATGGGAACGCCTCTATGTTAGAATATACTGTCGGATATGAGCTACATCGTGAAAATCAGATCCGACAGTATATTCTAACACAGAGGCGTTCCCATGGTGATGGGGACGCTTCAGGTTAGAATATACTGAAAAACTGTGTACATGACTGCCCCCTGCTGCCTGGCAGGTGCTGCCAGGCAGCAGGGGGCAGACCCCCCCCCCCCCTGTTTTTAACTCATTGGTGGCCAGTGCGGCCGCCCCCCCCTCCCTCCCCTGTAGTTAACTCATTGGTGGCGTGTGCGGCCCCCCTCCCCCCCCTCCCTCCCCTGTGCGGCCGCCCCCCCCCTCCCTCCCCTGTAGTAAACTCGTTGGTGTCCAGTGGGCCCCCCCTCCCTCCCCTGTAGTTAACTCGTTGGTGGCCAGTGGGCCCCCCCTCCGTCCGCTATAGATAACTCATTGGTGTCCAGTGGGCCCCCCCTCCGTCCGCTATAGATAACTCATTGGTGTCCAGTGGGCCCCCCCTCCCTCCGCTGTAGATAACTCGTTGGTGGCCAGTGGGCCCTCTCCCCTCCCTCCCCCTCCTAATTAAAATCGCCCCCCTATCATTGGTGGCAGTGGTGAGTACCGATCGGAGTCCCAGTGTAATCGCTGGGGCTCCGATCGGTAACCATGGCAACCGGGACGCTACTGCAGTCCCGGTTGCCATGGTAGCTTAGCAATTTGTAGAAGCTTCATACTTACCTGAAGAGCTGCGATGTCTGTGACCGGCCGGGAGCTCCTCCTACTGGTAAGTGAAAGGTCTGTGTGGCGCATTGCTTATAGCACAGACCTGTCACTTACCAGTAGGAGGAGCTCCCGGCCGGTCACAGACATCGCTGCTCTTCAGGTAAGTATAAAGCTTCTACAAATTGCTAAGCTACCATGGCAACCGGGACTGCAGTAGCGTCCCGGTTGCCATGGTTACCGATCGGAGCCCCAGCGATTACACTGGGACTCCGATCGGTACTCACCACTGCCACCAATGATAGGGGGGCGATTTTAATTAGGAGGGGGTGGGAGGGGAGAGGGCCCACTGGCCACCAATGAGTTATCTATAGCGGACGGAGGGGGGGCCCACTGGACACCAATTAGTTAACTACAGGGGAGGGAGGGGGGGCTGGCTACCAAGAAGTTAACTACAGGGGAGGGAGGGGGGGGGGGGGGGCGGCCGCACTGGCCACAAATGAGTTAAAAACAGGGGGGGGGGGGGTCTGCCCCCTGCTGCCTGGCAGCACCTGCCAGGCAGCAGGGGGCAGTCATGTACACAGTTTTTCAGTATATTCTAACCTGAAGCGTCCCCATCACCATGGGAACGCCTCTGTGTTAGAATATACTGTCGGATCTGAGTTTTCGCGAAGTGAAAACTCAGCTCTGAAAAAGCTTTTATGCAGACGGATCTTCGGATCCGTCTGTATGAAAGCAACCTACGGCCACGGATCACGGACACGGATGCCAATCTTGTGTGCATCCGTGTTCTTTCACGGACCCATTGACTTGAATGGGTCCGTGAACCGTTGTCCGTCAAAAAAATAGGACAGGTCATATTTTTTTGACGGACAGGATACACGGATCACGGCCTCGGCTGCAAAACGGTGCATTTTCCGATTTTTCCATGGACCCATTGAAAGTCAATGGGTCCGCGAAAAAAAACGGAAAACGGCACAACGGCCACGGATGCACACAACGGTCGTGTGCATGAGGCCTTATTCTGACGTTTCCGTTTTAGGAAATAATCCCCCAAGAAAAACTATTCTTGAGCAACTTTTTGTTTTAATGCTGCACTGTGCCATTGATCTGTTATTCCTCCTAGAAATTAACTAAAAAAATTGAAAGCTAAGGACAGATTTATCAAAACTGGAGCTCTGAAAAATGAAAGGTGGAATCTGATTGGTTGTTATGGGAAACTAAGCCACATTTCCTTTACACCACTTGTGATAAATCTCCCCCTTGGTGTTACCAGTTTGGGGGGGTGTTCTCTACACAGTCTGACACTGTCCAATCAGTGGTGACAGTATGAGACAGTTTAGGAAAACACCCCTTAAACAAGGAGAATAGTAATACCCAGTTGTCAATTTATACGTATATTTCTAGGAGGAATAACAGAGGGACTGCACAATGCAGAGGTTTAAGTATAGATGCTCCAGAATAGTTTTTTTTTTTTTTTTTTTTTTTACTAAAACAGACGTCAGGAGAGCGGACATGTCCTCTTTAATTCACAGTTTTGGGGCATAAGTTGCAAAGTGTTTCATGGAGGCACTACATCAGTTATAGGGGTTGTCCCACAGAAAATATTCGACAGTTTTCAAACCAGCACCTGGATCTGAATACTTTTGTAATTGCATGTAATTAAAAATGTAGTATAGACAGTGAGCTATTCAATAAAATGGACCTTTTCGGCGCCACCTGCAATATTTTTTTTTTCTTATTTTCTTTGACCTGCTCACTAAGAACTGAGACGGCCGCACATGCTCAGTTTCATCCTTCACCTGCCTCCTGAGCTATGATAGGGAGAGCTGAGACACGCCTCCTGAGCTGTGATGGGGAGAGCTGAGACACGCCTCCTGAGCTGTGATAGGGAGAGCTGAGACACGCCTCCTGAGCTGTGATAGGGAGAGCTGAGAGACGCCTCCTGAGCTGTGATGGGGAGAGCTGAGACACGCCTCCTGAGCTGTGATGGGGAGAGCTGAGACACGCCTGCTGTGATGGGGAGAGCTGAGACACGCCTCCTGAGCTGTGATGGGGAGAGCTGAGACACGCCTCCTGAGCTGTGATGGGGAGAGCTGAGACACGCCTCCTGAGCTGTGATGGGGAGAGCTGAGACACGCCTCCTGAGCTGTGATAGGGAGAGCTGAGAGACGCCTCCTGAGCTGTGATAGGGAGAGCTGAGACACGCCTCCTGAGCTGTGATAGGGAGAGCTGAGACACGCCTCCTGAGCGGTGATAGGGAGAGCTGAGACACGCCTCCTGAGCTGCAGCAGAAAGGACACTCCCCCTGAGCTGTCAGCTTGATATAAATCTAGCAGAGTAATGAATGAGGAGATCTCTGGATCCATGTGAGGTACAGGGCTGGTTCTAGCTTTGTTAGAGAGAGATTGTCATGTACTAGATGATATCTGATTACATTTTTTTTGCATTAGTCATGGGATAACCCCTTTAAGGATATCTGTGCCTCTAAATTATGTCAGATGATGCTCTGTGTGTGGGCAGGAAGAGTCGCTCATCTTGAGGATAGCGGCAGATTTTGGGCACTGGCGATTTCTCAGAAGGATGCTGTTCACACTGGGACATGTTGGATGTAGACGTGAAGGACCATGTATGGAATCCATAGGTTCAGCAGCATTTATTCCTCTTTTTCTCCCTTTTCTTTGCCCGTTTCAGGGCTCATTTTATTGCCGATTATTGGGATGGTCTGAAGGAGCCTTGTGGTCACCTGATCAATGTCTCGGTTACGGATGTAGCAGAGGAAGGTGGTCCACAGAAAGGCGCACACCCCAATGTAGGCCGTCCTTATCACAGGAGGTATAATGCTGAAGTTTATGGTCTGAAAATGTAAGCAGAAAAATGCATGAACAGTACTGTACGGCTATGGCTACACCAGGCAGATTTTCTGCAGATCTCCCCAATGCACGGGCAACATCTGTGCGGATTTCTCAGACGGATCCAGACCCATGTGGGGTTCCGTGCCCCTGTTTCGCATCCGCATGCGGTGTACACATGGCTGATGCCCGTAAATTGCGGACCCGCTGTTTGTGGTCCAAAATATGGGCACGGTCGGGCAATGGCCGTGTGCAGGAGGCCTTACTGTATATTTAGAATCCACTGGGCTCAGTTCCAGCTATAGATTTCAGCGTGTGAAAGAGATTTTTTTTCTGTCTCATCCACCAGCTGCTACTGTAAAACTGCTGCACGCAATTCTGCTGTGGAAAATATATTGTTAACCCCTTAAGGACTGGGCCAATATTTGTTTTAGCATTTTTTTTTTTACTCCATAGCTTCCAAAAGCCACAACTCTTTAAAGTGGTTTTCCGAGACTTAAATACTAATGACCCATTCTCTGGATAGGTCATTAGTATCTGATCGGTGGGGGTCCGACACCTGGGAACACAGCTGATCAGCTCTTTGAGAAGGCATCGGTGCTCGCAGTAGCGCTGCAGTCTCCTCGCAGCTTAGGCTAGGCCAGTACCATCGAAGTGAAAGGGGTCGAGCTGCGATACCAAGCACAGCCACTATACAATGGACGGCGCTGTGCTTGGTGAGCAGGGAGAAGGCCGCGGAGCTTCTCAAACAGCTGATCGGTGGGCGTCCCAGGTGTCGACCCCCGACCGATCAGATACTGATAGGTCATCAGTATTTAAATTTCAGAAAGCCCTTTTACATTTTCTATACCCATGGCTATATACTGGAAAACGGGAAATCAATTGTTTGTTAAATGAAACAAAAAAAAAATACAATTTCGTCAAGGTGTTTTGGGTTTTGTTACCACAGCGTTCACTTTTTCTGTCGGTCAGCATGATTACAGCGATACCAAATTTATATAGTTTTCATTTTGTTTTACTACTTAACCACTTCCCGACTGCCAAGGCTGGCTCCAGGTTCATGTGGGCCCTTGGGCGATAAATCTCACCGGGCCCCCTTGTGGCATTTGTCAAATATCACCATGGCATCTGAGAGTGTTAAAGAAACGGAAGCGCAGGCTTCCTGCTCAGCCGCTCCTTCCCCCAGTGGAGATCGGGGAAAGCACCCTGTTCTAAAAATGAGCCGCAGCCTGTACTAGGCTTTCAGGCTCATTGTTAGTATACTCCAAAAAAGTTAAATCACCCCACTTTCCCCAAAATAAAAACAAAAAAAGAATAACATTATGGGCATCGTCGCATGCAAAAACACCCATACTATAAAAATATAAAAAAAAGTTTGCCCATATGGTGAAGGATGTAACAGAAAAAAATAAAAGGCTAAATTGACGTTTTTTCATCACTTTATCTCCCAAGAAAAGGTAATAAAAAGTGATCATCATACACACCCCAAAATGGTATTGTCAAAAAAGACAGATTTCCCTGAAATGAGGCCCCACACATCTCCATAGACATAACAATAAAAAAGTTATGGGGGTCACCGGGGAACAGGAGGTTCTGTTAGGGTTGCCACCTTTCCCAACAAAAAATAATAGTTACACAAATAAGAAAGGTTGGTGTGTGTAAGTTTTATTTAGCCTCTGTTTTTTAAATGATTCTCCTCGGATTCGAACTCACAGCCTTCTACATTAAAGTCAAGAACCTTAACCTCTAAGCTTAACCATAGTGAGAATGCTTGGAGATACCCCCTTCATGGTCAGCACTGATTTCATATATGGACATATCTATATATGGAGTCAGAGCAGGGACTCCTAAGCCAGGAAGAGTCCTGACTCTTTGGGATTCCCCACTGTTCATCAATCTGCCACTAGACCTGAGTGGGCCCTCCCCCAAGAGCAGTGGGCCCCGGAACTTGCCCTGCTTTGCCGGGTGCCGATGCCGGAACTTGCCCTGCCGACTGCCCATTGACTATAAACGTCCTGGGCGGTCGGGTTCATCTCTGCACGCTAATTGTGCAGCTGCCGAGCGGATCTATAAAAATATCCCATGATCTACCCCATCAAGTGAAGGATGTCAAGCAACCAAAAAGCCAAATGTACCCCAAAATGGTGCCAATAAAAACTAGAGCTTGTCCCACACAAAATAAGCCCTCACGCAGCTCATTCAACAATTTTTTTTTAAAAGTTATCGCTCTTAAAGACCATGACAGGAAAATCCAGATGCCGCTCCTTCCCTTCTGAGCCCTGGCGCATCCCCAAATAACAGTCTACGACCACAATTGCTGTCTTACTGTATTCAGGGGAAAATAGGTAGCAAATTGTGGGTGGATATTCTCCTGTTATCTTTTGTGAAAAAGAAAGTTTGGGCCTAAAGCACCATTTTCTTGTAAAAAATAAAATAAAAAATGTTTTCATTTTCACACCTAAAATAAAAATTCTATGAAACACCTGTTGAGTGAAGTGCTCGCTACACCCCTTAAAAATTCCTTGGGTGGTGTAGTTTACAAAATGTGGTAACTTTTTGGGGGTTTTCACTGTGGGGATTCTTCAAATGCAACATGGTGCCCAAAGACCTTTCCAGCAAAATCTGCCCCCCAAAAACCATATGGCGCTTCTTGCCTTCTGAGTCCTGCCGTGTGCCCATACTGCGGTATACGACTACATATGTGGTGTTTCTGTAAACTGCAGAATCAGGGCAATAAATATTGAGGTTTGTTTTGTTGTTAACTCTTGATGTGCTCCAGGAAAAAATTTATTAAAATGGAAAATCTGCAAAAAAAGTGAATTTTATGGAATACCTAAAGGATTAACAACATTTCTAAAACCAGTTTTGAATAGTTTGAGGGGTGTCGTTTCTAAAATGGGGTCATTTATGGGTTGGTTCTATTATGCAATTAGAGGAAATTGTGGAGTCCGCACACCTTATATATGATGATGGGTGCTCGCGGAGGACTTCAGTCGCAGAATAGGTAGATAATCCACGGCACACCAATGTCTTTTGTTTGCAAATTTATTTTGAGTACAAAAATTCTAAAATTGTCAAGAATTGTCAATATATGACTGATCGCGCCATAGTTATAATTGGAACATGCATATAATGTAGGCCATAATGTATCCCAACGTTTCGGTCCTATCAAGACCTTTCTCAAGGGATCTGTGAAAAGGTATAAATATAAAAGTTCTGTTTAACTATCTTTTCAAGGCGGTGAACATAGCATATCATTGACACATCATGAAGAAAAAGAAAAAAGAACAAGAGGGGAAAAAAATATAATATATATAAGTAAGTCTCAGATTAATAGCACTGATATAGGGAAAGTAGATGGTAGGTAAAGTAAGGGGGATATGCGACTGGTTAAAAGGCACAAGGTCATGAAGAAAGAGAACATAATAATCAGAATAGAACTATAACACAAACAATTTATGTTAATCACCAAAAGGTCACAAGGTTAGAACAGAAATACATGAAGATAGTTATATAAAAAGTGAGCCAGAGAGAGTTGATCAGCAGAATGAGTGTCAGTATATTAAGCATGATCTTACCTAAAGCCAGGCTGCAAAAGGACGTGCTGGAGGCGCTGTGCATGTCTCTCCCTGTTTGCGTTTTAAAGCATGGGGCCGGAAGTCATGTGAGCTGTCTGACCTCTGCTAGGGTTCAGCGAGTCACATGATCGCAAGTGACGTCATGCGAACCATGTGATCGCAAGGTATGAGGTGCGCTTGCGCACTAGATTCTAGGACTGGGGATAAGTAATGCGATGTGCTGTAGATTGCCATCTGGGGTTAAACGCTTAAAGGGAACCTGTCACCGGGATTTTGTGTATAGAGCTGAAGACATGGGTTGCTAGATGGCCGCTAGCACATCCGCAATACCCAGTCCCCATAGCTCTGTGTGCTTTTATTGTGTAAAAAAAAACCATTTGATACATATGCAAATTAACCTGAGATGAGTCCTGTACGTGAGATAAGTCAGGGACAGGACTCATCCCAGGTTAATTTGCATATCTATCAAATCGTTTGTTTTACACAATAAAAGCACACAGAGCTATGGGGACTGGGTATTGCGGATGTGCTAGCGGCCATCTAGCAGCCCATGTCTTCAGCTCTATACACAAAATTCCGGTGACAGGTTCCCTTTAACTAACCCTGGGTTCACACCTGAGCGTTTTACAGCACGTTCAAACGCGCTGTAAAACGCTTAAGACATGAAATCCAATGCTTCCCTATGGGAAGGGTTCACACCTGGGCGTTTTACAGCGCGTACGAACGCGCTGTAAAACGCCCGACGCTCAAACAAGTACTTGAGCTTCTTTGGGGCGTTTTGACGCGCGTTTGTGGCCATAGGACACTGCAGTCAATGACACAAACGCGCGTCAAACGCGCGTTTACTATTACAAAAAACGCGCATAAAAACGCGCGACAAAAACGCGCGTAAAACGCGCGTTTGAGGAACGCTCAGGTGTGAACCCAGGGTAACTGAAAATCAGTATGCTGATCGATTTAAGAGGGAGAAGGAAGATCATGTTAAAGAAATGAGGTAGATAACTATAAAGTATACAGAATGATATACTAGTGAGTTGGTCACAAGAAAATCAAGAGAATTATATAAGGCAAGAAGGGGTCACTTATATATACAAATATGCAAGGAATAATATGAGAATAGATTGAAGTAGAAAACAAAGAAGCAAGTTTATACATGTATATCATGTTATATAACAAGAAATAAAACGGCGAAAAAATCAAATAATAAAGTTGTATATTATATAAATATATATCTATATATGTATATATGTATTCTATATTCTAATCAATGATGAGAATAGGGGAGGAGGTAATGGAGGGGGGTAGGGAAGGATAAGGTAAGGAGGGGGGGGGGCGGGATGGTGATTAACATAAATTGTTTGTGTTATAGTTCTATTCTGATTATTATGTTCTCTTTCTTCATGACCTTGTGCCTTTTAACCAGTCGCATATCCCCCTTACTTTACCTACCCTCTACTTTCCCTATATCAGTGCTATTAATCTGAGACTTACTTATATACATTATATTTTTCTCCCCCTTTTGTTCTTTTTTCTTTTTCTTCATGATGTGTCAATGATATGCTATGTTCACCGCCTTGAAAAGATAGTTAAACAGAACTTTTATATTTATACCTTTTCACAGATCCCTTGAGAAAGGTCTTGATAGGACCGAAACGTTGGGATACATTATGGCCTACATTATATGCATGTTCCATTTATACCTATGGCGCGATCAGTCATATATTGACAATTTTTGAATTTTTGTACTCAAAATAAATTTGCAAACAAAAGACATTGGTGTGCCGTGGATTATCTACCGGTTCTATTATGCAAGCCCCACAATGTGACTTCAGAACTGAACTGGTCCTTAAAAAAGCTGACTTAAATTGCTTCTAAAATTCTTAACCCTCTAACGTCCTAAATAAATAAAATTACATTACCAAAATTATGCCAACATAAAGTAGACATATGGGTAATGTTGATGAATTAATATTTTATGAGCTATCACTATCTGTCTTAGGGCTCATGCACACAGCCATTGTGTGGCCGTGGCTATATTGAGGCCCGCATACGGCGGATCCACAATACACGGGCACCGGCCGTGTGCACCCCGCATCACGGATGAGGACCCATTCACTTGCGGAAGGGAAGCACGGATCGGGAAGCCCACGCAAGCACTACGGAGTGCTTCCGTGGTGTTTCTGTCCGTGCTTCCGCACCGCAAAAAAACTAGAACATGTTCTATTTTTTTACTGTGCGGATGGATCACGGACCCATTCAAGTGGAATGGGTCTCTATCCGTTCCGGCTGCCGCACGGTTGTTGCCTGTGCATTGGGGACAGCAAATTGCGGTCCCCAATGCATGGAACAGCCGCACAACGGCCGTGTGCATAAGCCCTTAAAAGCATTTTTTTTTATAAATAAAAGGTAAAACATATTGACTCAAATTTACCATTAAGGCCTCTTTCAGACGGGCGTTGCTGGAAAAGGTGCGGGTGCGTTGCGGGAACATGCGCGATTTTTCCATGCGAGTGGAACAGAAGTTCGGGTCTGGGATTGGTGTTCTGTAGATTGTATTATTTTCCCTTATAACATGGTTATAAGGGTAAATAATAGCATTCTGAATGCAGAATGCTTAGTACAATAGCGCTGGAGGGGTTAAAAAATAAATGCTAATAATTTAACTCACCTTAATCCACTTGCTCGCGCAGCCGGCATCTCTTCTGTCTCTTTCTTTGCTGATTGCAGTCAAAGGACCTGTGGTGACATCACTCCGGTCATCACATGATCTTTTACCATGGTGATGGATCATGTGATGACCGGAGTGACGTCACCACAGGTCCTTTGACTGCAATTTTTTTTAACCCCTCCAGCCCTATTGTACTATGCATTCTGTATTCAGAATGCAATTATTTTCCCTTATAACCATGTTATAAGGGAAAATAATAAAATGATCGGGTCTCCATCCCGATCGTCTCCCAGCAACCCTGCGTGAAAATCGCACCGCATCCGCACTTGCTTGCGGATGCTTGCGATTTTCACGCAGCCCCATTAACTTCTATGGGGCCTGCGTTGCGTGGAAAACGCACAATATAGAGCATGCTGCGATTTTCACGCAACGCACAAGTGATGCGTGAAAATCACCGCTTGTGTACACAGCCCCATAGAAATGAATGGGTCCGGATTCAGTGCGGGTGCAATGCGTTCACCTCACGCATTGCACCCGCGCGGAAAACTCGCCCGTGTGAAAGGGGCCTAGCATGAAGTACAATGTGTCACGAGAAAACAGTCTCAGAATGGCTTGGATAACTAAAAGTGTTCCAAAGTTATTACCACATAAAGTGACACATGTCAGATATGCAAAATTAGGCCCGTTCTGGAAGTGGTTAAAATAATAAAACCCTTTGAACAAATGAAACATTTTAAATGCATTGTCATTTTCTGACCCTCATAACTTTTTCAAATTTTTGCTTACAGAGCTTGTTTTTGCAGGATGAGCTCTAGTTTTTATTGGTACCACGGGCTACATAGAACTCCTGGATCACTTTTTATTCAATTTTATTGAGGGCACAATTTAACAAAAAATGTCAAAAATTGCATTTTATTTTTTTTCATTACGTCGTTCACCGCACATGATAAATATTTATATATCCGAATAGTTCAGAGAATTTCGGCGTGACGATACTAACTAGGGAACATTTATCAAAATTGGTGTTTCCATACGCCAGTCTTGATCACCCAGCCCTGGAGAGAGATGCGCCTAATTTATTAAGAGGTGAATTCCTCTTAGGGTCCATTCACACATCCGTAACGGTTTTGCGGTCTGAAAATTGCGGATCCGCAAAACACGGACACCGCCCATGTGCGTTCTGCATTTTGTGGACCGCACATAGGTGGCACTATAATAGAAATGCCTTTTCTTGTCCGTGGCTGCGGACAAGAATTGGGACATGTTCTATTTTTTGGCGGGGCCGCGGAACAGAAGTGCTGATGCGGACGGCACACTGTGTGCTGTCCGCATCATTTGCGGCCCCATCACCTGACAGCCTTACATACACACAGTATATTTACATAGTGTGAGAGGCCAAACCTGATCAATGACACCTTACCTGAAACACGGACCAGCATAACACTCCAGTCTGTAAATAGATAGAAAGAGACAAGAATATCTATTATACATCAATACTGAATACACTGCTTAACGGGAATGTTTTTATTCTAAATACATTTTAAATACAGAATTTTTTTGTATTTTTCTTATTTTCCATGCAACAATCTGTATTAAAAATTCCACAAATCTTGCAGTTTTCACACTGAGCCTCATAATAGGCTGACACTTCCTGTTCTGTATAGACCACTTCTCAGCAGTCATCTCACTGTCATCACAGACTGGATTACAATGACAAAGAATACCGATATATATATAGGCGCCACAGAGTCCTACATTCACAATAATTGTTGTTACAGCTCATCTCCTCCCCCTCCCTGCAAAGTAACCTTTAAAAAGGTCATAGATGCTCCATGTCCATAACACTTTCTCATACAAGTCAACGAGTCACCCCTAGACTAAAGATTCCTATGGTCCACAGTGCTAGTTCGGTGCTGATCATGGAAGAAGGCAGCCATGTTTTTTCTAATTTTGGACAACTCCTTTAAAAACTACCTACCTTATAAGTTGGCAAAAATTTCTCTTTAAGGTTTTTAAAGATGTCCTCATCTCCATCCAGAAGACTTAAACCTATAAAACAAAAAGGTTGTTTTATATAAAAAGCAAACCTCTGCTAAAATAACAGTACCATCTGGGAATACCCCTTTAATTCCCGGAGCGGTCACCTCTCCTGATATATTCAGAAGTTATGAATGAAATATTGTTACCAGTAGGGGGCGTATAGTCTGACACAGCAGCACTGATTGGGTAATGTCATGACTGTGCAGGGACACCCCCCCAACTGTCATCACCCATCTGGACCTTCACTGAAAGCTGTTGGTAATTCATTCATAACTTATAGCAGGAATAATGGAGGAATGGCACATCATAGATGCAGTAGTAACTGAAGCAGACATGTCAGGAGAGGGGACAGGTCTTCCTTAAAGGTATGTCCATTACAATCTACAAATAAAAAAAATAATATAAAACAAAAATCCCTGAAAACCCCTTTAACATTTTGCACCCAGTTGTAAGAGATTACCGGTGTAGAAGGCGCTGATGGTGATGGGCGCAGCCAGTAACTGGTCACATGCCACTTTCCTTATGACATTCCTCGGAGCGGATCCTGGAAACGCCCTTTCTATAAATCGTAGCCAAAAAAAATTAAAATTGGCGTGAAAGCAGAAGCCCACCAGGCCGACCTTAGCAGTCTGCTTCCAGTCTAGCTGCTCGTTTGGTCCTTTAGAGAGTTTTTGCTGCACAATATCTGCCGATGCAAAAAGAGAGCCGTAAATCGTCACATTTGTCACCCAGGGGTGTCTCTGTGTGAACCGCAGGAAGGCGCGCATCGTCTGTAGACGGCGAGAGTCCGGAGTCACCAGCAACGCTCGTCAACGCCCAATTTCTGGATGATATATTGGGATTTGTACAAGATTTGGGATGTTTAGAACCACATTATGGTTAGGAAAGGATGACACAGGCGACCTCGTGACTGCTTAATGTGGCCTTTCACAGTCCATGTGCTCAACAGTCCTAAAAAGTACAAAAACATGGCATTAGAAGAGTGTAACAAATGAATTTATTTATTATTGATTTATTTTACGCACTTATATAGCACTGCTATATTACACAGCGCTCTACTGACATTAGCATCAATGAATGAATATATCCTTAAAGGGCATCTGTCAGCAGTTTTGTACCTATGGCTGACCTGTTACATGTGCACTTGGCAGCTGAAGGCATCTGTGTTGGTCCCAGGTTCATATGTGCCCGCATTGCTGAGAAACATGATGTTTTAATATATGCAAATGAGCCTTTAGAAGCAACAGGGGCGTTGTCATTACACCTAGAGGCTCTGCTCTCTCTGCAACTGCCGCGTCCTCTGCACTTTGACAGGACCAGGCAGGTGTGATGAAGTGTTCACTGCCTGTCCTTGTCAAAGTGCAGAGGGCGCAGCAGTTGCAGAGAGAGCAGAGCCTCTAGGTGTAACAGCCACACCCCCGTTGCTCCTAGAGGCTCATTTGCATATATTAAAACATAATTCGATGTTCTGCTGGTCCCACGGAAATCAGCAGGTTTGGCTACCATTAATCTAATGTGTTTATCCAGCTTAAAGAGGACATGTCCCCTCTCCTGACATGTCTGTCAGGAGAGGGGACATGTAATAACAACTCTGAAGCATCTATCCTTAAGACTCTATGTTGTGCCATTCCTTTATTATTTCTGCTAGCAGTTTACAATGAAGGTCCAGATGGGTGTAACCAGTCACACTATCAAATTAGTGCTGGCTGTGTCAGACTGTGCAGTGACACACCTCCAACTGGTGACACCCATCTGGACCTTCATTCTCAATGGCTAGTAAATCATTTAGAACTTCTAGCAGGAATAATAAAGGGATGGCACATCATAGAGTCATAACAATAGATGCTCCAGATTTGTTATTACATGGGGAATGCAAGTAGTTACTAAAATAGACATGTCAGGAGGCAAATTGATATAAAATACTTAGAGAACAGCTGGTCATACACCTCAGACATCTGTCCGCTCTGGCATTTATCTTCTGCGACTTCCTGATGTTTGCTCAGATCAGCCGAGCATGCATATGAGGATAGCTGGCCGCCAGCACCTACGTCACGCTTATTAAGGGGCCATTCACACGTCAGTATTTTTCTTTTGCAGATTTCCGTTCTATTTTTTGTGGATCCGTGTTTCCGCAAAAAACTTCTGTTTTTACCAATTGTACATCCGCATCCGTTACCTTTTTCCGCCCCCAAAAAATGGAAGGAGGAATATATGTTGCCAGGGTACTAAAAAATATGTTTTTTTTTCTATTTCCAAGAAACAGATCCGCAATTGCAGGATGACATATTGATGCATTCTGTATGTCATTGGCATTTCTGCGGACCCATTGACTACAATGGGACCACGGACCGCATTTTGTGGACAATAGTAGGACAAGCTCTATTTTTTTTTTGCGGATCGGCATAACGGAAAGCAACAACGGATGCGGACAGCGTGCGGGGCCATCGAAATGAATGGGTCCACATTCCGTTTCGCAAATTTTCAGAACGGATTACAAAATACTGATGGGTGAATGGACCCTAACCGCGAGAACAATGCATCTGGCATGTTAGAATCTAGCGTACAGAAACAGTCAGGAGCTCCATACACATTAGATCGCTAGCACATAGCACATAAGGGTAAAGATGGCCAAACCAGATGATTTAGGCGAGACCCTTGACTATCTTATGTGAATGGGGGTGTGCCAGCAAGGATCGCGCATGCCAAATTTCAATGACTGATTCTCGGAGGGTATGTATCATGAAGAAGTGTCAGCCAACAGTTATGCATGTTGTATGGGAACCTTTAGCCCGCATTCACACGGTTTGTGTAATTTCGTGAAAATCCTCCATGTAAGGGCTTGTTCACACGAACGTGCCGTATTTTGCGGTCCGCAAATTGCGGATCCGCAAAACACAGATGCTGCCTGTGTGCCTTCCTCACGGAACAGACGGCCCTTTATAGAAATGCCTATTCTTGTCTGCAAAACGGACAAGAATAGGACATAACTCATAATTTTTGCGGGGCCACGGAACAGAGCAACGGCCCCATTGAAGTGAATGGGTCTGCACCCAATCCGCAAAAAATGCGGCTCGGATGCGGAACCAAGCCCTAATACAGCATCAGCTAAGAAGATGACATTTTCAAAATCTCATGTCCACGGTGCGGAAATCTTCCACATGAATGTGACCTGTAGTGAGGATTTTGAAATCCACAGTGTCAAGTGCAGATTTTCGGTGCAACGCAAAGGGTTAAAAACCAGAAGTAACACATGGTGCAGATTCCATGTGGAAATTTGCATTAAAATCTGCACTACCTTTTGCCGTATTTTGTGGATCGCTGACCCATTCAAGTCAATGGGTCCGCACCGAAGCACGGAGTTCACGCGGCCAGTGCCCGTACATTGCGGACCGCAGAACGGGCACGGCGACCATGCGGTCGTGTGAATGAGCCCTTACTGCTGTAAATCAGCAGAAAAAAAATGTTTTTAGGTGCAGAGGATTGCAGAAATACTGCCGAGTTGAAGCAAAGGGTGAAGGCCACGAGGAAAACCTGCAGCATAAATGGACAGTCTGCAGATTTAAAATCTGCCCCATGGGACGGTTTTCGATATTTATTTCGCATTGTGCGGATGAGAATTGCTTAAAACTCACATTGCTGTTACTGTAAAACGCTGCAGATTTTCTGCATTTAGTTTCCAGCGTTTCTGCACATACCCTTACTGTTGGAGCTGCAGACAAATGTCAGTAAACTCGGGGACTAAAGAGTTCTCAGAAGACAAACCCAGAAATCCGAGAGCCACAATCAGGGACTGAATTTTAATATGATCTACGTTACAAAGTTAGAGCTCGTACAGTGAGCAGTTATAGGAAAAGCGTTTATAACTAGTAATATGAAAGACCTTTAGGCCACATCCGCATGATACATGACACCTACAATCATCTACATATAGACTGACATAAGTCCTCAAGCTCAGCATCCTCCACCCACGTGGCTGAAGGAGACATTGGAAAGTTTCTGAAAAAAATATCTTTGAGTATGTCTGAATAAAAAAGATTATGAGAAGCTTTCCATACCGATCTGTAATGTCCTAGTCATCGTCATCTTATAGTTGTCGTATAGTGGTCCCCCTAACCTCACCGTGTAGACCTTCTTCCTCTCAGGAGAACCCACTTTCAGATGTCCTCTCACCTCCTTATCTTGTCTACAGAGGTAGGACAGAAGAAATGTCCTCTATTTGTCCTATTCCACCTTCTCACTATTGGACTTCGGTTCATTAGCTATACATGATGAGGTTTTTGTTCTTGAGAGATCTGTGGTATGTAGCAGACAGAGGCGTAGCCTGGCACACCCACGTATGACACGTGGTTCCCAACTAGGAAATGAACTTCACCCATGTTATGAAACAAAAAAGAGTCAATACAATTCACGTGAATTTTTCGTTTTACCGGTAAAGCCCTTTCAAGCAGGCTGATAACCGGATGAATGGACGTTCCTAAGAACGCTTCTTCACGATCATCGTGAAAACATGACAGCAATCAGCCAACAAACGAGCAAAACGCTAATTTCTCAGCCCATTGCCTCTTTTATGCCTCTTTTAAAAATGATCATTATCGGCAGCGCATGTACAGTATCCCAGAGCAGGGGGTATCTGCAAATAGTTTGTTCTTTAATGTTATGCCATGCTATGGATTATTATGTTATGTATTACACCCAGTGTAGCCATGTATGGATGGCACAGCCAAGGTTTATACTCCTGGTTCGGCCCTTTGCAGGAGGATGGGTGGGGATCTAGTTAGCTGATAGTGAGAGTTCATGGGGAAAAAAAAGGTGTGACCTGTGCTCCTTCTCCTTAGGCCCAGAAAGCTTCAGAGACTAACAGATCTCTGTGTGAACTGCTGAAAAATCTTCAGAAAGAGAGAGAAAAAGATAAAGGAGGAATCGGAGAACTTAGAATCTGTATGGCCGAGCATAGGAGTCAGCAAGGCAATCTGCGACTACAGCCACTCAGGCTTTACTGCTGTGAGGGACACCGTTAAGACTTCAACATGTCCTGGCCAGACATGCCTTTAAACCCTGTATCCCACAGTGGACACTACAGCCGCCACTGCCAGAGTACTATTGCCCGCCATAGATTCTACTGTAAGAGACTTTAGCAATATAGAGAGGACAGAGGGCGATAACTTCTATCCTTGCCTAAATCCATACATTGTTATCTGGGAGAAAACGGCACTGTGTACAACTAGTACTGTGTTTTGCTATAGGTGAATGTACTACAAGTCCTACTTTTTGCAGACGACACTTAACTGTGTAAAGTAATTAACATGGAAGAGGACAGTATAGCAGTATGGATCTGGATAGATTGGAGGCTTGGGCAGAGAGGTGGCAGATGACGTTTAACACTGACAAATGTAAGGTTATTCACATGGGAAGGAATAATGCAAGTCACCTGTACATACTATATGGTTACTGGCTAACACTGACATGGAAAAGGAGCTATGAATGAATTTTGGTGAACAGCAAACTAAGCTGTAGAAACCAGTGTCAGGCAGCTGCTGCCAAGGTCAATAAGATAATAGGGGCATCAAAAGGGGCATAGATGCCCATGATGGGAACATAGTCCTGCCATTTTACAAAATCACTAGTCAGACCACACATGGAGGACTGTGTACAGTTCTGGGCTCCTGTGAACAAGGCAGACATAGAGCTGGAGAGGGTTCAGAGGAGGGCAACTAAAGTAATAACTGGAATGGGGCAACTACAGTACACTGAAAGATTATCAAAATTAGGGTTATTCACTTTAGAAAAGAGACGACTGAGGGGAGATCTAATTACTATGTATAAATATATCAGGGGTCAGTACAGAGATCACTCCCATCATCTATTTATCCCCAGGACTGTGACGAGGGGACATCCTCTGCGTCTGGAGGAAAGAAGGTTTGTACACAAGCATAGAAGAGGATTCTTTACAGTAAGAGCAGTGAGACTATGGAACTCTCTGCCTGTAGAGGTGGTGATGGTGAGTACAATAAAGGAATTCAAGAGGGGCCTGGATGTATTTCTGGAGCGTAATAATATTACAGGCTATAGCTACTAGAGAGGGGTCGATGATCCAGGGAGTTATTTTGATTGCCTGATTGGAGTCGGGAAGGAATTTTTTCCCCCTTAAGTGGGGAAAATTGGCTTCTACCTCACAGGGGTTTTATTTTTTGCCTTCCTTTGGATCAACTTTCAGGATACCAGGCCGAACTGGATGGACAGATTTCCCTTTTCAGCCTTATAAACTCTGTTACTTTGCACTACAGTAAAAGGAGAAGTTTATTCTTCTACATCCAGCCACTGCACTCTACACGTCCTGCCTTGCATCCGTACTTGTGCACCGGAGGGCCCACAACTCCCAGGGCCCCTTTTGTAATAGTGGCGGTATCCAGGTGCAGGAATGGCCGAGTTGAATAGGGTGGCCTAAAATGTCCCTTCTAGTGTAAGTGGGTGTCACGGTGCTCCTACCTGGATACGGTTGGACCCCAGGCATTGGCTCAGAAACAAAAAAATAGGGGGAATAGTTGAGGGATAAAATAATAACTTGAGTCCAGACCTTGAGATGCAGTTGAAAAGCAGCTTTACTTTGGTAAACTATTAGACACAATCTTCAAACTTTGTCTTGGTCCCAGCAGGCTTCGGCATTAAAATCTGGCCAGCAAACTCAACTCTGCTACATCTGTTGCTCTCTGGCTCTGCTGTGCTCACAGGCTGACTGTATAACTTTGCTTCTTCTTTATGCTGCAACTTCTCTCTTTGTAGTCCGTCTCTTAATTAGGCCAGGGAACTCTCCTCCTGGCTCCTGAGGCTCTAAGCTGTGGCCTCCATATCCAGCAGAGCTGAAGGTGCTCTGGCTGGCTTGGTTTGGTCATGTCCAGCAGAGACGTGCCTAGCACACCCTCCTTCCCCTAGCAAGGGGTAATCTAGACTAACTAAAACTGATCCCCACCCTTCCTGCAGGAAGTGGGACTTACCCACTCCTCCACACAGGGGGGTTAGAATGGAAAGGAAAGCTCCATTTGACCTAACTGTAGCTCTGACGTATTTGCTGCCACCTGCTGGTGAACCGGGCACATTACATTTGAACATAACAGTTGCAAAACATTAGAAATGCACAGTGCATAGGACCTGAAATAAATGCATAGATGACATGATATTAGCACGCACAGATAAAAGCAGGGCGTAGGAGTGGTAATGCCACTGTAGCCCTGTAAACGAGGGATGTGCTGAAGAAATGTGCAGACATGCCTTCCATTTATATGAGTAAACTGGACCAGCGTGTGTATACTATAAGGGATGGCTCCACGTCCAAACTTCTGTGTAAGAGTTCTTCTCGATTTAAATTCTTTTTACTGTATTTATCTATCGGTGCAGGAGTAACAGGAGCATCTGGGGAGCCGCCCCTTAAGACAAGTCAACAAGTCTGAAGACATGTTGAACTAACGACGTTCTGGTAATTACTGTGGTTTTATGCATTTGTAATTCATACATTTAATAGATCCTTGTTTACTGAGGAGGAAACCCCTCCAGGGTGTATACTGTGACAAATGGTGGATTATACCGCTCAGGGTCAGCAATGCAGAAAAAACGTACGACACTCATCGACTACTAGATAATTACTCTTTTACAGCAGCTCCATGTATTAATGTAGAAGTTAACTTTGTAGAAGAGCTTGTATATTAGAGAAGTGTCTATGCAGCAGTTTCCTAATATACATTAAAGGGGTTGTCCAGGTTCAGAGCGAAGCCCCCGGACATATTCTCTTTTTCACCCAGGAACCCCCTCTTGAGATGAGAATCGGAGCATTTCATGCTCCCTGAAATGAGCAGGGCAAGGGCTTTTTCATTAGATCCGGTGCTGTATCGGGAATCCACTCAGCAGACCCTTCCATCTAGCAGTGAGTCTGGTGACGTCACTGGTACTGATGGGTAAAACAGTCCGGGAGCCGCACGCTATTTATTATATATATATTGTGACACAGCGAGAGGTTTCGTCTGGGACAACAGGTATTTCCCTCTCAGCATATGCTGCTGGGCTGATTTACAGCCAGGTGCGGTCAAATAACGGACCGGATTTTAAATGCCAGTCTGGGTTTTGGCAGCACCTGGCCGTCCTTAAATAGGCAGCTGGGCTCAGAAGCCATGTCTCTGTGTTGAGATCTGGGAGCCTTGTGTCTGGATGAAAGCTTGCTACCCGTTTGGCGTGAAAACAGGTTGGTGCTGCTATCATTTTGAGGCAGAATTGTCGCATGGTGTGAATTACCACCAACACCGCAAGGTTTTGTTTGAATATGACTGCTTGTTGTTGCCTCTTTACTGTGTCCGCTAATCCTGTCTACCAGAGCGAGTCCCCACAATATATATAAGTTCAAATCACCCCCTTTCAAAATCAAACTCCTAAACCAATAAAAAAAAAAAAAATACACATCATGGGCATTACTGCGTGAAAAAAGTCCCATAGTATTAAAATATTCCCATATGGTGAATGGCATAATGGAAAAAGAAATTAAACTGCCAATTCTCCGTTATTTTTCACTTCAGCTCCCCCCAATTTTTTTTAATAAAAAGTGATCAAAAAGTCACACACACACAGATCACCCCGTACGCATAACTACAAAAAAGTTATAGGGGTCAGAATATGATGGTGAAAAAACATTTTTTTCAAGGTTTTTAACTTTTTTTCAGTATTAAAACACAACAATATACAGATGAAACTCGAAAAATTAGAAAGCAAAGTTAATTTATTTCAGTAATCCAACTTAAAAAGTAAAAATATATGAGATAGACTCATTACAGGCAAAGCGAGATATTTCAAGCCTTTATTTGTTAGAATTTGGATGATTATGGCTTACAGCTTATGAAACCCCAAAGTCACAATCACAGGTCCCCTTTGCTCAGGGGGTATGGATTAATTAGCTGACTAGGGTGGGACACTCTAAGCCTAGAATATTGAACCTTTTCACAAAATTTTAATTTTAAGGCCTCATGCACACAACCGTATTTTGTTTCCGTGTCCGATTCGTTTTTTTTGCGGATTGGATGCAGACCTATTCGATTCAATGGGTCCGCAAAAAACGCGGACAGCACACTGTGTGCTGTCCGCATCAGTATGTCCGTTCCGTTGCTCCGCAAAAAAAATAGTGCATGTCCTATTTTTTTTCGAGTTTGCGGACAGGGATAGGCATTATTACAATGGATCTGCAAAAAAATGGATCCGCAAAAAAACGGATGCCATACTGAACGTCATCCGTTTTTTTTTGCGGATCCGCAATTTGAGGACCGCAAAACACAAACGGTCGTGTGCATGTAGCCATAGTTGCATTACTGAAATAAATGGACTTTTGCACGATATTCAAATTTTTCGAGTTTCACCTGTACAAGTGTGGTATCGTTGTAATCGTACAGACCTGGAGAATAAAGGTAACAGGTCCATCTTACCGCATAGTGAATGCTGGGATTTTTTTTCCCGTTTCCCACTACGTTGTATGCAACTGTAAATGGTGCCATTAGAAAGTACAACTTGCCTTCCAAAAAATAAGCCCTCATAAGCTTGTGAATGGAAAAATAAAAATGTATCACCCTGTGAAGGCGGTTGAGTGAAAAACGAAAATTGAAAAAACAAACAAAAAAAAAAAAAACAGTCCTCTAGGGGCTAATATAACTCAATTTTGTAATTAATGTGATTTAGTTTTGCTGTCTGTATTCACACATCAGTGTTTTACCGCGGTCCGTGGTTTTAGCACGGATGCGTGCTCTATTTTGTCCATGTTCACGGATCCATCACGCTCATTATAGTCTATGGGTCTGTGAAAGCCACGGATGCAACACGGATGCCATCCGTGTTTCACGGATCATTAGGAAGAGATGCTTTGAAAATGATTTTTCAGCTGTTCAGTGTCCGCGAAACACAGATGACACAAGGACAGCAAAAAAACGGATACACGGACATCTTCATGGAGGCATCACTGACCAATTTTTCACCGATTTAGGGCTCATGCACACAAACGTATTTTCTTTCCGCTTCCATTCCTTTTTTTTTGCGGACTGTATGCGGAACTATTCCCTTCAATGGGTCCACAAAAACAACAGAAGTTACTCTGTGTGCAGTCCGTTTCCGTATTTCCATTCCGCAAAAAAGTAGTGCATGTCCTATTATTGTCCGCAAATCACGGTCCGAGGCCCCATTCAAGTCAATGGATCCGCTAAATATACGGTACGCACACGGGACACATCCGTATTTCGCGGATCCATACTGTAGAAATGCTATGCCCAGCCCATATTGCTCATGTGTTTGGTGATTAACAGGTTACTGTTTCAGTTTCCAATCCGCAAAAAAACTATTGCATACGGAAACCATACGGATATGTTTTGTGGAATAACAGAACGGAAGAGGACTTAAATCAGATTAAAAAAAAAACTTAGATACGGAACAACGGATCAGTGAAAAACGGACCGCAGGACAACAACGGTCGTGTGCATGAGCTCTTAAACATGGACGTTTGAATGAGGCTTAACTTTGCATGTGCTGCCAACAAAACGCAACATTGATGGGGGATGAATGATCATAATGATAAAAGGTCCTCTGAATGAGCGCCAATCCTGGACACGGTATTGGTAGCGGACAAAGCGGGACGATTAATGTAAAGATGGCCGTACAGATTTAACTGCTGGGCAAATGGTTCTTGGTTACTTTCGGCAGTCCCATAGAAAAGAATGGAGGGAGGCCACACATGCAGGGCTGCCCTCCGCTCACTTTGGGAGTACCGTTCTGGAGATAAGTGTGGGTCCCAGGGGTGGGACCTGCACCTAACATTGGTGGCATATCCTAGCAACATGCCCCCAATGTCTAAGACGAGACCACCCCATTAAGCTGGTCATAGCCTTCCTATAGCTGTCAGCTGTCCCTCCTGACTCCCTCACACTCAGAGGTCGCACTACGTTTCGGCCAGCAGAGTACAATTACTCCTCTTAGCATTTTTGAGGAGTATTTTTAGCCAAGGAGAAGAATGAAATAAGATGCTGGGCGGCAGTTTTTTTTTATCTGTCCATATTTTTAAATTTCCTGTCCTGTTTTTTGGGGGACAAATTGTACTTTTTGTGACATCATTTTGGGGTATGATATAACAAATCGATTAACTTTTTCTTTGCGGTGGTAATGGGAATCAAAACCAGTTCTACTATTTTTGCATTTTAAATTTATCTTGTCCACCACGTGGCATAACTAGTGTGTCACGAATAGTTTTGCTTTTACTACATTCGCTCAATAACCTACAAAAACAATAGTTTTAATATCGCCGCATTCCAAGAGCCATGACTGCATTTTTCTGCCGTATGTAGCTTTTGGGGTCGGGGGAGGATGCATTTTTCATTGGTGCCATTTTGGGGTTCATGGGACTTATTGATTCATTTTTTACGGGTTTTTTTTCATGAGCATTGGGACCTATGCCCACACATATGGACCCTCGGCCTAGCCGAGCGTGCATGTGTTTTCAGTGCGGAGAAAGGAGTGGGCCGCTGCCAGACACCTCGGGGGCATTGAGAATTTTGTTTTTCTGTTCTATCATATGAGCAGAAAAATTAAATTTACACTGTGATATATATGTATGTTAAAAAATCTTGTCTTTTTCTTCTCCATCCAGCCCAGACCTCCATGAAGACTTGTGGTTGCTGCTGAGCGTTCCCTCTGGTTCTCTACGGATGGGGCGCCAGGAATCTTATTTCTCAGGACGCAGATGAGAAGTAAAAGGAGAGGAGGTTCTCCTTGCAATGTTTTCTAAGCAGGGGTAGTCTTATACATGATTGTCTTGGGATTCCTCTGTGGCCGCCTTCAGTGCAGTAGGGAGTAGAGGCTGGTGCTGCTGTATCGCCTATCACCGACATTAACTTTTTACACAGCAGGCTACGGCGTTTTACACAGGTGGCTATGGCGCTGGGTCTGCTCCGGAGCTGGTGCCATCTTTACGACATGCGCCGTACATGTGTGGCATATGTCGTCAAGGGGTTAAGCTGTCTTTTACTCTGTAAAAGCGGTTTTAAAAAAATGTCAGAAGAGTTGGCTCACTGGTTAGCACTGGTGCCTTGCAGCGCTGAGGTCCTAAGTTCAAACCTGATCAAGGACAACATCTGCATGGAGTTTGTATGTTCTCCCCGTGTTTGCGTGGGTTTCCTCCAGGTACTCCGTAGACATATTCATAGGGAACATAGATTGTGAGCCCCACTGGAGACAACAAGCAATGATATGGCTGAAAAGTGCTGCAGAATATGTCTGTCCTATATAAGGGAGGTAAATAAATAGTACCAAGTTTTAAAATGATCCCCTATTCATAGGAGAATAGGAGATAGCTAACTGATCCCTCCCGATAATCAGGCCCCGTTCCCCCCCCCCCCCCCCCCCGTCTTGATGGAGCGGCATATCAACTGTCACTCCATTCATTCTCTATGGAATTGCCAGAGGTAGCGGAGTACAGAGCTCGACCCTTTTGTGATAAGCTGCCGGGGGTGTCTGTCAGCAGCTTTCTTCCCTCTCCACCATTTCAGAATTGCGGACCCATTCATTCACTTCCGGGTCCGCACTTCCATTCCGCAATTGCGGACAAGAACAGGCATATTCTATTAGTGCCGGCAATGTGCGGTCCGCAAAATGCAGAACGCACATTGCTGCTGTCCGCCATTTATGCCGGAAAGCGGCCGGATCCCATTATAGGGATACGGCGGTGATCTGTGGAATCTGGCGATGCCAGATCCGGTGAACTCCAGCAGTTTGTTATCTGCCGGAATCGTTCACCGAATATGTGAACGGATATGGTCACATCTCCTTGGAGAACTAGGTGCAGTGGATTTTTTTAAAACGACATGGGTCCAATTGCACAAAAAATGCACAAGATCTTGGCGCAATCAAATTAGTAATGCCGGGCCATTTCTTTCGATGACGAGAACGCTCGTCCCATCCCTGTTCTGCATCGTACCCCCCGAAAAGTCGTGTGGCTGCGTGTGTTACTTTCGTACGGACGTCCTCCCCATATGACAAATCAAACCGGTGTACAAACCTATAGCAATGCCTAAAAAAGCAATTCTCTACGATTTCCCTCTTATCTGCATTTTGTCATCGAAGCATCCCAGTAAAAAGGTACAAATTGCCGGCAACGTCACGGTTAATGAAAGGTGATCCGACAGTATCCAGAGCAACGCCGGCCACCTGTACAGAACATGGCTGCAGCGGATGATCGATCCAGCAGCACAGATTACAAGGGATTTACATCAAACTAGAGCTCGCTAGCAGACGCACTAATGCACGGCGCACCGGGAGGGCGAAGGAGGAGAGGGGCAGCCACTTACTGTTACACCGGCTTCTGTCTGCATGTGCCCCCTATGGCAGCTCCTACCAGCATTGTACCTTCCCATGTTACCATATTACATCTAATAGCCTCCCTCTACCGTATTACACCTAATATCATATCACTGGACGGTCGCGTTTTTATTGTGCAGTCTGCCCCCGCGGCCGCACACTGCCCCCTGGGTATGAAGTCGGGGAGCACAACCTTTTCTGCTCCCTTAAACCCTGGAGGATTTTTCGTTTTTGCATTTTCATATTTTTTTTTTTTTACTCCCTGCTTTTCCGGAGCCATAACTTTTTTATTTTTCAGTTCACATAGCCATATAAGGGCTTAGTTTTTGCGGTTCAATGAAAAAAAAAAAAGATACAAAACATCCTGCGCGATATGATAGTAAATAAGCGGATGTGCACGGCTACATTTATAAATGTATATTTACTATCATATCGCGCAGGATGTTTTGTATCTTTTCTTCAGTGAATTGTTTCATTTGTCCTGAAGGAGCGGCACCTTCAGGTGTGAATACGCTCCTATTCTGGGAGTAGTGTTCATGTGCACTTTTGCCCCACCTATCTAATAGGCGACCCTGATTGAGGTGGTACATATAGGTGTGCGCTCCACCCCCACCGGCTGCTGATGCACATGGAGGTGACTAGGAGCAACACACTATATGTGCGGGGTCTGCGCTCCTGAACATAACTGCATGACGGCATAGGCGGGTTTAGCGAAGGACCCGCCTGAACTGAGACCACCTTGGTGCTTGGTAGGTGGGCACAGATGTGTTGTGATCAAAATGTATTGACCAAGTGTCTCAGATTTTATCAATAGAGTGAGGCCTTAGTCCATATGTTATGTTGCATCTATTATTATAGTGCATTACCTTATTTTTTTGCGGGACAAATTGTACTTTCTAATGGGATCATTTATTACTGCATACTATATGAGATTGAAAAATGTTTGTTTTAAATGGGGTGGAATTGGGGAAAAAATATAATGCAATTCTGCCCCTGTTTTACGGGTTTTGCTTTCCCAGCGTTCTGTATGCGGTAAAACTGACCTGTTAACTTCCTTCTCTGGGTCAGTACAATTACAGTGATACCACCTTTTGTTTAGTTTTTCTTGTGTTTTCATACTGAAAAAAAAATAAATTGGGGATTTTTTATTTATTTATTGTTCCGTCTAGGTCAGCACCTGCTGCTCTTCTCCTCTCCCCCCCCCCCCCCTCCTGCTCACTCCAGATTCAGCTTTAGGCCCCCTGCACACGAACGTGTGCTTCCCGTTGCCGTATTGTGTACCGCATTTGCGGATCGCCTATACACAGGTGCCGTTCCGTGGAGATGCGGCGGAATGCATCCGTGGGGTTTCGTTCCATACTTCCGTTCCGCAAAAAGATAGAACATGTCCTATCTTTTTGCGGAACGGCCGGATTGTGGACCCATTTAAGTGAATGGGTCCGCGATCCGCTGCGACTTCCCCACGGACTGTATTAAAGGTCTATATGTGACCGAAACATTGCTTGAGAGAATCTGGACGACCTGCTTTTGTTAGGCCTCTTTCACACGGGCGAGTTTTCCCGCGCGGGTGCAATGTGTGAGGTGAACGCATTGCACCCGCCTTGAATCCGGACCCATTTATTTCAATGGGGCTGTGCAGATGAGCGATGATTTTCACGCGACACTTGTGCGTTGCTTGAAAATCGCAGCATGTTCTATATTGTGCGTTTTTCACACAACGCAGGCCCCAAGCAAGTGCGGATGCGGTGCAATTTTCACGCACGGTTGCTAGGAGACAATCGGGATGGGGACCCGATCTTTATTATTTTCCCTTATAACATGGTTATAAAGGAAAATAATAGCATTCTTAATACAGAATGCAAAGTAAATGAGGGATGGAGGGGTTAAAAAATAAACTCCCCTCATCCACTTGTTCGTGCTAACCGGCTCGTCTTCTTTGAGGACATGGCAGGAAAAGGAGCTTTTGGTGACGTCACTGCACTCATCACATGGTCCATCACCATGGTGATGGACCATGTGATGAGCACAGTGAAGTCACCAAAGCTCCTTTTCCTCCCAGGTCCTCAAAGAAGACGAGCCGGTCAGCGCGAACAAGTGGATGAGGGGAGTTTAATTATTTTTTTTAACCCCTCCAGCCCTATTTTACTTTGCATTCTGTATTAAAGAATGCTATTATTTTCCCTTATAATCATGTTATAAGGGAAAATAATAAAATCTACACAACACCGATCCCAAACCCGAACGTCTGTGAAGAAGTCCAGGTTCGGGTCTGGGTACCAAACATGCCGATTTCTCTAACGCGCAAGCAAAATGCATTAAACCGCTTTGCACTCGTGCTTAAAAATCGTGCATTTTCCCGCAAGGCCCGCGTGAACCCAGCCTTATGTGGATTAACCTTTCCATTATCTAATAAACGTGATTTATTTTGAATCGCCAATAAGTGTGCCGCTAAATCATTGCATTGCTCTCCATCCTCTCTTTATTCAGGTCATTAGTAAATGAGCTCCACTTCATCGCTGCACATCCACAGATCAGCCCCAACGCAGACCCACTACAACCATGCTATACCAGAGGTTATTCAACTCTGCTTCATTGCTGCCTGTCCACCACTCATCAACGCAGTACTACTACAACCATGCTATACCACATACTGTCCAACTCTGCTTCATTGCTGCCTGCATTAACGCCAATCGCGGACATAATGCCTGGGTGTCTGCTGTGAGAAACAATAGACACCTGGTTTCTATGGCGGCGCCCGACATGTGATGTACTATTACGTCACACATTGTGAAGGGGTTAAATGGGTCCTCACTTCAGCAAATGGCATTTATCATGTAGATAAAGTTAATACAAGGCACTTGGGGCTCTTTCACACCTGCGTTCTTGTCTTCCGGCATAGAGTTCCGTCGTCGGGGCTCTATGCCGGAAGAATCCTGATCAGTTTTATCCTAATGCATTCTGAATGGAGTGAAATCCGTTCAGGATGCATCAGGATGTCTTCAGTTCCGGAACGGAACGTTTTTTGGCCGAAGAAAATACCGCAGCATGCTGCGCTTTTTGCTCAGGCCAAAAATCCTGAAGACTTGCCGCAGGGCCGGATCCGGAATTAATGCCCATTGAAAGGCACTTATCCGGATCCGGCATTAAGCTAAACGTTGTTTCGGCACATTACCGGGTCCGACGTTTAGCTTTTTCTGAATGGTTACCATGGCTGCCGGGACGCTAAAGTCCTGGCAGCCATGGTAAAGTGTAGCGGGGAGCGGGGGAGCAGCATACTTACCGTCCGTGCGGCTCCCGGGGCGCTTCAGAGTGACGTCAGGGCGCCCCACGCGCATGGATGACGTGATCGCATGGCACGTCATCCATGCGCATGGGGCGCTCTGACGTCATTCTGGAGCGCCCCGGGAGCCGCACAGACTGTAAGTATACCGCTCCCCCGCTCCTACTATGGCAACCAGGACTTTAATAGCATCCTGGCTGCCATAGTAACACTGAACGCATTTTGAAGACTGATCAGTCTTCAAATGCTTTCAGTTCACTTGCGTTTTTTCCGGATCCGGCGTGTAATTCCGGCAAGTGGAGTACACGCCGGATCCGGACAACGCAAGTGTGAAAGAGGCCTTACTAATGTACTATGATTGTCCATATTGTCTCGTTTGCTGGCTGGATTCATTTTCCCATCACATTATGCACTGCTCTTTTCCATGGTGACGACCACCCTGTAATCCAGCTGTGGTGGTCGTGCTCGCACACTATAGGAAAAAGTATCTCTGGTGGCCAGGACAGTGGGAGCATTATCCTACAGTGTGCAAGCACGACCGCCACTGCTGGACAACAGGGTGGTCGTCACCATGGAAACGAGCAGCGGTATCGGTATCTGATGGACCGAAACACAGATACGGTGGTGTGCATGAAGCCTTAGGCTACATGCACATGAACGTTGTGTGCAGTGGCGTAACTAAAAATTACTGGGCCCCACAGCATATTTTTGAATGCGGCCCCCCTCCCCCAGTAATTTTTTCACAACCCCTTCCTTTCATGCCGCCCCCATTGCTGTGGCTAGTAAAGATCGCTCTCTCAGACCAGGCCGGCAGCTGTTCCATCCGTTTTCTACACTGTCTATACGGTCACTGTATAGAATTTCATTGTGTAATACTGTTGAGGGGGCCCTGACAAAATATTTTACTCCTCCTCCTCCTGGATGGGCCCCTTCTGGGTCAGGACCCCCAAAGCAGCCGCTTCCCCTATAGTTACGCCCCTGGTTGTGTGTTTTACGGTCTGCAAATTGCGTACCCATCTGCGTGCGTTCTGCATTTTGCGGAACGGCACGGACAGCCATTAATAAACTGCCGATTGTCCGCAAAACGGAATGGAGCAACGGATGCGGATAGCACACGGAGTGCTGTCCGCATCTTTTGCGGCCCCATTGAAGTGAATAGGTCCGCATCCTATACGCAAAAACTGCGGCTGGAATGCGGACCACAACAACGGTCGTGTGCATGAGGCCTAACACTGGGGATTCTGTCAGGACCACAATCTTGAGGCACTCCAGCTGTTATAAAACTACAACTCCCAGCATGCACACTTACTGCTCTAGAAATCCCCCAGAAATGAATGCGGCATGCTGGTATTTGTGGTTCCACAACAGATGGGATGAGGAGGTCGCTGACCCGCGGTCTAATCCTCGCCTCCACCTCAGAATTACACCTGCTGATGCTGCTTATCCCGGACGGCGCGGTACCACATAGCGGCCAGCAGGTGGCGCTGTGACGCGCAGCCTCCCGGATCATTCTGCTTCGTTCATTCCCCCCACCCCGGATCCCGGCAGCCGCCGCCGATCGTTACCGCGTCCGGTTGTTGCATTGCGGGGGAAGCTGGTTTGCAGGGGGCAGGATCCTGTGCAGGTAAGAGGCTGCGGTCACGTGACCCCTCCCCGTTCTGTGTGGTGTGTGCGCGCAGTGTCATGTAATGATGAGGTGGTGACAGGGGGGCGCCTGTGCCCGTGCAGTGTACCTACCTGCCTGCCCACCTACCTGCCTGCAGCATATGTCCAGCAGGCAGACTTGCAGCAGTTTGCAGTGACCAGGCCTGGTCATGGTGCCCTGTACCCACCTGCTTCTGCCAGGACTGCAGTCATGGGCGCTTCTGGCCTGGCATCATGATCACTCCCATCATTGGCAGGTTAACACATTGTGGTGGTGATAGTCCTACACTTGGTCGTATAACCGCCCCGCGCCGTTATTCTATCAATGGTTTTTAGCATTAGTCCAGGAATTTCCCCATTGAATGCACACAATACGGTAAGGGTATGTTCAGACTACGTTTTTTTTTTTTTTGGGCGCAGATTCGGTGCTGGGACTGCTTTCCGTTGTTTTCAATGTGAGGCTGTGCCGCAGTTTTCTAGACCGCGCCAAGAATGCACATGTCCGTTCTTGCCATGGTTACCGCGCGGTAGAAGCCTACTCGCGGCTACGGCTGCGTTCACATCTCCGGTCAATGTTTCCGGCAGGCTGTTCTCATCATTCACCCGATTCGGCATTGCCATATTCAGCAGATCACCACCAGGTCCCTATGGACTATAATGGGATCTGGTGGAGATTCGGCCGCGTTTCGGTATAAACGCCAGGTTTAGGCCACACAAATACCGCTGCGCGCAGCCGTTTTTGTCCGTCCGACGGCCAGTGTTTGTGCAGGGTCATGCGGCCGGGTCATCTCTACGGATAGTTTCACATTCGCCACAGCTGGGTGTCCCGGTAGAGAACGCTGGGAATCAGTCGGACAAAAAAACGCTTTGTGCAGTGTTTTTTTTGGGCTGGACAGTTCTCTACATTTTTTTGGGAGTGGCTAGATCTCTGCCGGATCCAGAAACCTCGGCAAGCGGTTCTCTACTGGAGGCTCCGCCGCTTGTGTGAAACCAACGGAGATGTGACCGCAGCCTTTTAAGCTCCATTTAATGGCGCTAAACCTAGAGCTGAGGAAGCGTTCACTTCTCTGGTTCATTTTCCGTTCTCCTGATCCGTCAGATTCTGTAAAAAAACAAACCCCCCCCCCCCCCCCCCCCCAAAAAAAAAAACCTGATCCTATGCATTAGTTATACACGTTTGGCATCCGTTTGTCAGTTCTGTCTGAGATACGTGTTTTTTTTTTTTTTTTTTTTTTTGGTGGAGCCATTGTGTGTTCCGCTAAAGAATAGAACATGTCCTATTATTGTCCGCATTACGGACAAGGGTAGGACTGTTCTGTTAGGGGCCAGCTGTTCCTTTCCACAAAATACACGCGGAATGCACACGAATGTCATCCGTATTTTTTGCGGATCTGTGTTTTGCAGACTGCAAAATACATACGGCCGTGTGCATAAGCCCTTATGGAGTGTTTTTTTTTCCTGTGTGTTGATTGGTAGGTTCCATGTGGAAATTACCATTGAAATCAATGGAAGGCCTAAAAACGACACTAAGGCTGGGTTCACACCTGAGCGTTCCAAAAGGAGCGCTCTGTATGCGCGATTGTACCGGCGTTTACAATCGCGCATACAGAGACAAGCGAACGCCCATTGTCGCGTGTTCCCGAATGTCTATGTATGGGAACGCGCGACAAAACGCCCCAAAGAAGCTTATGTACTCTTTTGAGCGTAGGGCGTTTTACAGCGCGATCGTACGCGCTGTAAAACGCCCAGGTGTGAACCATTCCCATAGGGAATCATTGGTTTCTCCTTGTTGAGCGTTTTACAGCGCGTAGGAACGCGCTGTAAAACGCTCAGGTGTGAACCCAGTGTAAAATCCATGTAAAAAAAACGTCACGGAAAGCGCGTGGAGTTTTGTTACTTGATTCCACGCCTACATTTTCTGACCACTTTGAAAAACAGGACACTTATTTTTGCATGGAAAATACAAGGATTAGTCCCATTGAGTGACAGAGGGGCTCATCCTCACAGGCATCTGCTGCAATGTTCACGGCAGAAATCCAAATGTAAGGGCTCATGCACACGACCGTATGTATTTTGCGGTCCGGAAAACACAGCTCCGCAAAAAGAACAGTCCTATCCTTGTCCGTAATGCAGACATGTTCTATTTTTTTTTTTGTGTGGAACGGACATACGGAAACAGAATACACATGGAGTAACTTCAGTTTTTTTTTTTTTTTTGCGGACCCATTGAAATGAATGGTTCTGCATATGGTCCACAAAAAAAGGAACAGATACAGAAAGAAAATATGTTCGTGTATGAGCCCTAAGCCTCAGATTCTGCTTGTTATATTAAAATATTGGTCAGATTCGTAATGTGCAAATCCATCGCGTGTGACCATGCCCTAATACTCTGTATAACGAGTCTGTCCTGTGATGCAGGACGATCCAGCTCCCAGCGCTGACCCCGCTGCTCTACATTTTGCATACAGATTTTATTTTTATTTCTTTAACCGTAGGTGGTGAAATTACAGATACCCGGATTGATCGGTAGGGGGCGCTGTAGTCTTGGCTTACTAGATCAGGAGACACTGGTGGTGAGTTCAGTGACTGGTGACACGAAGGGAGGACATGTATATGAGCCTCATGTGCCATCTCTGAAGTTAGTATGAAATTGTATTTACCGTATTTATTATTTTTATTATATTCTTTTTTGTATTTTTATTTTAAATCCTGATACAAACGCAAAAACACAAATGCAATCGCACACTGCACCCAGCACTCTGCCCTGCCTTTATGCTGGATGTTGGATAAGGCATTGGTGTACATTTTGACCAAAGCGTAATAAGCCACTCACCACGTCAAGGTCGCCTTCATGAGTGGTCCCTAACACTAGTTCCTACCCGTTATGGGCCACAACAGCCACACAAAGTCCAGGGAGCGCAGGTACAGTATGCACGCCAGGTACTCTGCTTTTAACCCCGTCCGGTGCCATTACAGCTTTCATCGGATCCAGGGATGCAAGTACCAACATGCATGCCGAGCCCACTATATACTTCTCCTGGAGCCCAATGGCTACTGGTAGGTGCTGTATAAGCAGACTCCGTTTTATACTGACTTTAAAACCAGCCGCCAGGGCAGATTAACTGGTCAGGTGTGCATGGCTGTATGGAGATCGCCACGCCTCCAATATATACTACAAAGAAAAAATATGGGGGATTCAGCCCGCACAACCCCTAGCAGGTGCAGATTGCTATGGCGAAATACAGATACAAACGCGTTTGTATCTGTATTTCGCCATGGCAATCTGCACCTGCATAGGGTTGTGCGGGCTGAATCCCCCATATTTTAAATCCTATAATGTATCCTTTTTTTAATTAATACTATGAGTACTAAAGCATACTTTTACTTGTTACTGGTGTGTTACCGCCAGTCTAGGTTTACACAGTAGGATGACAAGGCGTTTGTCCGGCGGTGGAAGGTGCGGTTAGTGTTGCGCTGCGGCGGAGTTCTTATTGGCAACCCCCATCCCCCACCCACTGATATGATTTCTATGTGGTCTTTGAGGGAATATTGGGGGTCATTTGCTAAATGCGCCACATCTCTTTGGCGTAAAAAAAAAAAGTTGCAGCACCGCGTTTTGCCCCTGGCCATTTTTGCGCCCATGTTCCACACTTGGCGGAGGGCCAGGCCAGCACTAACAAATTTACCATCTTTTACACCTGGAAACTACTCCAGTCAGGTGCATGGACTGCCAGAGGTGCATCTGATTTGTGATGACGCCTCGTCAAACTTATCCGAATCCTCCGGCAGCACAGTGGGGAAATAAAGGCTGGTCTTTGGAAATGACCCCCACTGTTTTGACGCAAGGTAGTAGTATTTAGCAGTATTACATGGGACTTGTATGGCAGCATTTTCACACAGTACAGACAAGTGTTATATCACAAGTATTTACCAAAATGAGACAGTTTTACAATTGGGAGCCAAATGGCGGAGCTTCTTGTAGAAGAGCCTAATGTTATGGATTCTGGTAGTTGAAGGGACAGTGCCAGCAGGCTGCCCCCCTAGGGACAGTGCCAGCAGGCTGCCCCCTGATAAGCAATACAATCAGCACGGTGCTTTCCTTAATGCAGTCGTAGAATTCGGTGATTAACGTTTTGTCTGCCTGTCGCCGCTTATAGGTGGGCGTGCAGTGCTCCATACAGACTTAGGCCTCATGCGCACGGATGTTTTTTTGTTTGTCTGTTCCGTTGTTCCGTGTCAGTTTTTTCTTCCGTGGGTCTTCCTTGATTTTTGGAGGATCCACGGACATGAAAAATAAATCTGTCAAGTTTGCCTTTGAAATGATAGGAAAAAACGGACACGGATCATGGACGCGGATGACAATCTTGTGTGCATCCGTGATTTTTCATGGTCCCATTGACTTGAATGGGTCTGTGAACCGTTGTCCGTGAAAAAAATAGGACAGGTCGTGTGCATGAGGCCTTATACAGCTGTCCATTAGAAATAGAAATGCATATTCATCAGCCTCCCTCTGCTGGATGCATGCCGGCTCTCTTGGAATAGGAGTCTGAGATTTCCCCTATTTCAGGAGACTCCTGGACATTATATAAAGCTGACCATTCAGCCGGCAGCTGTTCCTCCGATCCCCTGTACGCATGCACAGTTAGTTTGGCTGAGCATGCATGTGTTTTCAGTGGGGAGAAAGGAATAACAGTGACACACCTCACATAATAGGAGCGCTGAAAGATTATAGCATGCTTGTAGTTATTAGTCCAGTGTCGTCATTAGGGGAGCACCCCTCCTCGCCTCTCTGCTGCCCCCTGCCTCTCAGGGAAGGGATTGTCAGCCTGCTTCATATACAGGGTATATATGCATGCCCAACAGCCTGTCCGTTCCTACACTGAGGGGTGGGAGGAGGTAGGGAATGCCCCCTAATGACTACATTGGACTCATCACTAGGAGTCTCTGTATTCTTTCAGACCTCCTGTTATGCACACAGTTTTTGTGTTATTTGCCCACGTTTGGAAGTGTAGCTGTAATGTGCTGCTCTTATGTAGGGCAGAATGTTATAGAGAGCTCGTCACCTCTCCTGGTTTGTCCATTTTAGTAAATAATTGATTCCCCAGGAAATAACAACAGTTCTGGGGCATCTTTTCTTATAACAGAACATTGTCGTGTTAGTCCTCTTATTCCTCCTGGAAATGCATGAATAAATTAATAATTGGGCGTTACTGACTGGACAGCGTTGGGGCACGGCCGCACTGTATGCAGCTTTGTAAGCAAAAATCAGGAGAGATAGTATGAGGCCTCTTGCACACGACCGTATGGCTTTTTCAGTGTTATGCGGGCCGTTTTTAACGGATCCGTCTTAACGTTTTTTGTTTCAGTAGTGTTTCCCCCTCACCCATGACGGCACCCAGTGCGACTCAGGACCTCCCATCAGGACAGGAAACCTGAGAAGATAAAAAAACACACCTCCACCCAACACCAGTTCAGGTTTCCTGTCCTCCGGATGGGAGTTCCTGAGAAGCAGCGCAGCAGATCGCTGCATGACATACCTCAAGAAGAACCAGCGCTGGGGGGGGGGGTCTGTGGCGTGGCCGTGGGAAGACCTATCCCTGGGGAGTGGTAGTTCTGTGGCCGTGCCTGAAGCCGCTCCCCACAAGTCTGCCTGCTCCCGCACTCGCTACCGGTCCTGTGGGGAGCCGCTGTGGCCGTGTTCAGGCGGCTCCCCGCGCCGACATGCCCAGGTTAAAGATGGCGCCCGCGCGTCTAAGCGCTTATGCGCATGCGCCGGGCCGTCCTTCAGGGGGCCGGCTGACGTTGGGGGGGGGGGGGGCGGGGCTCTCTCCCGACGCGCAGGACCCGGAAGTGAGGGCCGAGGCGCGTCTTTTAAATCTATAAATACGGCAGCAGGTGCAGGCAGCCAGCGGGGCACAGTTTCTTGTGCTGAAGTAGGATCCAGCTGAAGCATGTCGGAACCTACAGATGGACGCGCTGAACCCCTGGACCCCTTGAGGCCTCCAAGTCCGGTACTGGTCCTAAGGACGGGGAGAGGAAAAATTCACTTGGTGAGAACGTTCCTTTTTACTAATAAGGTGTTTCTATCTTAGATCCCAAAGCCTCCTAAAAAATCATCCTCCAAGTCCAAACACAAGGAGTGTGCAGACTGTAAAACGGCTCTATCTGCATCCTATCAGAAATCTCTGTGCACAGCATGTATAGACAAGCTGGTAGCGGAACAGTCCAAGACCCTTACAAGATCTATGAAGTCCCTAATCAAAGCGTCCTTCAAGGCGTTCAGTAAAGGCCGTGCCAGATCCCCGGATAAAGCCACAAAATATGATAGTAGGGAAATGGACTCGTCCGATAGTGAAGCCAGAGAATCCGGACAGTTAGATTCCAGTAATTTGGACTCCTCGGACGAGGAATATTCAGGGAAGTCCTTTTTTTCCCCTGATGATACGCAGCCGTTACTAAAAGCGGTCCGAGCAACTATGCAATTGGAGGACATTAAGGAGACCAGATCGGTTGCAGATCAGGCCTTCCAGGCTTTAGGCCCTAAGAGACATAGAGTTTTTTCTGTACATGAGAGCATGCAGGCGATTATTAAAAAGGAGTGGAAGAATCCCGACAAAGTTCTTCATACCCTCCTCGGTTAAAAGAAAGTACCCTTACGAAGAAAAAGTGTCCTCAAGCTGGGATAGGGCCCCTACGGTGGATGCACCAGTCGCCAAGATTGCAAAAAAGTCTGCCCTCCCCTTTGATGATTTAGGTTGCCTCTCGGACCCTTTAGACAAAAAAGCGGATATATATCTTAAACGGGCTTGGGAGACGTCGGCCGCCTGTCTCAGGCCGGCAGTCGCAGCCACTTGGGTTTCCCGGTCGCTGAGACTATGGATTGACCAGCTAGAAACGCACCTTAAAGAAAAGAGGCCTAGAGAAGAGCTCCTAGCCTCTCTCCCCTCCTCTTTAATCCCTTATCACTCTCTCCGGAGAACAATTTATTTCTTCCACTGGTGTTGGGTGGAGGTGTGTCCTTTTTATCTTCTCAGGTTTCCTGTCCTGATGGGAGGTCCTGAGTCGCACTGGGTGCCGTCATGGGTATTGAGAAAAACGATTACCGGTAAGCAATGTTGTTTTCCGCTTCAGTTTAGTTTTTCAGTTCGGTTTACATTTTTTGCGGATCGCAAATAGAAACTGAAGCATGGCGTATACAGTAATTACATAGAAAAACTGGGCTGGGCATAACATTTTCAATAGATGGTTCCGAAAAAACAGAACGGATACTGAAGACATACAGATGCATTGCGTTTTTTTTTTTTTTTTTTGGACCTATTGACTTGAATCGAGCGACAGAACGTCATTTGTGGGCAATAACAGGACATGTTCTAACGGAACGGAAATACAGAAACTGAATGCATACGGTGTACATTCTTCTTTTTTTTTTTTTTTTTTGCGGAACCATTGAAATTAATGGTTCTGTATACGAAATGCAAAAAAAGGCCCGTAAACGTGAAAAAAAAAAGTTTGTGTACAAGAGGCCTAAAGGACAGATATGACGTCTTGTCTTTTTTAATTTACTCTTGACTTTGACTTCCAGAACTGCAAAATTATTATATTATGGGGGAATACAGGCATTTAGTAAAAGAGGCATGCGAGGAGAGCCGGCGGGATGTCTGTAGACTATAGGTCATCAGTATCTGATGGGTGGCGGTATGACACCCGGGACCCCCGCTAAACAGCTGTTTGAGAAGACCGCGGCGCTCGCAGTAGAGCTGCAGCCTTCTCACTGCTTCCTCCAGGCCAAGTGACGTCACAACTATGTCAAGTGGTCTGGGTGCAGCTCGGCCCCATTGAAGTGAGCGGTGCTGAGCCGCGTCCAGGCAGTGTTCATAATCGTGACGACACTGGCCTGTGGGAACCGCCTCTGCCTTCTCAAACAGCTGATCAGCGGGGGCCTCTGGTGTCGGACCCCCACCAATCAGATACTGATGACTAGGGGTGAGCGAATCAACTTCGAATAAAACATCCGAAGACGATTCGCATAAAACTTTGTTCTAATACTGTACGGAGCAGGAGCTCAGTACAGTATTAGAATGTATTGGCTGCGATGAGCCCAAGTTATTACTTTGCGAGACTTCACGCAATAACTTCAGAAATGGATTTATACTGTAAAAAAACATTTCCTGGACTCTGGTTCGGTTCCAAGGTACCACTTCCCGAGGAACCGATCCAGAGTTCTGGAAATGTTTTTTTTTTTTTTTACAGTATAAATCAATTTCTATTGATTCATTGGAGCCAATACATTCTAATACTGTACTGAGCTCCTACTCTGCTCTTCCCTACTGATTATTAGCCAAAAGATAGATCATCAGAAGGTGTAGAGGACTTCTCAGCTCTCCTGACACGTCTGTTATAGTAGCTGTATTCCTCATATAATAACAATTTTGCAGCATCTATTCTGATGATTTAATGTTGAACCATCTGACCTCTGTTATTCCTTCTAGAAGTTATGAATGAATTGCATAGGCCCAGATGGTTGTTACCAGTTGGTGTTTTGCTCTTGCACAGTCTGACACTGGCAGCACTGATTGGATAATGTCAGATTGTGCAGGGACACCCCCCCCCTCCCCCCAAACTGGTAACGCCCATCTGGACCTTTTAACTACTAGCAGGAATAATAGAGGAATGGTGCAACAGAACATTAAGAATAGATGCTCCAGAATAGTTATTACATGGGTGATGCAAGTAGTTACTAAAGCAGACGTGTCAGGAAAGGGGACAGGTCCTCTTTGAAGGGAACTGTCACCTGAGGGCGGCACAGTATAGGGACCGACCCGCTGATTTCTGCAGTCTGTCACTTTTGAGCTGGCAGTCAGTACTTTCATAGTACTGCCCTAAGTTTCATCATAAATTAGGCGCGTCTATGGCAGTCCTTGTGGCCGGTAAGTCCCGTCCCCTGGCACACCCCCCCCTTCCCGGCCAACTGCTGAACAGTGTAAAAAAAACTGCGCAACAAAATATTCTTGCACGGCCAGTTAAAAAGAACCCTAATAAGTGCCCCCCAATGAGGGCAGCATAGGACAGGTGGCAGGTTCCCTTTACACTAACAGACCTGTGACTGCGCATGTGTCCGCAGTGCACCCCATCACTGCATCAGATACATAATACACTAATACCAGAACCCAGCACACGGTGTAATGTAATAATAATGAGCGTACTCGCCTGAGGACAAACGCACGGACTGTGGACAGACGGGAACCTGCAGAAAAATGACCTCCTCCTAATTACACAAGCCTGTTATTTAAAGAGGCAAAGGTCGTGTGGCCTCCCATAGGACCGTCCAGCGTAGGTTGGCGAGTGACCTCGTAGCGATCCCGAGGAGCCTGATTTCTCCAAATGGTTCTCCTTTCTTACATGTGTTGCTAGCAGGGCTACAGTCACTTTAATGGCCTTTAGGCGTTGTTCACACTCGTGTTAGTTTTCTCCATCGGGTTTCCAGTGCTTTTATAATCAGAATTGTCCTGTCCACTGAAAAAATGTATAATATGTCAGCGGGGGGTGTATGTCCAAAGTATGGCTGCCTGCCACACAGTCACTCAAATCACCACTGTGAAATAAAGTATACCGCACATGGGGCCTGGAAACCTGAGCAGACTGCGGTTTTCGGTGGGGGGGGTGGGGGGGGGTTTGTCCCTGCACTGTTAACATTGACATTATCCAATCAGTGCTGCCAGTGTTAGACCTCATGCACACAACCGTATTTTTGGTCCATGTCCAATCTGCATTTTCTGCGGATCGCACACAGACCAATTCACTTCTATGGGTCCGCAAAAAAACACCCGTGTGCTGTCAGCATCTGTGTGGCCCGGTCACAAATTAAAGAACCTGTCCTAGTCTTGTCCAAGAATAGGCTTTTTGACAGTAGGTCCTGGACTGCATCCGTATTTTCCGGTTCCATGATTTGCGGACTGCAAAATGGATACAGGCATCTGTAGGGACACATCCCCCAACTGGTAACACCCAGATGGACCTTTATTGTAAATTAGTAATTCATGCATAACTTCTAGCAGGAATAATAGAGGAACGGCACAACAGAGTCATAAGAATAGATGCTCCAGATTTGGTAGTTACTAAAACAGACCTGTCAGGAGAGGGGACGGGTCCTCTTTAAAGTGCACTGGAGCCCTTCAGCTGATCAGTGGGCTGCTGAGTTGGACCCCCACTCATCTGATATTCATCGTGTATCTCAATTTTTCTCTTCCTGGAGCTCCCCTTTAACCCCTCGCCAGTGTCTGTATGCAGTATGTCTTTGTGCTGACTGTTTAGTGCAGATTTGACAAACGTGCGGCAAGTTGTAAAAGTTGCATAGCTTTTGATTTTGGCGTAGGTACCAGTTTTTGGGGCGCGCTCCCAGAAAATGGCGCTCAAATCTTGCAAATACGAGAATTGTCGCATGCTGTGTTTTTGCAAATGCGGTTGGCCGGGTTCAGGAATCTCTGTCTGCGGTGTACAGATATACGGTACACGCCTGTGGAGGTCAGGTTTTTAGCACGCTATTAGGCGTCCGTGTGAAATGCCTTATCTGACACAGATGGGACCAAGAGCGAAGCCCTTACGTGTGCGCTCGGAATCTGTCATGTAGCCTCCGCGTGTGAAAAGCAAACATGACTCCTGCATACCTCGCCACATGCATCAGGCCCCTATGTCGCCTTCAAGGCCATTCAGTACAGGGAAAGTAGTGCCGCCACGGTGTAGGGTGCTGCATTTTATTACACGTGGGTTGCTTTACTAATTCTAGGAGCCATCCGTAGGTTAACACCTCTTTGATTCTGATCCAATCGGAGGGTGTCCGACTCTCGTGATCCCCCGCCGATCAGCCGTTTGAGAGGCGAGCGACTCTCCTGTGAGCGCTCTGACCTTCTCTCAGCCATTGTATAGCGGCTGTGCTTGGTATCACGCAGATTTAAACTGAGCATGTGCGACCAGCTCAGTGAGGTGGACAAGAAATACTGAAAAGAACAAACTGCAGGTGGCGCTATACATGGTACATAAGTAACATAGTACATAAGGCTGAAAAAAGACATTTGTCCATCCAGTTCGGCCTGTTATCCTGCAAGTTGATCCAGAGGAAGGCAAAAAACCCCTGTGAGGTAGAAGCCAATTTTCCCCACTTTGGGGGAATAAAAAATTCCTTCCTGACTACAGATACATTTTATTGAATATCTCAGTGGCTATACTAAATTTTTAATTACATGCAAATACAAAAGTATTCAGATCCGGGTGCTGGGTTGAAATATATATTTTTAAAGAATATTTTTCATGTCACAATCCATGTGAAGTCCTGTAAATTGTGAGGTGCGGCCTCCATGGTTTGGACTTGTTTCTCCAGCACATCCCTCAGATGATGAGCCCTGATTTTCAGAGACCGTCCTGGCAAATTCAGGCTGTCCTGGGCCGGAAATGGGCAGGGCTGATAACGCCGTTCCCAGGGGCGAGGTTTTGGATACCCCGATTTTACCATCCTAAACATTGACGTCAATCATAGCCGGGCTAGCCTTCACTCCCCATGTGCATCGCTGAACCATGGGCGCCCATCATCCGGTCCACCGGCTGTCCTTCTTTGGACCACTTAACCACTTCATACCAGGAACACCCCACAACACGTAGCGTTTTGGAGACTCTCTGCGCAGTCGTCTTGTCATCACAAAGTCGCTCGGATCCTTACACTTGTCCGTTTTTCCTGCTTCCAGCACCAACTTCAAGAACAGACTGTTCGCCCACTGCCTAATATATCACCCCTTGACCGGTGCCAGTGTCACGAGATAATCAATGTCATTAGGCATGAGCAAATCGACTTCAGATGGACACGCCCCCTGGGCTGCAGCAGAAAGGACACGCCCCCTGGGCTGCAGCAGAAAGGGCACGCCCCCTGGGCTGCAGCAGAAAGGACACGCCCCCTGGGCTGCAGCAGAAAGGACACGCCCCCTGGGCTGCAGCAGAAAGGACACGCCCCCTGGGCTGCAGCAGAAAGGACACGCCCCCTGGGCTGCAGCAGAAAGGACACGCCCCCTGGGCTGCAGCAGAAAGGACACGCCCCCTGGGCTGCAGCAGAAAGGACACTCCCCTGAGCTGCCAGCTTGATATAAATCTAGCAAAGCATTGAATGGGGTGATCTCTGGATCCTGGCTTCGGCTGAAAAAAAAAAAAAAAAACCCTAGAAAGAATAAACAAAATACCTAAATATCTGCGCTGTGTGAACCCGGCCTTAGCGGTTTGTATATATTTACTTGTTGCTAAGCAATTTATAGTCTAATTTGTGAGTTAACTGTTAACTAGAGGAGGGCAAAGGTTATTACTGCGGGAGCATCGATAAGATTACCTGTAGTGAGGATGGCGGGCGTAGCGTGGGGACAAACATTACCGCTCGGTGCTTAGACCAAACCCTTCGGTTCCCCGTTTACCTTGCAGTACCCCTCCTGCCTACTCTTGCTATTTCCGTATATAAGAAGCAACCCCCTATAAGGCCTCTTTCACACGAGCGAGTTTTCTTTCCCGACGTGATGCATGTAGTGAACACAGCATCCGGACTTGATCCTGACCCATTCATTTCAATGGCTCTGTGCCCTTGGGCGACATTTTCACGTGTTATTTCTGCGTTCAGGAAAAATGCCAGCCTGTTCTATATTGTGAGATTTTCACGCAGCCCTGACCCCATAGAAGTGATTGGAGCTTGTGGGAATTAACTGAAGAAATTCGGATACAATGCGTTTTCACATATGGTTGGTAGGAGATGTAAATTGTTCTTCATGTGCGTGAAAAAATGGAAAGACTGAACAGTCACAGAAAAAATCGTATTCAACTTGCCTGCAAAACCGTACGGGTTTTCCTTAACAGATCCTGACCCAATCCGTGTGCACGAGCCTATAGGCAGCCATACACCTTCAGTAGCAGTCGGATGAACGTTCCTTTGGCCGAGAGCGACTATTTCTTGAGAAACCCCACATGCACACTCAGTTTGGCCGGGTGTGCATGTGTTCTCGTTGACGAGAGGGGAGTAAGCTGATGCCAGATACTTCTAGTGGCGGGTTATCTCCCCTGAGGAGAAAGGATCGGGCATGTAGAAATCCTTCAGAGCAAAAAACAATAGAGCTGTATATAAAATAAAGTATACCCCGCAATCTATACAATAAGTAAATATATATAGATATATAGCCATATGTTCGGGCTGTTTGAGATGGTACCGCCAAATGTAAACCCTGACCACACCCACACAGTACACAAATATGCAACGTTATGCCAGAACCCGCCACCTATATTACTCTCCAAATTACAAAGGACAATGCTGGGAAATGTGGAAATTCTCATCACAAGGTGTTAGGAACAATTTTCAATTATCTGTGACTAGGTGGCATTTCGGCCAAGTTCACCTTATCTACTCACCAATTTTTAAGTATTTGGTGGGTTTGGCAACTAAAACCCCCTGGGTATCAGCTGAAATTATAGGAGGCTGTAGCATAGGGCAAATCTAGTACTGCATGGCACCCTATTAAAGTGCAAGATCAGCAGGGCACCTCTCTGTGACGTGGACATCGGCTGGTGTGGTCCTGATGGGAGAACCACCTTAAGCTGGCCATGCACATTCTAATCTAAAATATAGGAGGGTAGCCCAACTATTCCCTGAGGTTTACAAAAAAATAAAAATGTGGTACCTGCAGTGGCCACTAGAGGGAGCACAGGAGCACACTGTTATACATTGAGTTCAGGTTGCAGTAAGCTCCCATGCTCCCTCTAGTTGTGGCTGCAGGGAGCCAAAAGGTGATTTTAATTAGCTGACTGTGTTAGGACTTCCAAGTTTGAAACCACTTTAGTTGCCATCTAAAGCCCTGCCGAGGAAGTCCAGACGTCCTCCATTAACGCCACGTCAGAGGTGGTAAATGCAGGGAATAATATTGGTCCAGATATTCCTGAGCTCTAGGTGCAGATCCCCTTTGGCTTTGTGTTCATGTAGCAGCATCAGACCATGAAGCAAGAAATGCTTCAATTAACTTTTCTTGGAATGAAACTCGATCCGCGCCACTGTTTACCTGCAGCCTATTCCATGGTCTTAATTACGAAATGGTTTGCATGTTACAACAGTCAAACAATGAGTGATGACGACAGCTTCTAGTATAGTAATATAGTAAATATTTTTCACCATGTCGGTCCTGTTCACATGGAGCCTTTTGCAGGCAGAATATGGGGCAGGTTCTGCACCAAAAAGCCGGCGGGTGGCCGTGTGGAATCCACCACTCATGTCCGTTCTTGGTGCGTTGTCTGGATGGTCGCCTCTGGAAACCGCGGCAGATGTCCGCTCGTGTAGTTGCTGACTTCATGTACATCTTCTCCAGGCTTTTTATCTTCAGTTTGGACTCCTGACCTATTTTCACCGCATATACCAGTCCCTCCGGTTTGTTTCCATCCTGTATGTAGCACTTCCTGTTCCTGCATCCAACCAAACCCATGATGCACTTCTTCTTCTTTCTTCCACAGCTCCAGCACCGCCCCTAACAACGCCCAGCTAGTTTATAGCTCCTCCCACCACAGTTACATAGACACTCGCCTATCACTGCTCCTAACCATGACCTTTTTTGGAAGCGCCCAACCAAAGGGGTACATGTGTTTTTTTTTTTTTTTTTTTGTTTTGTTTTTTTGTTTTGTTTTTTGTTTGTTTTTTTGCCTTGCTTCAAAAAATGCATGTGCCAGTGTGTCTTGCAGGTTTTTGTACCAGTGTATTTCTCCCATACTGCTCTAAAGAGTAAGTGACATCGGGTCGGGGGGGTATATACTTTGGTACATAAAACTGTCTACATAAAAACGCTATTTAGGTAAAAACGCCTTCAAAAACACTACAAAAGAAAGTGTGCTTTTGTATGAATTTTTGCTAACGCCATTAAAAACAAAACATGGTGGTGCAGATGTTCTAATCCTATAGATGGCACAGGCCGTGTAGACCGGCGCCAGGTTTATCTCGGGGGGGGGGGGGGGGGGCTCAGGCAGGATGATAAATGTGGCGCAGGGAAAGGCTGACTCTATACCACCGATGGATTGGCATTGAGGCAGAATTTTAATAGCATTTTAGGTCCCGCCCCATTCACTGCATATGCCCACCCCTTCCTGCTAAGCCCCACCCCTTACCCAGCAAGTTGGAAAAAAGTGTAGAAACCCTAGTTGTGCCACATTTTGGACAGATTCCAGGCACAGACACATTAGTAAGTCTGGGCCAGTGTGTAAGGACCCTTAAGACGTCTTCCAGTGGCAGTGAACCACCTGGCAGTGCCCTATACCCTGTTGGTGTGCGCTCGGCAGCCCCATCAATCTTGGGGGCTAGAATTAGGAAATGGCTTGTTCACACCTACAGGCGCTATCTGTCAGAATGAGGAGCAGTGGAGGACATGCTGGAACCGGTAGTCCTTGTCACGTTACTGAAGTCACAGCTTTAGATAACAACATGATCTTTTCCGAAACTCCCCAAGCGGGAAATGACTTTAGCCGTGTCCTCGACTCCTTCTTTATCTGGGGAAGGGGGGGGGGGGGGGGGGGGGGGGGAGCCTTTTTGTACGCCATGTGCCTCGCAGACCACACAGCGGGAACATTGCAGGTATTGTGTTGCCAGTAATGAGTTTCAGGCTACGTCGAAAGGGAATGTGAATGGCATTTTGATTTTCTCCTTCCAGACATTTGTCAGCCCAAAAAAATGTTTTTATTGGTAAGGCAGCGTTTTTTGTGCCTTTTCCTGAGGTGTCCCGCTCATTGAGAGCTCTCGCATTCCTGAGGATTTGCTTCACGGTTTCGTAATATCGGCTTGTGTGTCATATTTGTCTTGGCTCCAGACGTTCTTCAGGTGTGTCGGCTTTAGTCCTCTTTCCTCAGGTCACATACTGTAGGATTAGGCAATGTTCACACGTCGAGTTGTGCTTTAGGATTTTCAGTTTCGTTCCATGTCTTGCAGATATCTGAGGTCATAGAGGCTTCCTTATCGGACGGCGTCCTAATAGGGATGTGGAAACTGCGGTCAGATCATTGACAATTTGCCTCATGTAGCAGAACAGCGAGTGGTGTGTAGGATTTGACCTGCCGTGGATTTTCGAAATCTGCGCCACAGGTCAATTTCCGCACATAACATTTTAAATCTCAAATTTTATCTACTTAGCTGGTACTGTATTACGCTGCAGATACTTCACACAAAGCATCTGCGTGTTAGGCCTCATGCACACGGCTGTTTTGGTCCGCATCTGAGCCGCAGTTTTGGTGGCTCGGATGCAGACCCATTCACTTCCATGGGGCCGCAAAAGATGCGGAGTGCTGTCCGCATCCGTTGCTCCGTTCCGTGGCCACACAAAAAAAAATAAAAAATAACCTGTCCTACTCTTGTCCAAGAATAGGCAGTTGTATTAAAGGCTGTCCGTGCCGTTCCGCATATTGCGGAACGCACACGGACGCCATCCGTGTTTTGCAGATCCGCGGTTTTCGGACCGCAAAAACTGAACGCTCGTGTGCATGAGGCCTAGGCCTAGTTTCATACTAGCATTAAATACAATCCAGTAGACTGTTCTGGCAGAGGAACAGCCTGCCGAAGTTCATCGTATCTGACATACCCACAAGGGGCTAGAGAACTGCCAGACTCCATTGACTATAAAGGGATTCGGCCTGTTTCCGGCATTAGTGCCAGTATTTGGCTGGACAAAAATTTGGTTCTTGCTGCAAAAGGCAGTATCCGGCTATGCCAGATAGGATGAAATCTAGCAGGTTGTTCCTCTGCCGGAACAGACGACTGGGTGGTTTTAATACCAGTGTGAAACAAGTTTAATACTCACTGCGTGCATGCAGCTTTCCACTACGACATCTGCAGCAAAATCCACAGCATTGTAACTATCTAGACCTGTGGACTCCTCCCCTGGACTTACTCCTCTTTGATGGCCACTTCGTTATATACAGAGGTGCTGTCACACAGTGGTGAGGAGGAGGGAGGGCCCCTTCACAGGAATAGGCCCCCAGTACACTGAACTGTAGTAATATAGGCAGCAGAATAAATGGTTTTACTGGAGCAGCAATGAAGGATGCATAGGCTCTTCTGCACAAAGTAGATCTGGGCAACAGAAAGTCACCGCTATGTTTTTTTACTCCACAAAACAAAATAACGTTCCTGTACCTGAGTGCACCCCCTTAGTTTTTGGCCCCATGGCTGCTATTGTGGTATGTAAGGGGTGATGTGATGGATTGCCCATTAAAGAACGGATTGCAGAAGGTTTAGGTAAACTTTTTTTCACAACAGTGGTACAAAATGCTTGATGGTTACAATTCCCACTCGGTGGCACCATACACTTAATTGTTGCTGAACACTCAGAGGCACAGTATACTTGGTGGTTGTTCGTAATACCTGAACATTGCTAAACACCTCTAGTTATAGTTACACATTGTTTATTGGTCAATGATATCTTCACATGGACCACGGTAATTTGAGATACCTTCATGCAGACTGCTTTAACATACGATTGAATACTTTCACTTCACGTAAGAGAAGGGTTACCCTCGGTTTACTTGGCTCAGATTCTCAGAGCTCCTTGGTCCAAACCCTTCCACCAGTCCACTATACCATATGAGATCTAACAGGCCGTGGGTCATCCAAACACCTACTATCCCTGGTTGTTCACTATCTAAAGGCTGAAATCTGTCACAGCCCTCTCTGCCCAAGCTGTAGCTTCTCCTAAGGCTAAAGGTCTCTCCAAATCCACTTTGCTTCCCACAGACTGAAGTGTCACATGATCCACACGGAGTTGGCTTCCCACAGACTAAAATCTCACGTGATCCACATAGACTTGACTTCACACAGTCTGAAATATCACACAACCCAAACTAAATTAGCATTCCATACACTGAAGGCTTACATGATCCATGTGGAGTTGACTTCCCACAGCCTAAAGTCTCGCACGATCCATGTGTAGTTGGCTTCCCAAAGCATAAAGTCTCAAGCAACCCAGGTTGTAGTTGTCTTGCCACAGGCTTAAGTCTCACACAGCCCATGTGTAGTTGGCTTCCCACAGCCTACAGTCTCAGGCGACCCATGTGTAGTTGGCTTCCCACAGGCTTAAGTTTCACACAGCCCATGTGTAGTTGGCTTCCTAGTACAGCCTAAAGTCTCACATGACCCATTTGTAGTTGGCTTCCCACAGCCTACAGTGCCATGCGACCCATATGTAGTTGGCTTCCTACAGCCTAAAGTCTCACACGGCCCATGTGTAGGTGAATTCCCACAGCCTAAAGTCTCAAGCGACCCATATGTAGCTGGCTTCCCACAGGCTTAAGTTTTACACAGCCTATGACTGACATCACCTGTAGTTCATACAGACCTCGAAAAGAGCTGTCTACCCTCAGGACTGATGTACCTCTCAGCCCAGACAGTCCTTGAGACACACTCTCCCAGTCAATTGACCGTCTAGACCAGGCATGCTCAACCTGTGGCCCTCCAGCTGTTGCAAAACTACAACTCCCAGCATGCTCGAACAGTCTACAGCTATCGGCCTACAGCAGGGCATTGTGGAAGTTGTAGTTTTAAAACAGCTGGAGGGCCGCAGGTTGAGCATGCCTGGTCTAGACTCCAGCACCTCACTATACAATGCCACTGCAGCACCATAGATTCTCTGGGTATCAGTTTCAGCTTGGATAACCAATATGTGGCTTCACCACAGGCACAATGGGGCACATTTATTGGGCTTGCCTGTTTTTGGCTAACACTAGACAGGTATATCTCATTCGCTTTCTTTATTTTGCTGAGTATTTATTAAGTCGCACAGCAGTTGATGAATTGGACGAGGAATATTTTTAATAGTCTGACCTCTGGTGGTTGTTTTTCAGTTAGACAGGTTCATATTCACTTAGGCTGGCTTAATTTATTTCTGCATAAAAAAGTCACTTTTTTGCAGGGAAAAGTCCCCTAGAAACTAGAACTTTTAATGCAAAAAACTGAAAACAGGTGAAGAAACGTACGCCAGCCCTGGGTTAGAGTAGAAATTAGACTGTTTTTGTGACCAACTCAGGCGCAAAAAAGAGGCGGCTACATAAATGGATATAAAAAGGTCACAAAAGTTAGAAAATGTCTAATTTAGGTCTCATGCACACGACCGTTGTGTTCCGTTCCGCAAAATGGGGTTCTGTTCCGTGATCAGTTTCCGTTTTTGTTTCCATGTGACTTCCTTTATTTTTGGAGGCTCACCAGACATGAAGGAAAGTAAAAAAAAATCTAAGACAGGTTTGCCATGCAAATGATAGGAAAAAAACTGATGCGGATGACAATCTTGTGTGCCTCCGTGTTTTTTTTTTTTTTTTTTTTTTTTTTTTTTTTTTTTTTAGCGGTCCCATTGACTTGAATGGGTCCGCGAACTGTTTTCCGTGAAAATATTAGTACAGGTTATATTTTTTTGACGGACTGGAACCACTGATCACGGACGCGGATGACAAACGGTGCATTAGCCGAGTTTTCAACTGACCCATTGAAAGTCAATGGGTCCGCAGAAAATCACGAAAAACGGAACAACGGACACTGAATGAAACAACGGTAGTGTGCATGAGGCCTCAGTCTATGAAATCAAAATAGTCTAACAAGGCACAAAAGCCTTCAAAACAGGCACAATTTCAGTTTTAAACTAAACAAAATTGACTGTCTAAAACAGCATTTTTTAGGCTAAAAACAGGCGCAAACACTTTAGTAAATGTGCCCCACGGTCTCTTGTTGTGGCCTCCATCCCACCGCTGTTAGCACAATGGAAACACCCAGGACTACATGTCTTCATGGGTCAACCCTTTTAAATGTGGATTTACCTCAGATTTTGCAGCAGATTTTGTGTCGAAAAGGGGGATATTCACTGTGAAAATCCACCATATAAACTGGCATGCTGCAGATTTGAAATTTTCTCTTGGGTATTTTTCTGCAGCGTCCTGTACTATGCTGCAGATTTTCCATCCTCA